>NC_135786.1:90615000-90915000 GCF_051106095.1 Pogona vitticeps | reverse complement strand
TCCTTACAAGGGGAGATTGCCCCACTCCTTGTTTCCTATCCTCCCACTGCCAATGATCTAACTTATCCCCCTCCTTTTTTTCTATTGATTTTTTTTAAGTGCAAAGGACTTCTCATCTTTTAGGTTGCGTTTTGCTTGTGGTTATGATTCTTGCAGAATACATTTCTTTTGAGTTTACTATGGAAATTGTTCCCCTAGCCTGTTAAAATAATAATAATTAGAAGCCATCACATATGAATAATATTTAAATCCATGTTTTGAAAGCCCCTGGCTAAAATTAAGTGTAACCCCACATTTATGCAAAGGTCAATTGTGATTCTAATTACCCTAATGTAAACTAGCTGGTATTTGAACTGTACAATTATAATTCATATGCATAGCTTTTTTGCCTCCTTTTAAGCTTTTTTTAATAAACAAAAGCAGGCTCCTCATTCTACCTGGACAACTGAAAACAAAACTGCAGTGGCTTGATTTAAAGCGCTGCATCTCTCAATTCATTTCCTTTAGGCACTGTTTACGCTGGCATAATTAGGACTTTTTTTTTTCCACTGGAGTCACTCTGGTACCTGCAGGTTTATCCTAATAAGGCAAATAATAGTGTTGAGCTCTGAAGGTGTGTGTGGTGGGCGTAGGGATCTGAGAGAGAAATGGTGGAAAAATGAGCAAATAGTGCAGGGGAAAAGATGCCACCACTGTGCTCTCAACCTGACTTGGGATAGTAGTGGATGGTTTTAAAATACAGTAAAGAGGATGCACTTAGGGTGGAGAAATAGAAGGATTATCAAAGAGTATGAAATGAATTAAATAATTCATTTATTATTTAACGAATTAATGTTTATCCCACCTTTCTCCCCAAGACAGCATGCAAAAATATTTAAAATCCACAATTTATTTTAAAAGTGCCAATTATCATTTAAACCCCTATATACAAATATTATTTAAAATATTATTTAAAATCAGTTAATCAGATTTCAAAAGTCAGATTTCAAAAGTCTTCCTTGTCTCAGATGTACTTTTTTGTTTACATATACTTTTCTTTTAAAACTTTCAGAAGTCTCAGTGATCGGCATTTGTGGGACCTCTGGTCCAATGACTTTTGATGACCCAAAGCTGGAAGCTCCTGCCTTAGGATGTGAAAGAAATTGATCTTCTTCCAAGCAAGATCGTTTTCTATTGTTCTAAATCAGGATTCTAGAATTCCCCCATTTGTTTGTTTGTTAGTTACTACCTCTGTAAAATGATCCATTGCTTCATCACTGTTAGTGGCAATGGACCGTAAACTAACGCTGTAAAAACTTGACTGGTACGCCGTATCCATTTGTCTTTTCAAGAAAATACACTAGTCATCGCTGCTCTGACATTTATCTTCATGAAAACTGCAGGTACAAGATAACAGCTTACACCCTCTGTTAAGATAACCGTTACAAAGTATATGGGAATCTCATATATTGAAAGATGTAACATATTTATGAATGGACATTGAGACATTCATTTCTGTATGCGCATACATACGTAACAGTGTACACTGGGATATTCAATACACATTTCCTAACTTGCATTTGCTAAATGTAGTGTTTTTTTTTCGGGTTGTGTAGATTATGTACTTTATATCAGGAATGCTCTTTGGAACTCTTTCTGAGTACTAGATCTCTATAGCTTTCTAGAAAAAGTTCTCTGCTTTTTCAAAAGAGAGCTTGTTAGGTCATGTCTTCTTTCTTCTGAATGAAATGTTTACTTTTACTCCCCCCCCCCCAATTCCCAGCCATTTCCTCTTCTATTCATCTTTATAAAACATTCTGTAAATCTGTTCTATTTATTACTCGAAGCATGCCTGGGTGAGGTTGAAGGGAGGACTTCCACTCTATTTTGTATTTTGCACTTCACATATTTGTTCTTAATTCTACTAAGAAAAAACCCTCAGTGAATTCCATAGGAAGGAAAAAGTTATAATCTGTTATTAATAATGATAATGTGCAGTTAAGTCAATTCTGACTTATGGTGACCGTTTTTGGGGTTTTCCAGGAAAAGAATACTGAGGAGCGGTTTGCCAGTCCCTTTCTCTAGGGGTGCCCTGGAACTGTGCAGCTGGCCCACGGCTACACAGGAGGCACAATGTGGAGCCAAACGTCCAAACTCTGCTTCCATAACCAGGTACCCAAACCACTGAGCTAGCCAGCCATCTCATTCTGTTAGTTTAAAGCTATTTTCACTTTAAAGTCTAAAGTTTATTTTCACACACACAAAAAAGAAAAAGAAAAAGAAAAGAAAAGAAAGACAGAAAGAAAGACAGAAAGAAAGACAGAAAGAAAGACAGACGAAAGAAAGAAAGAAAGAAAGAAAGAAAGAAAGAAAGAAAGAAAGAAAGAAAGAAAGAAAGAAAGAAAGAAAGAAAGAAAGAAAGAAAGAAAGAAAGAAAGAAAGAAAGAAAGAAAGAAAGAAAGAAAAATCAAGGAGGGCTGAAAAAGATTTAAGTAAGTACCAAATCCGAACAATACAATCAACCTGATATTGCAAATTTGAAGCATCAATACATCATATTTATAACTGTACTTATGTCCAGGATCTTAATTCTGCTTTAAAACAATTTGAGCATATATTCTGTCTGCCTTTCCAAAGAAAGTTGCAGGCGCTTAAAGGGCTTGTGTGTGTGTGTGTGTGTATGTGTGTGTGTGTGTTGATGCCACACTTCTGAAATTTGGTGTTTGGTGGCAAAGCAGCAAATTGGCAGAAAGAGCAGAAACAGAGGAATTGGCTGCAACCCACATGTGGCTCATGGATCATTATGTTCCTCACTCCTCCTTTGAAGCATTGTTAGAATTTTAAATCTCCTTATTGATTTTTTTAGAAGTTGGTATTTGAGAGTAATTTACACTGTGCTCAGTGGTGCTGTGTTCTGTTTAATTCTGTGTAGGACTGATGCCATGGCTATTGCTATGGCAAGAGACAACCAATTATTCACTAATATTAGAAGAAAATTTTATGAGACAGGATCCACATTTGCTAACAGAGAAATGATAATACAGTGGTGCCTCGCTTAGCAATGTTAATCTGTGCAGCAAAAATCGCTGCTAAGCAATTTCATCGCTAAGCGATTTTGAAAAGCCCATAGAAACACATTGAAACCCCTTCAATGCGTTCCTGTGGGCTAAAAACTAACCTTAAAGTGAAATTCCTCCATAGGGTCGGCCATTTTCGGTGCCTCTAAATCGAGGCAAAACAGCGGGGTGGCCATTTTGTTTTTCCGGTGGCCATTTTGAAACCACCGATCAGCTGTGCGAAAATGGGGGTTTTGCGATGATCGCTTCCCCGCGATCATCGCAAAGCAAATTTTCCCCATAGGGACCATCACAAAGCGATTGCTCTTGCGATGGCAAAAAGTCCATCGCAAAGCAATTTCATCGCTATACGGAGCGATCGCTATGCGAGGCACCACTGTAATTATGTGCCATCAAGTCAATTCTGACTTATGACAACAGATGTAGATTTTCCTAGGTAGATGAGGTATAGCAAGCAAGCACTACTGTTCTGACTTAGAGATTATTTAAGAGCAGACCAGGTGATATATATGTAGCAGTTAAGAGTGTTAGATAAGGTTCAGCAATTTGACTTTAAGTTCACACCCAGACATCATGCTCACTTCACATATAGGGCCAGCTCAGCCCGGGCCAGACACATTCTCTAAGCCTGACTTGCCCCACAAGATCACTGTAGAGATGAAAGTGGGGAGGAAGCAAGTCATGAGCACTTCTGTGTTCTCAAGGAAGGAAAGGTGGGATATAAAAATAAGAAATAAAATGAAATAATAATTACAGTTCCTCAAAAAACCTGCAATTTATGAATGTGGGTTATTCTGCTATGATTCAAAAAGCCAGGAACTGGCCTAATATTGCTGCACAATATCATGGCCACTTTGCCAGCAGAAAAAAAGATGGCAAGCTTTGCATAACAAAGAGCAGCCAGAATGCTGACAAGACCAATGGCAGCAGTCAAGATGGTCTATGGCAGTGGTCCCCAACCTTTTCCCAACTGCGGACCGGTTGGGGGCATGGAGCTCGCTCACGTGCCTGCACATGTCACACTCTCACAGGGGGTGCTGGTGCACGTGCTCACCATGTGCTCCATCATGTGCATGCATGTGGTGGTGCTCACGGGGGGGGGGTAGGAGATCTGTATTGCGGCCTGGTCCTGGATATGCCATGGACTGCTACCAGGTCGCGGACCAGTGGTTGGGGACCTCTGGTCTATGGGATACCTTCTTCTGTTTGCTATCACATTTTGAAAAACAGCCTTGACAATTGCTTTGTGTTTGGGTGAAAAGTATTTAACTGATGAAAACGGGAGTCGTTGTAGCATTCAGCCCTGCCCTCACCTGTCCGTCACAGCTGGGCAGTGGAACATCAGCCAATGAGGGGACGGAAGGTGGTGATGAAGGGGGAGGAGCAGGAATATAGAAAGGGGTGTATGATGTAAAGAGAGAGGGAGAGATTTTGTGAGAGTGAGTGATGCGTGTGTCTATGGGCCTGTGAGCCAAATAGTCAGTGAGGGAAGAGTCTGTGTGTGTCAGTGAGTGAGAGACCTTGATTAACATCTTGTGATTTACTTACTTTATTTTGTTAAACTAATAAACAAGTTTTATTTTTGAAACAACACTTGTCTTTTTTAAATATTGGATAAAATTGGTGGCAGCAACTGAAGAAGAAGAGTGAGCACTCCTGGAGGCCTGAGTTGGTAGAGGCTTCAGTGTGCTCGCTACAGTCGTCTTTTGGGATTTTCCCTTGCTTAGTGTCACTTTGTGTATGGTAGTAAGTACAAGAATGTATCCTGTAGACCAGGAGTACCCAACCCCCAGTCCACGGCCGTGGCAGGACCAGGCTGCAGAGACAGATCTCCTGCCCCCCACGTACCCCGCCAGCATGCACGGCCTGCCACCTGAATGCATGGGTGCCCTGCCGACCAGTGAGTGTGCCCTGCCCCTCCGTGCATGCGCATGAGTACACACCACCCACCTGCAAGCACTGGGGTTCCCCACACACACACAGGCCCCACCCACCAACTGGTCTGTGATTCAGAAAAGTTTGGAGACCACTGCTGTAGACCATCTTGACTGCTGCCATTGGTATTGTCAACAGTCTGGCTGGTCTTTGTTATGTCAAGCTTGGAATCCTCTTTCCTGCCTGCAAAGCAGGCATAATATTGGACAGCACTATGAGGCTATTTCCTGAGTTTTTTTTTAATTGAGGTTACAGAAGCAGAATGTCCCACATTTATAAACAAGAGGTTTTTTAAAAAAATGGATTTCCTGACATTTTAAAATGGAAGTTTAAGTATACATACATTACAGACAAATTCCAACAGAAACTTCACTCATGTAGAAAAACCCAATGCTGGAGGATCACAGAGGATGAGCACACGATCTGTACTACGGTTGCTGGGAGAGGACAAAACCAGGAATATCTGGGATGTGTCTGTAAGTCCCTCTATGCCATAATATTTTGAAGGGATGTTCTGGACATAATGAAATGGTGGAGCGAAGGAGTGAGTAATTGCAACACATACAATAGAGAAAGATACGCACCATTTAACCTCTCAGGTAAACAAATGTTGTCATATCTGCTTTGTAGGTGCACACTTGAAAGCGGTATTCCAGTTTCCAGACCCTTTCCTTGGGGTAGGCAACCTGAGGAAAAAGGGCTATATCTAAAAGCTCAAGAGACATGTTGTGTACACGTTTTCCAAAAGATGTTCCTTTGCCTTTTTTAAAGGAAGAGGTTGGTGCTCACAAAAGCATCACTGGAAACCAAGGTCAAAATCATCCGTGTTATGTGAAAGAAGTTCAGGGACAAAGGTCAACTCATTTGAAATGTGGTGTTGGAAGAGAACTGTACAGATATGAAAGACAGCCAGAAAAAAAGGAGGGGGGGAAGCTCCATCAAGTGAATCCTGAACTTTCATTAGAGCAAAAATGAATCAATTGAGGCAATCCTACCATGCACATATAAAGAGAATACAGAACTGACCAAAACAGATAATATTGCTAGGAAAAGTGGGGGAAGGGAAAGTAAGAAGAACGAAATACTTTATAAAAGAAAGGTTGTCTCAATAAAAGAAGTCACAGCTGTTAGTTTGCAAGACCTGAGAAAAACTTACTTGAGAAGACAATATTGCTAGGAAGAGGGGACAGTAGGAAGAGAGAACAACCTAATAAAAATACTATTGGTGTGCAAGATATGAGCAGAGCTGTTAATGACAGGATATTTTGGAGGTCATTTGTTCACTTCATCAGAAGTGATTTGACTGCACATAACATCTTTGGAGTTTTTTCTTAATTACCAGAGAATTCTATCATGATAAGACAGGTGAAATGCTCAAAATATGACAAGATATATACTCCAGGGCTCTGCTAATATCAAGCAAGAACAGCCACAATGCACATACAGAGACAAAAAGTAATTTCACAGCTTAAAGGGTGAGTTTTTGAATATATGTGCTGTATTCTTTTTTTTAAAGATATATTTTGAAATATTTTTACAACCTGAAACAAAATCCCCTTTCCCATTACCAATGCCTGTTTGGCCAGGAAGGAGTTAAAAAGTTAAAGCGTCAGCTGATTGGGTCCTGATTGTCAAGATCAAAAGTTCAGATTGCCCTAGATCTGGATCTGATTTCCCCCTTTGAAGACTGGTATCAGGAGGCTGGTTTCAGAAATATTTACTGAAAGCACTCAGGGCTAGATAAACACAACTGCCTGTGGTTTTCTAATGCAGAAATACTTTGAATATGGTATACTAAATGGTATGCTAATTCCTTGGAGATATATGGCAAAACGGCCCTTTCTGGAGAACTGTCACTGTGTCACATTATTTAAAGCAAGCCTTTTTAAAGTACTCTTCAAAGAAAACCTGTTTTTGACTTTTTCTGGGGGCTTGCATTGCCTGCCAAACATCTCCCTTTCTGGTCCATTAAGCTGCAACAATGTACAGTATCTACTTTGGAACGAAGATACACATGTTCTATGCATGCTCAGTTTTAAAGAAAGTCATTCTTTTACTTTTTGAAAGGCCTTTTTGGAGGATCAGTATTTCAACTCCTGCAGCCTGGATTCTTTCCATTTTTTAAAAAATCAGATAGGATCAACTATTATTTTCAAGATAAACAAGATTGGTCTTGTCAGTTTATATGAGTTCTATGAAATTTGGTGATGTTTTAGGGTCTCTTATTTCTACATGGGGGAAAACATTTCTACTTTAAAAGAAATCATAATGTGGAAATCATTTGCCCAAATGTCCCCAAGTTTGGCACAGGGCAAAAACAGATTTTCTGCTATACCAATCTCAAATCTGGTGTTGATCTGAACTCCAATTTCAAAGTTATTATTTTGGGGGACTGCCCTCATTTTTAGAATTGCCTTGAAGCACATTGATTTGCCCTGCCAAGCACAATAGCATCATTGCGCTCTCATGCAGTGATAATAATAATATGTTGTTATGTGCTGTCAAATTGAAATTGACTTATAGCGACCCCAACAGAGCTATCAAGGTAAGTGAATCGTTTAAGGAGTGGTTTTATCAATTCTACACTCCCAAGGCTGAGTGGGGATTCGAACCCAGGCCTCCTGAGTCTTAGTTCATTACTGTCTCCATTACCTCACAGTGAGTATCTATAAAAAAAATATGAGGAATTGTATGCAATAGCTCTCTCATTGTTTTCAATACAAGACAGAAAAAACACATGCAGGATTATACAGAAAGGTCTGCCTTTTCTATTACTAGAGTGTAAGCTTGTGCATGCACAAACTTCGTCTATGCGTCTCACAAAAATGAGAAACAGAAGAAAGCTGAAATTGAGATTCATTCATCCTGAAATACATACACACATGCGGGCGCCTATGTGTGGTTTGGTATGTTTCACTAGTAAAAACATAATAATAATGTAACATGAAGTGAATGTTTATATTACAATTTTGGCACCAAGTCAAGTATATGAGTGTATTAAGGGAGGCATTTAGACTCCCATTTCATTTAACATCTAAGTTGTTCACATTAAAACATGCCCTTGGCCTGACAAGGCATTATTAACTTGCATTGTAGTAAAAGGAAAAAAAAATGCATGTGGGTGTTATTGTTTCTTTCCCCCTTTTTAATAAATTGAAAGCTGACAAATTTGATTTAAATGGATACTGAACTTCAGGCGAAAGTGCTGCTTGAACTCTGCCAGCTGCACTCGAGCTGACAGGAAGCATTAAAATAATACTGAGTGGTCAATATGTGATTAAATATCACATGTCAAGTTTAGCAAGCTTGTGCCTTCCAACAAAAATTATATTGTTAAAAATAAGTGACAAATCCTAAGCAGTCCCTCCAAATTCATAAAGGCATGGAGAAAGATGAACGCTTGCTTGTAATAAAATAGCAGGATATAGTGCCTCTTCCATGGCTGGTTGTGTAGATGGCATCTCCAAGTAATTGAATACCAAAAAAATAATAAATGGTGTGGCTTTTGAAGCAAGGAATCTCCTTTACATTTCCCATAGGGACATAAAGAAAGGTGACAAGTTGCATTTCACACCTTGTTTGCATCTGTGAGCTTGCGCTCATTTGGATAAAACATGTGCTGTGTTGATGCACACATCTTCTGGTTTCTCTTAAGAGCTACCCTTTGGACAAGAGAATGTGGTTTGGGTCCCTATTGAGAAACAAGAAGCATTGTGCAGTATCAACAAAACCTTTAGGGCTGGTAATCAGAAGATTCAGCTCCATGTGAAAAGAAGAGTTTGCTACAGAGGAACTGAGAAGGTGCATCATGCTCTTATCTCAGTGGCCATTGCTTGGAATTCTTCAGGAACTCTGTTGCCTAAAGCTTTGTGCAGACAGTGCTTACTTTGTTCATTTTAATGGTGAGGAATTATGCCTCCTTTATTAATATGGAACATTTGCTACAACTAGCGGTACATTTTGAAGAGAAAGTGCTCCTCATGGCAGTCCCTATAGTCCTGTCCCCAGTGAGAGCAAAAATGAAACCAGCTGCATTGATCCACATCAACAAATTAGTTTTCATTTCTACCAGGAGAAGTCTTTTGTAAAGCTAGCGGCTTTTAAGTAACTGTTTAGGACCCCCCAAAAGACTCTTTCTAATTGTACAGATCGCTCACAATAATATCTTGTAACTCGTAAAATGGATCCTCTTCCCCCAGGTTCTATGAGGATTGTACTTAAGCTCAAGGGCAGCACATCAGAAGAGGTGGTGATGGTGGTGGTATCCAATGAGGCCATCATCCATGATAATCAAAAAATCCCAGGGCTTCAGCTCTGTGAGGCGAGATTCTGATACTTCACTGTCCACAGCCTCAACATTAAACAGTCACTCTCACCCAGAATCCAAGTGAGCATCAAAATCTTGTGGCTGTAGGTGAAGCTGCTGGACCAGGGCTATGATACAATATAATATGAATGCCTGGGTGCTGCAGTGCTATGGAACTACCAACGAAACCCAAATCTTCTTCACCAACTGCATATATTTGATCCAGTTAGTGGCTAAGTTCCAAAGGAATGTCCAAATCCATTTTTTTTAAAAAGGCATCAATATTTAAACATGTCATTTTTTACCAGCAATCTCAACGTACATGGCATAAATGTTACCCTGAACTCATAGAAGGAAAGGTGGAATACGAATGTAACAGGCAAACAAATAATAGGACATGGTCTGAAGGCAGATGATGCAACAACTGTGTTGAAACTGAGATGGGTAGATTGGTTAGACGCTCCGTATGCACATCATATTGATTCAGCAAAAAGTAATATGAGACATGAGAGCAATAAATGAACGTTTTCACACTTGGCAGGGAAGGACAGGCCCCCAATGATGTTAATCTGAATTCACCATATGGTATGATCCGAAATTCATTTTCTTATTGCACATTGCACATGGACCCTTGATTAATATCCTCAACAGCGGACTGACTCTTCATGTTGTTTCTTACATCACTTTGATGATGAATGGTGTGTGCCATTCATGGTTTTGGTTTGGTTTGGTTTTTGGCTTTTTTCGGGGGTGGGAACCTCCCAAAACTCTCCAGGCAAAATTTGGGGATTTCCAGTCCATAAGCCCATAGCTACAGACACTTTCATTTCAATCACCTGGAAGAGGGCCAAATCTTCCCAAGCTATGGCATTCTAGGCTTTTGTTTCCTGTTGCAATGCTTCTTGGTCATGGTAGCCATTCTTCCCTTTAGGCTCTATAGAGGATGCCTCCCCAAAAACTCCCATGCCTAGGAAGGACTGCAGCAACTCCCAGGAAATGAAGGCCTAGGGTGTCACAGCTTGGGAGGATTTGCCCCTATTCCAGGTGAGTTAAAAACAAATGGCACATTCCTTCTTGTGTCAATTGATCACAGGTGCCCCTTTGTTGAGAAAGAACATGTTTCTCTTCTATACCGTAGACTGGGTGTGATGGGACAAATGTTGTCCTATGGACATGCCCGGCTGAATCAAAACCCAGAGCCACAGAACCCAGCATTCTGTTTCTAGATGTGGGTGTCAAAATCTGGATGGCAGATAATAAGGCTAAAAAGGCTATATCCCTCCCCTTTAATTTGTCCTCAGTGCCTGATCCACAGAATTAGAGAGCCTCTGAATACATACATTGTTCATGTGGCTACATCAGTAAACATCCAGACAGGTGTATTGACTCTTTTGTCTATTTGGGTGGTATAAGAGACACTTCCCAGTAATCAGTGTGACTGGCTAAAGTGGGCCATGCTCTTCCCGAGCAAATTATTAAGCCTGTGAGCTGAACGCTTGCAAAATGTCTGCTGGTTTCTTGCCTTATTATTTTTGGCAGGGTTGCATATGTTCTCTGTGCTCATTCCATGAAATCCAGCTGATTATTATTCCAATCACCAGAGGAAGAGAGAGAGAGAGTCACATTAATTTGTAGTAATTAATAGCACTGATGCATTTGACAGCGCATGTTAACAAGCCTCTTTGATTGTTTGGATCTCTAACTGCGGCCCTTCTTGTTTGCATCACCTCCGAGGAATTCATAATATCAAAGCTTAACGGTATCTGATACTTGTCAAAATGCAATTTATAAAAGTTTAATTCTTTTATTGATTTAGTTTGGTTTTGATGCCTGCAGAGTCAGATCCCTTGACAGAACTTAGCAGATTCAAATGCTTGTCACCAGCTCGGCCTGCTTTTTTGCGGGGAACAATTGCCATAGGCCAAGCCAACAGGCATGGTTTAATTGCCATTAATTAAAAGCATAAATCTCTTTTTTCTTCAGTGGCTCTGCTCTTAAAGGAGGCTGCATCTCCCTCGCTTTTCCTGTGTTTGTCAGAACACCTTCTGGCAAGCCATGTTAACCCGTTCCATCTTCCTTTTTTAAAAAAAGGAGGAAAAGAAAAAGAAAGAAAACACTACACAAAAACCTGGAAGAGTCTTTTGAAGCATCGCTCTTATGATCTGATGTGAAATGCATGCAGTTTGGTGATATTTAACAAACTGGATTTCTTCTTTATTGCAGGATAATGAGGTCAAATGAATCCCTCCATGGGTTGTATACATGCTTAAATGGTTTCGGCATCAAATCCTTTTTGACAGCAAATAAAACAGCAGCCAAACAAAACATCAGCTACTTAAAATTGGCCAGAATGACTAAATGGAGGAGGGAAAAATCAAAACAGTGTATGATTTTTGTTAAGAGTGGAGGAATCAAAAACCCACATGTATTCTGACTGGGAGAGCGGCTAAGCAAATAGCTTTGCGTGACCATTTTTATTAGAAAGATGAGCAATTAGCGTGGGATCCTTATGGAGCAGAAGGAGGCAGGGAGTCATGAATCTTTACAAGATAAGCAAACCCAGCTCCCACTCTCTGCCAGTTCCTGCCTGGCTCTGCTGCAATGGCAAATGATACCTATAGGCTCTCCGATGGGACCAGGGTTTAGAAAAGTTCCAGTTTTTCAGACCACAACTCCTACAGACCATCAGCCAGTATGTCCAGGGATTATGGGAGTTGTAGTCCAAAAAGCAACTTTTCCAAGCTCTGACCTAAGCACAGTATCATTCAATAGGCTCACACCATGTCTTCCATTGGCATTCCAGTTCAAGAATGCAGACAAGCCCTTTAAATTGCAATACGAGAATACAACAGAATCAGACCTAAATCTATGGAGTGTTTTACAATGAGGAGTGGAGTTGCATTTTTGATGTGATTGTGTGTGTGTGTGTGTGAGTTTGGTTTTTAATGCCATCCTTCCACACAATTATCTTCCCAATGGATTAGTACCTTCATTTGTTTGCCAATGACAGCGTCAAAACAATTCTGTTTTCCCAGGCTTCCAAATGTCATCTTTCAAATTTCTCCTCCCTTGCAACCTCCTGCCCAAAGCTCCACCCTCACTCCTGTTTGGGGAAGTGTCGCTGGAAGCAGATGAGTGGTTGAAAGCATTTACACAGATTAGTTTTGCTGCTTGTGCCAGCTTGAGCAAAATAGAATGAGGGCACCGGAGGTAGAATGGGCTGGCATGATCATCATTTATTCTTTTGAATGAAATACTGTATCCTTTATTCTAAATGTACCAGGAAGAAGGATGGAAATGGATGGTCTGCCTTGATATTGACATCTGTGGCTACAAGTGTAAATAAATATACTGAGTAGGAAGTAAAGCCCAAGGAGTGTCAAGGAACTTCTTTCTTGCTTGAGTAAGCATGCAGGTGTCATTCTATCATTCTATCAGTTCAAACCGAAGCCCCTCAACCCATCATTATGTTTGGACTCTACTTTTGTCATAAACGTCACCACAATTTCAGTGCAGACTGTGCAATGCAATGGCCAAAGCACAGCAACAAGAAGAAGGAGACACTACACATAGGCAAGTACGCTCCACCCCCATTTTGGGAGAGCCCAGCGTGTATTTCAAGGGCTACCTGCAGGCCTTTATGTGACCTTAGTGTCCTTGCCCTCAAGGATTTTACCTCTGATGCTATGCAGCACTGAACCCATGGTGAATTTTCAGAGGTAGGATTTCCTCTCCTTCAGATCCAGAAGTGAAAAGGCAGCCTCTAGCCTAAACAGATGCTTTTTTGTTGACATAGTTGTTTATTGGGCTTACTTTTTCCCAGCTAAAGGGGGAAGCCATCATAATACGGATTGCTCAAAATAATTTAAATCATCCAGTTCAAGAAATATAATTAGAGAAGGATGGGATCCCATGACAACATACAAGGAGCTAGCAGTGACATTGGAAAGAGGTGGGGCAGATATTTTGAAGAAGTGTTAAGGGTCAGTGTGAAGACTTTGGTAGAGGGCATCAGATGGGGGCCAGAATGCCACAAATGTGGGATCATCTGAGAAAAGCCCCCACTTTTGCTATTAATCAACCTGATGGACTTTGGTGGCTGGTAGGACTGGCCCTGCTTTTAGTTGGAATGAGGCAGCTGTCACAGTTTGCAGAAGGTGGGGGGACTACATATAGCAGTGCTGCAAGACTGAGCCGTGTGTCCCATACAAGCTCTCCTGTTCAGCCACTGACAGCGGAAGATGCTGTCAGGGTTGAATTGAGAGTTGTCTACTCATCTAGGCAGCTGCTGCTCATGAAACAGAACAGGATGCCACCTTGCCCTGCACCTCAGTCACCAAAGTGTCTCAGGTAGGCCCTGGCTGCTGACCAGAGAATGGAGTTTCTAAGGCTGAACTTCGAACCTGGAGAGATTATAAGCAGGTTGGCCATCTTCTCCCAAATGAGTACCTTCCAGAGGTGTTGAACTATAAATCCATGAGCTCCTACCAACATGGATGCGCAGAATGGGAATGGTGTGGTCCCACATACCTGGAGGGCCCCTGTTTGGGAAGGCAGCTATGGACAATGGAATGTGTTTTAATAAGGCATCGTGTTTAGTCATGGGAAGCAGGATGGTGTCATTTTTATTTTATTTGCAGCAGCTGGTCCTGCTGCAAATCATGGACTGACCAGTTGGCAGAGTGAGACTTCTTGGAGAAGTCCTGTTTTTCCTTCCTGCCTGCCATTTTTCCACTGTCTGCCTTCTCCTTCTCTGCCTTTCCCATTCTGCATGCCTGATTGATCCCTCCCCTCCCCTTTCATTTCCATAGTTGCTTTCCCTTTTTCTCTTATGCAACATTGGGCATAGGACAACCATTGTCTGTATAGCTGAGGACAAGACCTGTCAGATTTCCTCTCTGGATTGCCGCCTTGTGGGCCTAATAATCACCTACAGAATGGATGCTCTTGCTTGGGATGAAATGGCCCAGGAGAGATATAGACAAAATGGGAAGGACAATTAGGTGGAGCTGTAAGATTAACCATGCCCTTAGTAATTCTTGTACTGAGGACAGATTTCCTGGCAAGGTCGGTTCCATGGCAATCAAGAGACTCCGTCTCCAAGTAGAATAGACTCTGTCTCTACACTTCGTAAAATTCTCTACTTGACGTGGTTGTAAGGTTGCGATGGTAGGGAGACTTTCGTCTTGGAAGTAAACTCCATAGATTTTAGTACCTCTTTCCCATATCTAGGTTTGGGCTATAAATGTATCTACCAATTTTACCTGCAGATCCAAACTTAGCCATACCTAGTGGAGACATAATAAAGCCACTAGCATTTAGTGACCAGCGGGGTCATGATTTAAGTCAAGCCCCAACATTTTCAATGATTGTTTTCTGAGTATGACTGAGTCCCAATACTGTATAGCCCTGGGCCTCAATAATGGTAGTTTTCCTATTTTCAATTAGATTTTTATTGTGTGGTGGGGGTTTTTTCCCCTGTAAAATGTTCACCCACATAGTATTTCTTCCCCAACGTCTGTCTTCGCCCACTGTACAAAAACTCGTGAGTGTACAATCCGGGGGAGATCCCGATGAAAAACTCACCAGAACCGCACAGCAGAAACACACCTGAACCCACCTCTCCCACCGTCCGTCCTCACCCCGCCAAAACAAGCCGACAAACCAGCACCCCCCCCCGCCCGACTGCCAACCTAAAAACCAGAGGCCCGCTTTAATGGTCTTTAAAATTGACAAGCGAGCAATGATTTTTTTCGTATTGGTATCTGTCAAAGGTCCTAGAAAATCCTCCGCTGATAAGGCCCAAAGCTTCCAATTAGAGGGCGAGAGGATCTGCAGCCAATAATGATTCCGGGGGAGGGGGCATGGGGGGGGGACAGAGAAAAAACGGAAGAGGGGGGGGAACCCCGTTTCAGACATTTGTTGCAAATTACGGACAAAGAGCTCCACTGTATTGATGAGAGGAAGTACAGGAGGGTTTCCATGTCCCCGTCAGGTAGGGCTCATAATGAGACAGCTTCCCGGGCGGATTTCTCCTCCGTCTCTCTCTTTCTCCGTTCTCCTGCCCCCTCCCTCTCTCCGCCTCCTTCTTCTCCTCCGTCTCCTTTTTCTCCTTCCTCCTCTTCTCCCGTCCTTCACTCGCTGCCTGCCTGCCTGCCTTCCGTCTCTCTCTCTCTCCATCCGCCGCCCCCTCGCCTCCCACCAGCTTGAAGCGTGTTAGACACTTCTTTCCCAGATTTGGTACATGAAGGCCACTAATTTGATGTCAGACTCAGGCACGGTTCTCATCAATATTATCTACGAGCCTCGCCTGATGGAAGCAGCCGCCTCGCCTCGCCTCGCCTCTCTCTCTCTCTCTCCGATTCCCCCCCCCCGCCACCCCTCGATCCCCTTGACGCCAGTAAGAAGGAATCAAAACAGCGCCGCTTTTCCGTCTCTTCATCCCCCACCTCATCAGCAGCACCACCACCACCAAAGAGGAGTGATCAGGAATCTGACAAAAATCAGGAGAGACCTCGGGGGGGGGGGGGGGAGAGGCAGTGGGGGGGGGTGAGGGGCTAAGGGAAGAAGCAATTAAATCTATTAACTGAGACTGGCCAGAAAAGAATGGTCGGTCTCTTTCCTCCCCCCCCCCCCAAAATCGGGCCAGTTCCGCTTGCTTAGGCCCTGCGGAGTGGCACTATGTTACCCCGCATTAACTCCGGAGTTCATAATGCTGAGTTTAAAGCCGGGCTGAGAAGCTTCAACTGCCGTTGGTAGAAAAAGAGAGGCCGTGAGAACGACGGGGCCTGATCCACCTTGTGCAGTTTGCGTTCAAAGACCCTGATTACTCAGAAGCAGGGCGGCCAAAGACTCCAGCATGGGATGACATATGCGCTTTCCTTTGCCTGGCTGCCGCCTGTACTAACTGTCTTACTTCTGCATTTGTCTTACTTCAGAGTAGCTTGGCGCTCTTCGATGGGTCAGACCATTCCGGGACAGACGAAAGGGGACTTTTAGCGCCACAAAAGCAAAGATCCTTCTCGAGATTAATTAGGCCGCAGTCCTAAAGCACTCTAAATGGAACAGTCAACTTAAAAACTGAATTAATTGTGATTTGACTTTTCCGGAATAGGTAACATCAGGATCGCAGCCGCTACGAATTTCTTCAACACCTATCGTTTCTCTTCCTCAGTCTTTTTGTTAAGGGAATTGGGGGAGGGGGCGGTTGTCGGTCTTCGCGTTTGATCACTTTGGGGCCGTCAACTCTAAAGTGACCCCAACGGTCTGAGTCTCCCTAGAAGTAGAGGCTGTCAGTGGAACCCTACGTTAACTCCCCTTCTGGCCCAAAGGGGCCCCGCTGTCCCACTCGAACGACCGAGAAGGTTTGGGATTCGGCTTCCGTGGCTCAGGGATCGGGTTCCCCCTTTCAGGCCCAGCTGAAACAGGGCTTTCTCTTCTCAGGGCGATCCGTGGCCCACATCCTTTAGCAGAGGTTTTTCCCGTCACTGTCGTAGGTTACGAGCAGGGGATGCGCCAGATAAAGCCAGGCTAAGGCAGCCAGAGTTTGTCCTTTCACCCTGCGATCCTGTGCAGGTCTGCTCAGAAACTACTCCCGTGGAGTTCAGGGGTGTTTACTCCCTCGTAAGTGTGCCCACAGGATTTTACCACCTTGCCGTCTTCGTTGATTCCACTGAGCGGATCTTAAAATGTCCTTTGCTACCTAAAATAAAGAAATAAACTCCGTGAGACTCTTCCCCCTGCCCCTCGAGCCGGCTCCTTTTGGGGTCCTGTACCGGAAACTTCGCAGCCCCTGTAAGGGGAAGGCCTCTCTCCTCTTCCTTAAGTCGCTCCTCGGACTTTGAAGCCCTGAGCTGCTTCCGATCCCCCAGCAGACAAAACCTACGGGTCAACTTCAGGCCAGTTGACCCCGCTAGGCTAATTTACCTTGCCGGAATGTTTTTTTCTTTTCATTTTTTAAAGAAGAGGATTGTGACGCGGGCTTTAAAAAAGGACAATACAGGTGTCCCCTTGAGCTCCTTGGAAGAGGCCTCCATGAAGCTCGAAAGTTGATTCCTTTCCTATTTCCTTCTGCGCTGGTGCTCGACTCCTCTCATTTGATCTTCCCTCTCCCGTTTAGGGAAACTATTATCATTCTTTCAGGTTCCAGCCATATATATGTATATACATATATATATATACACACAATATCTATATATCCGCCTCTCCTCTCTTAATGACAGCTTACAGCTCTTAGGTTGAGAGGACAGTGGAGATGTCACAAACCCAGACATCCTTTGCCCGGATCACCTTGCAAAGGTATGGCCGGAGCGGCTTCCCTCCAGCATTTTGTATTGTAGCTGTGTGTGACCTCCCCCCGCAACACACACACGCACACGCACACCCTTCCCACCGCTGACCCCGGGCTCTGTTCGGAGGTGTCCCCTTCCCTCGTGCCTTCCCTGCCTTCTCCCTTGTTGTGCGTTAGCAAGGCTGGCTGCGGCCCTTTCCTCCCCTCCCCCTCCCCTCCTCCCCCCCTCCCCTTTTCATTTCAAAAGGGCAAAAGTCTTGGTCGTGAGCATTTTGCCCCGGAGATCCAGCCACGGGCGATGCTAGCCTCAGCTGCTCCATCAAAGCCACGGGACTAACGGCTCCTGACTGCACTTAGCTTTGTTTCCCTGAGATGGTCATATCACATCAAGCGAGGCCGCATGTGACATTACAGCCCGTAACTTTAAGCATTTTGTTGCTCTCTGCAGTTTGGAAGCCCAGCGTTGCCGATCGGGGGCTCGGAGGAGGGTGGGTTGGAGGTGGGGGTAGGGGGGTGACAGGGGAGAGGGTGCGTGGGGTGGGGTGGGGGAGAGAAGAGAGAGGACGGGGAAGGCCGGCGACAGAGAGAGACGAGGGAGAGAGATCGTCTTTGGCAGGGCCTCGCACGTTGATGTCAGATAATGGCCTATTATTGTTCTCCTTGATATGGCCAGTTTTCGAGAAAAAGAAGGAAGCTGGATTCTGCCTCCCCCCATCTCTCTCTCTCTCTCTCTCTCTCGATCTCAGCCCCCCCCCCCGTGCGCTTTTCCTTCTCCCTCCCTCCCTCCTTCCTTGCATTTGAATTTCCAGATAATAGGCTTTGACTTCTGGCTGCACGTTTATGGGTCTTTTCATGTTATCAACTTAGCTCATAGCGTGGAACTAAAGAACACAGACTGTAAGTGACAGGGCAGCCAGTCAGCAAGCCTGGGCTGTCAGTATCTCTCATCCACTAATGATTTCCCTTTAGTCTATTTTCTGTCTCATTGGCCGTTTCCTTCAAAAACAAAATTGCTCATTTAAATTCTCCTGCCTGGGGCATTTTGGTCTTCAAATATTGTTGGAAAGTGAAAGGATTAGGCAAAATATGCTTTTTTAAAATGTTAATATATTTTCTGGTTCACTTTCTCCTCTGAGGCCAATTAGGAAATTTCTGCTGGCTGCATTAATGTCAAACTGACAACCTCGGCTATAATTACACTGTGCTTGAAACCTAACTTTCACTTGTGCGTGTGCGGGGCGGGGGGGTGGGCGCCGCGCTTGGAGAAGAGATGGCTGCGTCTGGCAGTGACATTGAATTCACTCTGCCAGCTTTTGATCATTTAATCATCGCTCGCTTTCTTTTCCTCTTTGCTAGCTGATGATTTCACCTTTTATGCCGGCGCTTGCAAAATGCAGTGTTGTCTTTCATGATTCACAGTTGCATTTTGCAAGGCTCATTAGTGCCATTGTTTCTTCAATTTGCTGTGCACGGGAACGGATGGTTCCTTCAAGTGCAGCAACCAGATGTAAGTTGTTTACCTACTTGATTCGCCACATACATTGTACTTTATTTGACTTTAAAAATGCAGCCGCGCTTTGAAAAGCCAGGAGGGGGGTCTTTATTCCCGCCCTCCCTTTCCTTTCGCTCCCCCCCTCCTCGTTTTTCTTTTTTGGCATGGCAAGCCGGCGGGGTGGGGTGAGGGATGATGAAGGCTTTGTAGGTTTTCTTCCTATGCTTGGGAAACCCGC
The DNA here is from genome assembly GCF_051106095.1 of Pogona vitticeps. Lineage (NCBI taxonomy): Eukaryota > Metazoa > Chordata > Lepidosauria > Squamata > Agamidae > Pogona > Pogona vitticeps. The sequence continues at coordinate 90,895,683 of NC_135786.1, read as the reverse complement.
CAGTGAGCGCGTTTCCGTTGGGATCGCGGTTGGATTTCCTTCACAAACGGAGAAGCTAGAGGGACGCGCTTGCCCACACCGCCAACTTGCATTTCCTCCACACACATTGTTGTCACCTCCCAAAGGTCTCTTTCATTTCTTGATATCCATAAGGGTTGGGTCGTGGCTTTCTCTTCTCTTCTCTTCTCTTCTCTTCTCTTCCTTCCTTCCTTCCTTCCTTCCTTCCTTCCTTCCTTCCTTCCTTCCTTCCTTCCTTCCTTCCTTCCTTCCTTCCATTCTTTCGAGTACGGGAGCTGGAATTCAAAGAAGCAACTTTTTCCAGTTCGGGTTGTTACCGTTATCCTTAAAAATAGTGCGGGTAGAGGAAGGGAGTCAAATCAACTCTTCCATCTAAGCCTCTGGGTCCTCAGTTGTGGAGCTGGGAAAGCACTTTGCACATGCCTAGAAGCCCTCCTTTCTAAGGGTCTAAGGTGATTAGGCGGCTGGAGAAGTATTGCTTCTTCTGACTGCTAAGGCCAACGGAGCCCCGGTGCGATGGGGGCATGGAAGGGAGAAATTCTTTAGAGATCCGTAGGATTTCAGTTTTTGTCCGGATTATCTTCTAATGTGCTAAAGGGGAGGGGGAAATGCTAAATAAACAAAAGGCTTCCTTCCTTCAAGCCCACTTGCTTGTGTTCTCTGATTTTAAGATACTCGACTCCCTGTGCAGCAGAGTGGGGCCACCAGAGATTTTCTCGATGATGGACTGTGATACGCAGCTAGCACAAAAGCGAGAAATTGAACGAACCTTCGGACAGCGGATCCACATTGCCTGTCCCGCTTTCCACGCGGATTCTGGAGCATAGAAGGGTAGTTTCACCAACACGGGGAGATGCGTTGATATTAACTGAGTGACTGACAATTCGAATTACAAACCGGTTTACAAACGCATTTCCGCCCGAAATACACATCCACTCACCCCGACTTCAATAGGTCGAAACGTTGCTTTAAACCACGAGTTTCCCAGAGGTGGTGCCACTGAGGACGAGGGATCTGACGCCAAGGCCCCCTAAGTTTAGTTCGTTGAAAGGCCCCCACTGGCAACCAAGCAGAAGGCTAGTCCCGCTGAAGGCAAGCGCGGGAGCTGGACCCGCGAGATTCGAATGGCTCCGGTTCTCTCCGCCCGCACAGGCTTGCAGGGATTAAAGAAGCGGGTTCAGGCTGGGGAGGGAGAAAATACGGTTGTGACGATTCCCTGCAGGCCTTTTAGAACTTCTGCAAACTTCATGTCTTCCCAAAGGGGTAGACTACAACTCCCATCATTCCCGCCCAGCGTGGCCAACGCCTAGCGGCGGGTGGGGTGGGGGCATCACATCGGGAAAGGCGTGCCCAACCAAGTAGAGATCCACCCAATGGAAGAGGCAAAACTGCGGCAGGCTTCTAGAGGCCTCATAGGAAGACTTCTCCAGAAAATTGTCTAGAAAAATGTCCCGCTCCAGATTCCTGGAGAACCTCGTCGACGACCGGCTCACTTTCTCAGGACACCAACTTTTCTCCTGCTCCCCCACCATCCTTCTCCCCATATGGATGGGGTCAACGCCACTCGCTCTCTGGCCGTTGTGGGGGGCAGGGCAGGGCAACCAGCGAGGGCTTTTAACCCCTTCAGCACATCTGTCGGTTCTCTACCTGACAGTGCAAAGTTTCGGCCATAAAGCAAGAGACGCTAGATGGGGGTGGAGTGGGGGCTTCATGTGATTTTTTTGGCCAGAAAAGTAACTTGAATGGTCCAGACCAAACGTTCCTTTCAGAAGACATGATCCCTCTCAGCTAGAAATGGACGTCATGAAGGACCAGCTCCAGAGGCGAGTCTGTAGCCTTCCTTGAAAAAAGAACAAAAAGCGGAGAATTCACTCGTATTCTGGTTGAGCGAATAAGAGAGGAATGAAGGCCGGCTTCTGTTCGCCTCAAAGAGGAGGTGTGCAACAGAGAGTTATATGCTTTCCTCCTTCACTTTCCTGGATTTAAGTTCATCTCCATCTGTTCCAACCGGACTGACCATCCTGGCAGACCGAAGTGAATCCGAAGTACGCAATCATTAAAGTGCGCGTTCTTGGAGGAGTAGCTGTGTCATCAGTTCATTGCCACGAGTCGGTAGCCCCAACGCTAGTTGGAGCTAGGAGTCAGAGGTAACCCCTTTGAGTGGTAATGGGGCTTACTCCCAGGTAACTGGCTACAGGCTCGAAGTCTTAGAAATGAAATTTCCATCAAAAGGAAATAGGCCGATCACAGTTCAGAAGCCATGGATGGGTTGGTCCCACTACATTGTGGGGCGTCGCAAACAGCTCCGATCCTAATATCACATACTGTACCTTAAGGAAAAACCCTCCGTGGGAAGTCTTCCAGTGCAATATTTCCAGTAAACTGAGATCAGGAAGTATTTGCTTTCGAGGAGACCTTTATTCGGAACTAAACTCACTTGGTAGCTGGCAGTCTGGTGTAGTGAATAGAGCGAGGGACTAGACTTCAGGAGTTAGTTATTTGCCGTCAAGTGGGAACCGACTTATAGCGACCCTAATATGGATTTCAACGTAAGTGAGATATTTAAGGAGTGATTTGTACCAGTTGCACTCTCGCAAGGAGCTTCCATAGCTGAGAGGAGATTCGAACCCAGACCCCCGAGTCGTAGTCCGTTACTCTATCCGCTGCACAACACTGGGTAGACCTCAGGAGTCCTGGATTCAAATCCCAAGTCAGCCATGGAAAGTCACAGGGCGTGTGTGACGGCATTGTTAAAACAATTCCTTGAGTACTTCAAGTGCCGTGAAGGTTAGAGTCGTCGTAAGTCGATGCGATTTGTGAGGGTACATGAGAAAGAAACTCAGTTTAATTCATACGGGTTTCTTTCCAACTAAGCGGTTAACCTTGCGGGGTTGTTGTAACGAGTCCTGAGGTGAAGCGTGAAGCGCTTTGATCATGCCTACGCCCGAAAAACAGTTGGCTGTGAGCCCCACTGATGGCAGCAGGACTAAATTTCCAAATAGATGCTCATAGGATTAGACTGTCCAAGCGGTCGCCCTAAACATACGCTTCCTTGAAAGAGGCCTCTTTGAAATTACAATGGAACTTCATGGTAATTAGTAATTAGTTTTTAGTAACAGGCGCTACAAAGCCCCTTGCGGTGACTGTGGACCAAGAAATCAATGTTTATTTTTATTTTTAAACGCGCACGAGTGTTGTCAACTCCGGCTTGCTCAACTTTAACCTCTGCCCTTGGTTTCGATTTTTTGGCAAACGCGTGCTTATTACGGTTTAAGCTCTTTCCCCTTCGTCAGGCAGACCCAGGACTGCGCAAATGAGCCGGTTCCCAACCAGCTGCGATTTGCAGCGAACCCCAGTCGTCCCTCGGAGGCAACTGAAGTGCGCGTTTTGCTTAAAAAGGGACTCGATGTTGACTCCTAGGGCTACAGCCTCCTCGCCCTTCCTGGCCTACAGCCCCAGAGAAAGGAGGGAGGCTGTATAAACGAGGTCACACCCGCCTTCCCCAGTTCTTGATCCGCGATAACTACTTTGCTTCTGAATGGAGGGGTGGGGGGCTGAAGATTGGAAGCCTTAGAAATGAAATTTCCATCAAAAGGAAATGACTGGTCACAAATCAGAAGCCATAAATGTATTGTTCCCGTGCGTTTGTACCGGTAGTGGGCACCATCCTTCGATATATACTGAAGAACCCTAATCATTGATTGGTCTAGAACAGCCTTGTTCTAGGTGTGCCCCTGGGGAATGAAAGAAGGACATGGGGGTGGTGATGGTGGGGTAGCAATTAATCTCGTTTCTTGAAATTATTTCCTTAACATCTCCTTGATTCTTTAAGCCTTTCGGTGGCCCTTTACTAGAAACTGGGACGGTGGCTTTAACTCCCAGTGGCGCTTTCCTCTTATTAAACATCACCCGCGGGTGCCAAGGCGCGGCATATGGGCTGCGAAAAGGATTTAAGGCACACTGAATTTCCCGGGGGGTGGGTGGGTGGAAATACACCTTTTCATAGGTGAACCTGGAATCTTAAACTTCATTGGCTTTATGGGAACAAGTCTTACTACGGCACTGTTGGGGGTTTAGGATATACCAGTAAAAAAAGCATTTGGGCTGAGCTTCGGACCTTGCTCATAGGATCGGGGCAGATGGGAAGGAGCAAATGGCCACCCACCCACTCACCTTATTTTACGTCCCAGGAAAAGAGATAGAAACAATTCTCCCAAGATCAATGAAAGTTGTTAGATAGCTGTGTTACATAACAGCACTGATGTTACCTGTCTGTCATGGGTTTGGAGGGAAAGTTCCATCCTATGGGGAGTGGAAGGCGGGACATCAGGAGGAGGGGCTGTACTGTATAAATATGTGATGCCTGTGTGGTGAAGAGGAGATGCTGAGACAGACTGTGAGACACTGGGTTGGGACGAAGCAGCAGCTGGGGAAGAAGAAGCTGTTGTGGGAGTCTGGGTGTCTGACAGGGTACTACTGTGTGTCAGAGTACCAACCTGATAAGTTCAGGTGTCTGTGGGTTAGCCAGAACTGATGGGTTCAGGGTCTGTGCTTGAAGTTAAAGGTTCTAGGTGAACCAAACTGTATGCTTGTGTGTGTGAGAATGAGCCACGTTACTTTATTTTATTCACCTGATTGTTTTATTTACCCTGTTTGTATTTAAAATAAACCTTATTCTTTTATTGTTTAAAAATCCATCCCTGGTCTGTGTGACTTATTATAGGGAATGGTTGGTGGCAGCTTAGTAACTGTGTGATAGATCCCAGTAGGTCTGGGTTTGTCACATTGATTGGTGTCCAGCGTGTGGGATACGACTGGTCCAGTTGTCCAGCGGTCCAGCAAAGCCTTGGCAGGTGTGCCCAGAGCAAGGGGGGTCTAGTCAGGGACAGTCTGAGGCGCGTAGGTAATCTTCTAGGTGTACCTCACGGGGAGGTGCGCTAGTAGAAGAACGTGCCAACTGGGGAGACTTAGATTAAGGTGCTCTGAGGCAGCCTAGTTTTGGCGGGAAAACGCTGAGGCAAAACTGCGTAGCAACAGCGAGCTAGCTTGCCAGCTGAGAGGCCCAGCAGAGGGGGGTAGGCTCTGACTCGATACTGTTGCAATTTAAGTGCTGAAGAACAGCAGCAGTCTCTAGGGAGAGCTGGTTCTGAGGCAAGAAGGGAAAAAAGTGGTCGTTTTATTTTGAGGCTTGACTTTTTAAAGCAGCCTGTTCTGAGGGGGGGGGTTATGCCCTTGACTCGAAGCCAAGTAGCAGAAATGAGTGAAGTGAAAGACCCTCAGATTGACCAAGGTTCTGAGGATGAATTTGGCTCAGTGCAAGGTGACAGCACAGGAGAGCAGGACCCAGAACTCAGAATAATACTCCTAGCCCAACAGCATGAACTGAGGGTGAGGGAAATGGAGCAAAGGGAAAGAGAGAAACAGCGGCAATTTGAAGAAAGAATGGAGAGAGAGAAAATGGCGTTTGAATTAAGAAAACTGGAACTGATGAACCAGAACAATAATAATAATAGGGATTCTGAGGGAGGCCAATTGTCTAAGGCTGACCTGAAGAAATTCCCTGTGTACCACAAGGGAGATTGTCCTGAGGTGTTCTTTTCCTTAGTGGAAAGAGCGTTTGTGGACTTCTCAGTAAGGGAAACTGAGAAGATGACCATCATGCGGTCTTTAATCAGTGGTAGCCTGGCTGAGGTTTATGCCGAGATGCCTGAGGAATTGATGAAAGATTTTGCAGAGTTTAAAAAACTGGTGTTTGCCAGACATGGGATAAATGCAGAGCAGCTGAGACAAAGATTCAGGTCCCTCACCAAGAAACCAGAACAGACTTTTACCCAAGTGGGGGCCCAATTGGTGAGGCTGCTTGAGAAATGGCTGTCGCAGGAGGGAACAGAGACCTATGAACAGCTTAAAGACTTGATAGCCCTGGAACAGTTCTATTCAGTCCTGCATGGGGAATTGAACTTCCAGGTGAGGGAAAAGAAACCAAAAGAAGGCACACAGGTTAAGGCACAACCTCAAAACCTGAATTATTCTGAACAAAACATGAGGGAAACATGGGACCCTAAGTACTCCAAAGGGTTAGTTCAGAGCCTGCCAAAAATGGGTGGCCATTTTGTTGATAAACCTTCTGGGCAGAGCCAGTCCAGGAACCAGATTTTGGAGGGAAAACCAAACCCAGAGGAGAAAGACTCCAAGTACAGCAGAAAATGTTATTTCTGTGAGGGAAAGGGCCATCTAATCTCAGGGTGTGAGAAATGGAAGCAGATAAAAGGAAATGTGCCTCATGATTCTAGTGGGACCAAGCCAAAAGCTGTGTTCTGTGTCCAGAAGGAGCAAAGCTCATTGTCACAGAGGGAGCCTGTTGCCATGACTACTCAGTCTGGAACAGCTACCTCTGCTGATCAGGCTGAGGAAAATGGTCCTCTTGGGGAGGTAAAGCGCTGCTTGCTGGTAAAAACAGATTCTCAGTTGTTTGAGACAGCCGGGGTGGACGTAGGAATACTTGACCGTCAGTATAGGGGGCTGCGGGACACTTGTTCCCAAGTAACCCTATGCCATCCAGATATCATCCCTAGGGAGTTTATAATCCCAAATGAGAGCATAAAGGTAGCAGGGATTGAGGGGCAGATAATCTCTCTGCCAGTAGCAGAGGTACCTGTCAACTTTCAAGGCTGGAGGGGAGATTGGCGGATAGCGATTTCATCGACTCTGCCAGCAGCCGTGCTCGTGGGAAATGACCTGGCTGAACATGTGAAACGGGTGCTAGTGATTACACGCTCACAAGCCACCACGGGGACAGTTCAGGGGGGTAATGATGAGCCAGAGGCGGAAGCAGAGGGGAGTTCAGAAGCTGTGGTGGAAACCTTAACCACAGACAGCAGATTTGGACAGGAGCAAAAAGCAGACGCCACTCTCCAAAAGTGTTTTGAACAGGTGACTGACGCTCAGCTAACACCTGAAACCCCAGTGAGATTTCTGGAGGAAAAGGGGATTTTATATAGAGAAACCCTGAGGAATATCTCAAAAGGGGGAGATGGGATCAGAAGTCAGCTGGTGGTACCTGAAAAGTATCGCCCCATGATCTTACAAAGGGGGCACTCTGACATGTTTGCTGCACACTTAGGAGTAAACAAAACACAGCAGAGAATCACACAGAATTTCTACTGGCCTGACATAGGGAAGCAGATCAGGGAGTTCTGTAAACAATGTGATGTGTGTCAAAGGCAGGGGAATAACCGCGACAGGACTAAAGCAAAGTTGTGCCCTTTGCCTGTGATTGACACTCCGTTCAAATGCATAGGGGTGGATATTGTGGGACCTTTGCCCAAGGCCACAAAGAGGGGGAACAGGTTCATTCTAACAATTGTGGACCATGCCACAAGGTATCCTGAAGCCATACCCTTGACTAACATTGAGACTAACACAGTGGCCGATGCTTTGGTGGGGTATATGTCCAGGATGGGATTTGCCTCAGAGATAATCACAGATTTGGGAGCATCGTTCACATCAAAGCTCATGAAACGCTTATGGCAGATCTGTGGAATTAAGCACAAGGAAACCACTGCCTATCATCCTGAAAGTAATGGGTTAACTGAGAAGTTCAATGGGACTCTAATGCGCATGATTAGGGCTTACTTGGCAGAGAATCCAAACAATTGGGACCAGAAGCTGCAATCCCTTTTGTTTGCTTATCGATCAGTGCCACAAGCCAGTACCGGGTTTAGTCCATTTGAACTTCTATTTGGGAGACGGGTGAAAGGGCCCCTTGATTTGATCAAACAAAATTGGGAGCAGATCACCCAGGATGACCCACAAGACGTTGTGACATACATAGACACCTTGATGAATGACCTAAGGAGAAATCTAGAGCTGGCAGCAGAAAACCTGCAAGCTCAGAAGATCAAACAGAAAACATGGTATGACCGCAAAGCTAGAGAGAGGCACTTTGACCCAGGGGAGGAAGTGCTTTGGCCTAGGCTCTGCAGAGAGAGCAAACTGCAGCTGGGTATCCCAGAAAGAAAATACTTGGGTCACAAGGTAGGGGGAGGAGTGATAAAACCCCTGGAGGCCAAAATAGAAGCTGTTCGTGATTGGCCCAGACCCAACACCAAGAAAAAAGTCAAATCATTTCTTGGGTTGGTGGGCTACTACAGAAAGTTCATCCCGAGGTTTGGCGAGATTGCGGCTCCGCTGACCGATCTGACGAGGAAGAAGACTGATGACAGCATCCCGTGGACCAGCGACTGTGAGGCGGCGTTCCAGAGGTTGAAGGAGGCGTTAATCAACTATCCTGTCCTGCGTGCTCCAGACTTCGACCGGGAGTTTATCATCTACACCGACGCGTCTAACAGCGGGGTAGGAGCAGTTCTGTGCCAGGAGGATGAGAATGGTGACCAGCATCCAGTGTCCTACCTGAGTAGGAAACTTCAAAAAGGTGAGAGACATTTGGCAACCGTGGAGAAGGAGTGTTTGGCCATAGTCTACGCGATCCAGAAGGCCAAGCCTTACATCTGGGGAAGACATTTTATTCTGTGCACTGACCATTCACCATTGCAATGGTTAAAGACGATGAAAACCCACAATAGCAAACTTATGAGGTGGGCTTTGAACTTACAGGACTATGACTTTGAAGTGAAGGTGGTCAGAGGGTCAGTGAACTGTGTTGCTGACGCCTTATCAAGAAGACCTGAAGACTGAAGACGGCGAAAGAACATGGACTATATGTATATAATGAAGACAAAAAGTTAAAATGTACCTGGTTTTAAATTGGTTTGTATTAATAAAGGTAAAATTGATGTAATGCATATGGTAAATGTTTGAAATGCCTATTTGCTATGTTTAACTTGGAGTGTAAGTATATGTAAGTATTATAGGGTATGTATAACTGTTGTTGTATGTTTTATACAGGTTGTTTTTTTGGTGAAAAGCACCTTAGCTTTCCCCCTACAAAACAACTTATAAAGAGGGGAGGTGTTACATAACAGCACTGATGTTACCTGTCTGTCATGGGTTTGGAGGGAAAGTTCCATCCTATGGGGAGTGGAAGGCGGGACATCAGGAGGAGGGGCTGTACTGTATAAATATGTGATGCCTGTGTGGTGAAGAGGAGATGCTGAGACAGACTGTGAGACACTGGGTTGGGACGAAGCAGCAGCTGGGGAAGAAGAAGCTGTTGTGGGAGTCTGGGTGTCTGACAGGGTACTACTGTGTGTCAGAGTACCAACCTGATAAGTTCAGGTGTCTGTGGGTTAGCCAGAACTGATGGGTTCAGGGTCTGTGCTTGAAGTTAAAGGTTCTAGGTGAACCAAACTGTATGCTTGTGTGTGTGAGAATGAGCCACGTTACTTTATTTTATTCACCTGATTGTTTTATTTACCCTGTTTGTATTTAAAATAAACCTTATTCTTTTATTGTTTAAAAATCCATCCCTGGTCTGTGTGACTTATTATAGGGAATGGTTGGTGGCAGCTTAGTAACTGTGTGATAGATCCCAGTAGGTCTGGGTTTGTCACAAGCTGCCCCCAAGAATTGGGGGCGGAAAGAAAGGGGGAGGGAGGGAGAATTGGGAGCCCAAGGAGGGAAGGGAGCCAGAGAGAGAGAGACCCAGCGGGAAGTGTCTTTGTGGGACCGTGTGGGTGTCTGTGCGTCTCCAGCTCCGGCTCCTTCCTTCCTTCCTTCCTTCCTTCCTTCCTTCCTTCCTTCCTTCCTCGCACTAATGATATTTACTTAACTGTAGCTGACAGCGCTTAAGAACGCGGCTCCCGTCCGCTGTAAAACTGGATCTCTTCTCCTTTCGCCTGTCAGTTCCGAAGCCAATCGCTGTAATAACCGCCGGATCATTTGAAATGTGGCTGGAGCTGCGTTGGACAAAATCAATCTGCCATTTGTTGGCTCGGAAGGAAATCACTTGCAGAGTTTGACGAACGGCTTGCCATCCCCTTCAGCAATCCTTAATCGCATCTCTCGTCTTCCTTTGCCCATTTCTCCTTTTATTTTTCTCCCCCTCTTTTCATCCCTCTCCCTCTTTCTTCCTCCCTCTGCCTCCCCCTCCTCTTCTCCTTCCTTATGTATAAATATATACATATACATCCCCCCCCCCTTTACCCTTTCGCTTGGACTTCAGGTAATCTGAAATGGCATTGACCCTTCTCATCCTTCCGATTACCTTTCTGAAGCATGAACTTGGGATAAAATCACACATCAGAAAATTCACTCTAATTATTTTGCAATGCCATCAGCACAGATCAATCAAGGAGGAGAAGGCAGTAGTGGAATGTTCCTCGCAGCCATGGAGGCGGCCAGCAGCGGCCCGCCTGACTGACAGTTTTGGTAATTAAGTGATTGTATAGACCTCTCCAACTGTTCTAACAACCTTGTCAGGGCCTGTCTGCGGACGGAACAAGCTGAAATCAATGTGCTTTCTGCTCTCTGAGCATTTCTGATCGTGTAGCCTGGTCTTGCATTGGGGAACGGCAAAGGGAAAGGTGATTAATGATAATGTTAATGATAATGATAAACATACGGCACTTTTAGGGGTTATTATTTTATTTTTTTGGAAAAAAAATAAAGTAAATCCATACGGACAAAAGGATAACCAGAAATGGCAGGCTTAATTTGGGTTTAATTGGTCGGAGAGAAGTAGGAGGAAAAGTTAACTTTCGGAGGAGGGAAAAGAAGGTGAGGGGCAGGGCCAGAGCGCTCAGTCGGTGGTGCATTTGAACAGCTGTCTCTTCTGCAGAGAGGAGGCGGAGGACGGAAAGGATGGGCACGATCCGGGAAACGTTAATGCGCTTTTCAACGCCGATGGCATACAGTGGGAAGGAATTGAGCGCCTGCTGGAAGGAAGGAAGGAAGGAAGGAAGGAAGGAAGGAAGGAAGGAAGGAAGGAAGGACAAGTAAGCAAAAAATGGGCACGGGGCGTCGTCCTCCCCTCGCTTTCTCCGAAGTAAGCACCGCTTACGGATCTGTTGCTTCAGGGTAAAGTGTGCCCAGGATGGAGTTGGAAGCTCGCCCTGACTTTTACAGAACAAGTGAACGGCCGAACTAGGAAACAAATCAGAAAGTCAGTTTAGGGGTGTCACCCGATGCCGGTGCGGAGCAGGGGTCCGATTCGGCGCCTCTCGGAGCCCCTTGCTCCTCAGCGCCCCCTCGGATGCCCCCTCCCCGGCTTCTCTCCCTGGCTTGTTTCCACTCGCCGGAACCTTTCTGGAGCTCCGACTGGAAAGACGGCAGTGGCTAGGAGGGACCGTCTATTTTTGGCCGGATTACCAGCAAGAGGCTGTTGGCACAGTGTAAATGTCAAGCAGCAGTTTTTAATAAAGGGATGCTCGTTCAGACTGTTACATTTTGCTGCACGCCAAAGCGCGCTCTTCCTCCCTCGCTCCCTCCCTCCCCAGTTCTTTCATGTCTTTCTCTCTCTCTCTCTCTCCCTCTGAGCTGCTTTGCTTCTCTCCCCACCCATCCCCAGGTTAATGACCCCCCCCCCGCCCGATTTCCTTTCCCTACACACAGAAAGCGGATGGGCAGCTCTCCTCGGGAGCAGGCGGGGGCCGCGGCGACGAAGAGAGGAGGCAGGAAAGGGACGAGCGGCGTCGCCCGTTGCCAGCCGGCCACCTGAGAGGCGCACGGGCAGAGTGCGCCAAAGGGCCCCAAAGGGCAGCGCGAAGGCCTCTTTCCCGCGAAGTGCGGCCGGCCCTGATCCCAGAGAGCAGCTGGAAGCCACTTCCAGCGGCCGCTAGGAGGCAAAAAGGCCGAGAATCGGGAAGAAGCGGACGGCCTGCGATGCGCAAAACTCAGGCCGGGGTTGTCAAGCGCTCTGCGCGAACGGGAAGCTTTAGGTCCTGTCTTAAAGACTTTATCTGAATCCAGCTTGTCGTCCCGACAAAACAGACCCATTGAAGCAATGGGATTTCGGCTCGCCAACCAACCATTGTTCCAAGGGTCTACTCTAATTAGGATTTACCAATTGGATTTAGACTTTCGAAATAATTGTCACGCTGTACTGTAGGAATTGCTAATCCAGATTAGACGTGCCCACTGAGAATTTTCCACAAAATGTGGGGAGGATTACGCCAGCCTCCTGTTTTTCGTGTATACAAAAAAGCAGTAGAACTCCGCAGAGGGGTAAGCAGCCCGTACAGAATGATGCCGACGAGGCCTCCCTTGCGCATCTCGTCTCGAGGTCGAAAACACGGTATGGTCCTTACCATTAGGCAGCATCTTCTTTCACCCCTGTGAAACAGGCCAGGCTAAAAAGACCTGACTTACCCAGAGTCACCCAGTGACGTTCATGGCTCAGTGGCGATTTGGTCCTTCCACGTCGCCGGCCAACACAAACAAGGACAAACGGAGGCAGCAGGAAAAGAGGAAGACCAAATACGAGATGGAATGATTCCCTAAAGGAAGCCACAGGCTTGAGTCTACAAGAGCTGAGCAGGGCAGTAGAGGACACGGCATTCTGGAGAGCGCTCATTCAGGGGGTCGCCATGCACATAACAACAGCAGCAGCAGCAGCAACAACTACATCTCCGGCCAAAACTTACAAGACGTCAAAAATGCCTGTGAAAGTTAATTTCAGGAAAGGTTGGCTCCCTCATTCACGTTTTCATATTTTAAAAAAATGTTTGTGTCAATCGCCTTTTCGTTCACACAGTGAAGGCGATATACTAAAGATATACAGTACTGCTGGCTCCACTCAAAAATACCGGCAGACAGTCCCGCCCAGCCGATCTTTGTGAGATTCATTCCTACTCTTGCCCTAAATCAGAGGTTGTTACGAATGTGGCGTGATTGATGAACCGGGGAACCCGCCCGGATATGCCTGGCTGAGTGACCTCGGCTCCAGGTGAAACCTCATCAGAGTTAGGAGACGTAGTTAGGAGACGTAGCAAGACTGAAGGTTCCGCTACGGGGGAAAAGCGGAAGTCAGTATACGCTTTACTTGTCGGACGTGACAAGAGGCAAAGCTATATCTGGGGAAACTGTCCCAGCAGGGAGTTGCTGCAGCTTAATTACTAATAGTGCGGTTCTTAACAGTACTAGTATCGTTGTAACAAGATAATTTGACCTGAATAGGAGATCAGAGGACGTATGATTCCGACGCACTTATGGAGAAAAACGCGATGGATTCTTTTCGTCCCCGGGCAGTTCCACCTGGGTCTAATTCATTCCACCCGCTTCCCCTCCATCGATCTGGATCTTTCGCAAATCAAGGCCTGCTTTCTCTTCTTCTCATTCACACTCCTCTACCTAGACCCCCCTCCAGGACTCATTCATCCCCCACCCACCCCGACTCCTCGCCACCATTTACAAGCTCACGGGAGGTCTCTGCCAAGCTCGGAGGAACTGAAAGCCTCCTCCCGCGGGCTCCCCTCTCTCAGGATGGGCTCCATACCTCTCACGCGCCCTGGACTCGCTACTACCCGGCGTTCTGAAGACTAGGATTGGCTTTTCCAGGGATCGGAGAGGCGGAGATCGGGTTGGATCTCTCCCCGAGTCCAATCACAGAGGCCCGGATGAAAGTACTCCCCCTGGAGGCTGCAAAAGGAAATGACCACGCGTGTGCGACAGAGGACGAGTGCTTAGTAATTGGTGTTACCACGTTCTGTCTTGAGGAATCTCAGGGGGCCTGCCGGGATCCGCCCGCCTGCGAGTTCCTTGTGCAGCAAAAAGGGACATATTTTTCAGGATCTCTGAACGCGATCCCTCCCTTCATCAAAAATAAATAAATAAATAAATAAATAAATAAATAAATAAATAAATAAATAAATAAATAAATAAATAAATAAATAAATAAATAAATAAATAAATATTTTAAAGGTGGCGGGAATGGGATGTCAGATCATTATCGGGACTTGATTGAACTGAAACTTTACTTGGGTGACTGTTCTTTTAGTCCTCCTCATATCCATTCAACTTATCCTTCAGTGTTTGTCCCAGCACCGGACCACTTTTACCCTCTCCACCTACCGAAGGCCGTGGTATATTGTACTTCCTCCCCAGTGATCGAGCCAGGGGGCTCTGGCTACTGCCAAGAGATCCTCCAAGTTCTGCGTTGAGGAAAGAATAAAACGAAGCAGGCTAACCTCAGTCCTAATAATGGCTGACGCTCAGTAGTAAGTCATAACCTGAATCGATGGAACTTACGGAGGAGTTGAGTCACCAAATCCCATCTGACAATGGGCCTACTCTAGTTATAACTTACTGCTGTATTTCAGCCATAACCTAATCTTTTCCACATCCAGGACCTGTAAGGGTTGAGGTTTGTCAGTTGATGGCCCCATTCCCGCGCTCATTGCCTCAAGAGGAGGTATCCAGACGTGTTCTCCACTTTATGCTCCCCTTATATCCCAAGGCTGGGATGCGGTGAGGGTAAGGAATCTGTTCTCCCCGAAATCATGTGGACTAAAACGTCCACCATTCACCCGGGCAGAGGCTGATGGAAAACGGAAGACTCCAACAAGATCCAGAAGGCCACTGGATCCCCAGCTCGCCAACCTTCTGTTACACACACACACACACACACACACACACACACACACACACACACACACACACACACACACACACACACACGCACGCACACACACACGCACACGCACACATGCACGGACGCACGCACGCTTCTCCGGAGATTTGAGAAGAGTTTCCCTCTGCCAGTACCTCCACCCCATCTCGAAAAATGTCCCAAAGATCTTCCGTGACCGCAGAGCCAAGGAAACCAGGAAGTGGCTGGCAACTCCCCCTACCATCTCCCCCCAGCCACAGTTTGGGGAAGTCAACTAGTCAGCCAGAGTTAGCAATAATGGTAATAAATTCGATCGTTTGATTTTTTTTTGGGAGGGGGGGAGAAGCGTCGATTCCCTTGACTTCCTTCTTTTTGGTTCCCAAAGAGCGGGATGGTTCTCCATCACGATCCCCCTCTCAAAATCAATGCCAACATTCAACTGGAGCGCGGTCGATGGGGAACTTCCCTTTGTTTGTTCCCTCTTAGGGTGATGCTGTCCGACAGCTAGTCCAGATCGTGCCGAAATCCTTGGTCGCCTCACCCTCCTCTTTCTTGGCCTTCCGGCCAGGAAGGGAGGGACGGGAAGGTGCCCCTTCGGCTCAGGATTCCAGCCCCCATGTGGCGCAGGCCCCTTGCTCTCTCTCCGCCGCCCCCCCCCCTCCGTCTAGTCAGGAAGGAAGCTGAGATGGAGAAAAGAGGCCGAGAGGGGTGGAGAGACAGAAAGATCCTGTCCGCCTCTATGTCTGTGGTTGACCCGGGTCAACACCAATCGGGCGAGGATCGATCGACTCAGCCCTCCAATCCCTTGTCCCTTCATCGACCCCTTGCAGCTCCACAGCATGATACTCTAACTGGTAGCATTCAATTTGTTCCAGTTACTACTCCCGGATTAATAAAGCGATTGATTAGCGCTCAAAGTGCCGTTTTAATTAGCTGCTTGTTAATTAACATCGGGGCAAGAATCCTCCCTCCCCTTTTCTCTCTCCTCCTCCTCCTCCTTCTCCCCAACCTCTTTTCGGAGTGGCACCTCTACAGATGGCTATGATTTCCACCCTTTCATTTCCACGTCTCTCCCCCCCCTTCCCCCGCTTCTGCCAAGTGAACCGTTTGCGAGAAAGAGGATGATGCCGGCGGGAGGAGAATCCTGGCAAATTCGACTGCGTCCTGGGAGGCGAGGCGAATCCGGCTCGCCTTCTTCCCCGCGTTCCAGCGGAACATTATAAAGAGATCCGGACAAACTGAGTGTATATTCACTTTCTGGCCTAGCTCTGCATATTCGCTCATACACAAAAGGCTGATAGGCCGTGGTTATTCCAGCAAAGATAACTCATTTGCGGCTAATAGCAGGGACCCCGTGTGTCCGTTTCGCTCTGCGTTTTGTCAAGGCCCGACGCAGCTTCCTTGGCTCCCAAGGCACCGTGCAATAGACACGCCGGCCTCTATGGCTCCGATGAACGGGGATGGCACCTCCGCCGAACCGTCCCAGTACAGGCCCTGGCGCGCTGGGGCCTTTTAGCCCGCCTAAGGTTTCCCAGGGTGTTTTCTAGGGAGGACCTGGAAATCACCAGCAGCTTTTTCTGGGTGGAGACGCATCAGGCAGAGAAGCAGGGAAAGAGAGAGGCTCCTCTGGGGCCACGGAGGTGGAGCTTGGCTATTTGAAAAATAAAGGAGAAAACGAAGGAGAAGAAGAAGACAAGGGGGCGGGGGAGGCAGGAGAGCAGGAAGCTAAACACAAATCAAACACGGTTAATATCTAGAGCCCAGGGAAATCCTATGAGCAGTCGACAGTAGGATACCTCCCGTAATGCGCCCAGAGTCGGCGAGGAAGCCTGGCAAGGAGGGTTAAAGCTAAGAGAGGTGGGCCGGAGCGCCCAGAACTTCCTTTAATTCCTAAGTCTGTCGCGTGGAAACAAAGAGAATCCCTCAGAGAGATTTCCACACCGTATTCTACCCACTTCCTTCGCACCGATGCCCTACATTCCACATCTGAAGTCTGTACCTCGAATCAGTATTCCTCATTTTTTTAAAAAAGGGAGTAATTTAAATATCTTTAAAAAACAAACCAGCACCGACCATAGGGCCGCTGCCCTCCGCTTTTTAATTACTCTTTCCCCGCTCTCTTCTGGGTCTGAGCTATTATTAACTACCTTTCAGTGAAGGGACTGTGCAGATAGTCTGGCATCTCTGAAAACGAAGGGGCGGGGGAATCGTTGTGAGAAGCTTGGGCCCTTGTGCCTGTAGGTAGGTTCAGAGAACGTAATAACAGAAAGACGATCTAGTGGGTTCCTGTCTTTGGAACAAGAATATCCACTTTTTTGTTTTTTTCTGGCACAGAATGGCGCATGTGTCCACAGCACAGAAAACTCTGCCGGCATGAAGCCAGGAACTCTCCCCTAAAAATGAAGGCCACACACATACGCATTGACTTCCTTGTTGGCTAATTTATCCTGCAGAGAATTATTTCTCCTCCAAAAGGCAGCCAGAGTGTAATCAAGATTTTTAAAACGACTTTAAACCCTGAGTACCCGAGACGGAATGGGCGTCGGGCAGAATATACCCCCTCAAAGCCTGAAACGTGAACGATAGGGAACACCGCCAGGTTCCACCATGTTGCAGCTTTCCTGACGATTTGAACTAGAACTTGAATCATGGCCAAAGGATGAGGGAAGCTGTAGTCGATGTATTGCGGTGGCGGCGGCGGGGGGGGGAGGGGGAGGCTGGATTAGACTGTAAATCCCATTTAAATAGGCGAGACTCAATCTAAAAATGGGTAACACCACCAAACGGTTTAAGATCCGTTCGTAAGATGAACTGGGTCGTAAGTGTTGCACATCAAGTGAGAAACCCACTGGGATAATTCAGAACTTTTGGACATCATTCACAGGGAACATTTTTCTATGCAAGACCCATTGAAATGAATGGCAATTGCGCAGAAACATAATACCGATGGGTACATTTCAGTTGGCTTGCTCGGAGAATTTCCCCAGTGTATGGCATGCTGAGCAAGTTGCCTATTTGCATTTCTTTCAAAGGGAAAGAAATTGTGAAATGCTGATTTAAAACAATGTCATGGTGTTGCTTCTTTGGGAGTATTTCGCCAACTGTTAGAAAAGAGCATTAGAAGTACCTTTTTTGTAGCTCTCCACGAACTCCAGCACAGACCAAGAGCTTTGCGGAGACAATAGAGGTCTCTATTGTCGCCGCCTAGTGGCTGAATCGGTCATCGCGGCTTTTCCAATCCAGTCTGGACAGCGATTCCAAAACTTTGCTTCGAAAGCAGAGGATTAAGCAGAGGACTGCGGTTCGGCCATCTCCATATCACAAGTTCAGAACGGCTTGATATTCAATTTTTAAATCTGCTTTCTCTTCCTAAATAGAAGCCGAAACGAATGACCAGGGAATCATTTATCTAGAAAAGTTTAACATTTTTAGGATGCGTTAAGAAGTTAGGAAAATGAAGATCGGTTTTGAGACAGAAGCTCAGTTTGGTGACAATCTGGGCTTCTAGGAAAAGTCTAGTAATTCTGAGGCAATTCGAAACTTATAGGGGGCGGTTTCGTTCACATAACATTTCAATCAATTTTGCTAAAAAGAAATTTAAAATGTGAAAATACATGTTTCCTTCAAAATAAATGTCTGTTCCTTTAAAACAACAAAACTGAAATAAAATATTGCTAACTTGCTTCACAGGGAATAGCTGCGATTTCACGTATTAGACTTGATGAGGCAGGGAAACTACGGACCGGTTTCTATTACAGACTCATATAAATTGGTGACGATGGAGACGGAAGTTTTTCATAAAGAAACTTGCTTTGCGCCCAGACGTCTATTTGACTTGTACCAAAACTGTCCTAAGAACAAAAAAGGTGGGGGAAATAAAAAGAGATCTGTTCGGGAGGGGACGAGAAGCTCCTTCCCAAATCACTAAAGGACACAAAGAGAAGGACTGCCTTGACCCACGCGGGTCACTTTCGTCTTGGCTGCACGAAATCGTGTTGAAGCTTCCTAGAAATTAAATAGGGCTATTTTCGCTTCCTCCCATATTGCATGGAGAAGGGTCTCCGTCACACTTCTGAAGTCTAGGGCAATGTATGTGTGCGCGCGCGTGCGTGCCTATGTGAGAGACAGACCCGGCTTGACTGACATAATTATGACACAATACACGCTCGCACAAATTCACAGCCTTGAAGCTTAGATTTTGGAAGCCAAGTTTGCCAGCCTGATCCGCGCTCCCGACTTTATCATCATCATTAACACGCCGGATATATTAATCTTCTCCCCCTCATCCCTCAAAAATCTCACTTTCACCTAGTCCTTCCTGATTCATTAGGCAGTTTAAGGTCGGGAGCCAGCGACTAAAATAATACAAGCAAAATCTCATTGGGAAACCTTACCACCCCTGAAAGCGGATTTCATCGCTGGCCCATAAAAAATCCGGACACAGCGATCCTTTCCAGGAAACGAGACGATCGCCCGAACTTTATCTTCTCCTCATTCGTACATCAGAAATTATTACACTCTGTGAGCGATTCCATTTTTTCCCCTTCTCAGATTCCAATTTCCACTTGGAAATTTTTTTTTAATCCTCCCGAATCCGACGTCATTGTTAATAAAGATCAAGCGGATAATAATGATCTCTCCTCCACACGTCGTCGGAAAGTGGGCAGCTCTTAACGTGAACACGCACCGCTGTGTAAGCGGCTTCCAAACAGCCGCCCCCCTCTCCCCGCTCTGGAGGGAGAAATTTCGCTCATCTTGGCCGAAAGAGTGAAAGAAGGTTAATCAATATTTCCAGCCATAAAAGAGGAGAGGGACGCCGGCCCTTCCCCAGCAAACGCTTTCTTCCTTAAGCTTCCAAACACACAAATAAAAACCCCAAATCGGACCTGAATCATGTAGTTTGGGGGGAAAAGAGAGATCCAGAAGGAAGCTTGAGAGCTCTCAGACCTGGTGTAGTAATTCCAGCCCCCCACCCCCGAAAACAATGGACCGCGGACCTCTGACGGGGCCTCCCCAATAAACACAGTATTATATCTATAAAGTTTTCGTAGTCTCATTGAACTCAACGAGATTTCCCCGCAAATGCGGACGTTGTGAAGGTGGGATGGCGAGGCAGGGAGACAAGGCAAGAAAAACTGGGGTGGGGGAAGTGGGGAGAGGAATACCCGATAGTGGACAGTTTTTTTAAAAGGCGGCGAGCGAAAAGCTGCTTTTTCTGAGACAGAAGCGCTGCCAGGACGAACAGGAGGCCGGATGCGCTGATGCCCGATCACAATCGGGTCTCTCTTTCCCCCTTCTCCTTCTTCCCTCTCGCCTCCCTCTTTAGAGGCTCATTTTAAAACCAATCTCTTTAGTTTTTAGGCAGGATTTGTCTTTATTAAAATCCCCTCGATTTCCGTTCCCTTCAAAACAGCAACAGCAACTACCTACAAACCCCAGACACCGAGGGGGAGGCGGTGGCGACCGTTCCGGCTGCCTTCGGCCTCACCCGGCGATCCCCTTCCTCACGACCAGCGATTCTCAGCTTGATCTCCGGCGGGAGATTGTCGTGGGGCGGGGGGGGGGGGCGCAGAAAGAAAAAGGGGCGCCGGGCGTGTGGGCAGCCTTGAAACAATGGGGACCCCCAAAGGAGGCGGCGGAGGCTCGGGAAGGTCATCCCGAGCCATCTGTCCTTGGTACCGGGAGACGAGCCAACCCCTCCGCGGGCACCTCTCCCGACCGACGGGAGCGATCGCACGAAGGTATTTGGTTCCTTTTCCCGGGTTCGTCTAGTTCCCCCCCCCCGCCCCATAGGAGGGTGGGTCTTTCAGGTTAGCCTTGTGGACTGGCAAGCTGCCCCCTTGAAGTCACTGCCTGCTACACCATCATCCCTAAATCCTTAACGATTTAACCAGAGCTGTTTTGTTTTATTTTCCCTTTTTGCCATCTTTCGGCTCCCCTTCTCTCTAAAGACGGGACTATCTCCCAGTTTTCGTCCCCTCCCCCTCCCCCTCCCCACGCCCCGTGTAAATTGCGCCGGCCGGCTTTGTGTTTCTTTTTCCAAACGCCCAGGAGAGAAAGCCTAGGCAGACCAAACCTGTTATATGCTTCCTTCTTACAAACACCAGGATGGCTGAGAAAGCTTCTCGCTCCTGAATTTGCCGCAGAAGAACCAGAGCGAGTGAGCGAGAGAGAGGTGGACTCTCTCGCTCTCTCTCTCTCTCTTTGTGTGTGTGTGTTTGTGTGAGATTTCCCTTTGGCTTAACAGGCAGTTTTCCTTCGATTGGTTGGGTCTTTGAAAAAAAAAAGAAAAGGAAGGCAATTCGGAGTAACAAGCAACTTGCCGAACTTTGAATCATTCATTAGCACCTTATAATTACTCTGCTAATTAGGCTGACACGCCAGTTAATCAGGAGTAATACGTCGTCTTGTCACTGGCACTTCCTATTACTCTGACATTCAACAAGAGACAGGTTCGAGTCATGTCGTCCTAGAGAGAAAGGAACGCGAGCGGCTACCTTCCCACCGGCCGGTGGCTTCGCTCCCATTTCATCCCCCGAGGCCCAGGCGGGTGGGCAGGGAGCGGTTCCGACTCCAATCGGGGTCTCAGTGGGGCTGAAGGAGGGAAAGGCGAACAGAAAGCGGAGCGAATGCGGAGCAGCGAGGGCAGGGCAGGGTGGGGACCTAACAAAACACCAGATAGACACGCAGACAGACGGAAAGGCCGACCCAGGTACGCCTGGGCCCACGGGTGCCAGCTAACCCGCCCAGGGAAATCGCTTGTGGTACCCGAGGCCCACACGCAACTGGTTCAGGCTGGCTCTCGGCTGCTGCGCTCCGGGTTAGTTCCTACTCCAGATTGAGAAGCAGACAGCATTTCCTGGAGGAGAACTTGTCCAGTCTGTGTCCCCCCCCCCCGTTTCCTTTTTTAGTCACGGCCTCCTTTCCACCTCCTGCCCCTTGGGGGGGGGGAAACAGAAGCGACGGTCTCCCTCCCTCCCCCCTCACGAACCCATATTTCACCCCTACCCCGCCCACCGCTCCCTGTTTCCTAGTCAGTAAGGCCAGCCAGATCGGTCTCACTCCGATTTCTCCTCTCCAGGAATGTTGCGAAAAACTCACCTGTTCCCCAGACCAAGAACAGGCGGGGTAGACCCGGGCAAGCAAAATGGGGAACGAGGAAGAACTACAGTATTTAATCCCTAGAAAGCGGATGGGAACCTAGTGCTCTTCTCACATAGGCGGATTCCCTGTGTGGATGCTTGATTCGCTTTTAAACGCCTGCTCTTGATTTAAATACCTGGGGCCTGCGGGAGGTTTGACCTTCACGCAGCTGGCCAATAATCATCATGGTAATGATAGTCATATTTGTAACTGCTCTCTCTCACTTCTTAAATTACGCTTTCTCTGTGTCTCTATCTCTCTCTGTCCTTTAAACTAATTACTCTATTCTAAATAAGTGTCCCTGGTTGTGCCAGGGGGTGATCCCCAGTCTTTCGACTCCGCGACACCAAAGGAAAGGCTGACGGGACAGAGCGAGGGTGCGATCCTGCAGGGGCTCAAAAAGAACAGTCCCACTTCGGAAACTGGCGAGGGCCCCCTCTCCCCGCCCTCCACCTCCCGCCGCCGCGCGCCCCTCCCTGGCCCGCCGCGCGCGCTCCCGCCTCTCCGCACCTTCTCCAGCCGTCCTCGGCTCCCATTGGCTGCCAGCCGCTGAGCGTCAGGTTCGGCCGTGGCCGCCACCAATCGGGGGTCTCCTTCATCTCCTCCGGACCCAAGAAATAAATAAATAAAGGAGGAGCCCCCCTCTCGCCCCGAAAGAGGGTTTATAATAAAGTGAAAAGAAGCGCGGCGGCGGCGGCGGGCTGGGGATGGCGGTGACGTCACGGGAGGAGTCGGAGGAGCCCGAGAGGAACCAGCGGGCGGAAGGAAGAGGCAGGCAGTGGCCGATGCTTGGCGTCTCCTCCTCCTCCTCCTCCTCCGCCTGCACTACCACGCCTCAACTTTCCAAGAAAGTTCAATAACTCCTGGACACGGGCGAGAGAGCCAGCCAGGGAAAGAGGCTTGCTCAGGCCGGGAGATCCGGCCCGCACCCGGCAGACGGAGCCGAGCGGTTCGGCTGGGTGCCTGGGCGAGCTGAGCATCCTCAGGACCGCGGTCGCCGCCACCAGCCGCCTCCGCCTCCAGCATCCTGCTTTCGGTACCTTTCCGCCGCTCTAGGAGATGCGGTCGGGTCCTCAGCAGTGGATCGTGACCGCTCTCCCATAGCGCCGCCCGAACAATACGCAAAGCACGTGTGCCAGGGTGAGAGAGAGAAAGAGAGAGAGAGAGGTTGTGCGGGGAGTGCGGGGCTCCGGGAGTTCGTGACGGGAAGAACAACACCTCCAGAGGGTGCCTATCTCTCTTCAGATTTCTTGCGCATTTTCCCTGTTTCCTTCCTTCCTTCCTTCCTTCCTTCCTTCCTTCCTTCCTTCCTTCCTTCCTTCCTTCCTTCCTTCCTTCCTTCCTTCCTTCCTTCCTTCCTTCCTTCCTTCCTTCCTTCCTTCGTTTTTCTTTCTTTGGGACAATTGGCATCTCTCGTTTTCTTTTGGTGTGCGTCTCCCCTGCTGTCCCCATCTCGTCCCGGTGTGCTTCCTTGTACCCATCCTTCCCCCGTATCCATTTCAATTTCGACCCGAGACCTTTCTTGCCTCTGTGAGGGTTCCCCATCCCCTCTCCCGAACCGATTCGGTTTGAGTGGTTTGTTTTGATATCGGAGTGAGAGCCGCTCCCCTTTTCCTTCCCGCCCCGCCAAGCCCTGTCTCCTGCCAAAGATCGTCTTGGGAGGACTCGGCGCGAGGGCATGAACGCGCCTCTTTGAACGGCCAGCATGGAAGGATCTAGCAGCGGCTCCAGTTTTGGAATAGACACGATTTTGTCTAATCCCAGGTCCGGCAGCCCGGGCATGATGAACGGAGACTTTCGGGCGGCTCACAGCGAGGCCAGGGCGGCGGATTTTCTCAGCCAGGCCACCCCGTCCCCTTGCTCGGAAATAGACACGGTAGGGACAGCTCCCTCTTCGCCCATCTCGGTCACGGCGGAGCATCCGGACCAGCATTTGGCGCAAGACTCTCTCCCTTCGCAGCATCATCATCTTCATCACGGCCAACATCCGCAGCAGCAGCAGCAGCAACAAAGTTTGCAGCAATCGCCGCAACAGCCACAACAACAGCAACCGCACCAATTAGGTTCGGGCAGCTCTGCCCCCAGGACTTCCACTTCTTCTTTTCTAATTAAAGACATTTTGGGAGACAGCAAACCTCTGGCGGCGTGTGCACCTTACACCACCAGCGTCTCCTCTCCCCATCACACCCCGAAACAAGAGACCAACGCGGCGAACGAAAGCTTCAGGCCAAAACTCGAGCAAGACGACAGCAAAACCAAACTAGATAAACGCGACGATGCCCAGAACGAGCTGAAATGCCACGGTGAGTGGGGCAGGGCGTCCTTTCCACGCGGTGCTTCGAACGTTCGCGACGTTCCATTGTTTACGTTTCGATCGTTCTGTTTGGTCCCTTGGTCCTCTCTAACGTTCCATGTCCTCCCAAGCCTTCTGCCAACGTTCCATGTTGTATTAAATTCCTCGCCAAACGTTGATGCCGAATTTGAGCGTTAATAAAATACGGCTAAAGTTTCATGATCAAGAGGTTTTTACAAACTTGAGGAAAAAAATTAAATAAAGTAAGCCCACTAGAAAAACCTAAGGCATCTTCAGATTGCTTATCTCCATTCAGCGTCTTTAGCCTTTAAAAATTTTTTTTTTTAGAACCCACCGCCATAAATTTAGAAAAAAAATATTTATTTTCTCCCAAAGGAGGCGATGCGATGCATGGGTTCGTTTAAGAGTAAAGTTGGTAGCAGCTGAACAAAATTCAATTTGAAAGAGCAGTTATCATCAATAAAACCCAAATGTCTGTTGGTTCACCAGCTATCTTCAAATACCAATGTCTGTTTTTATAAAAAGCCAAATGTATATAATAATTTTGCTATTTAGTCCACAGAAGCTTAGCATTCTGAGTGAGTAAGATAGTTTGGAGAGGATCTAAAAGAAAATACATTTTTGTAAAAGTTTTAAAAACTGGCTGATACGACTGGGATTATTTTTTTTTCTTTTCCTTCCTTTTTTTTTTTTTAAAAAAAGCCTAGCTGTTTTGCACTAGCTGATTTTTCTGCCGGTTTCAGGGGTCTCTTTAGGACTGTGTAGTAAATATACACATTCTTAAATGTAAACATACATATCAGGGATGTGCGCCTACCACACTAAGGATCGGTTTTTAAAAAAAATCCTCCTAATGCCAAGGGAATCCCACTTAACTGGAAGACGCCTTTGAAACATGGAGGAAAGAGCGGACACATTTTGCTAATTTTACAGCCCTCAAATATTTTGCAGTAGCTAATAGAAGGGCGCGTCAGTCTCCTATTCATTTTGCCGTTTTAGCATTAGCATAAGAGTATCCAAAACCAGATGTACGGCTCCGTCTAGCAATATTTTTTTTTGGTTGTTGTTGTTAGTGAGCCGGTGCACCAACCTCCCCAGTGGGTCAATTAGAGAGATTATTGTTCTTCCTGCAGGGAAGATCAAGGAGCTCCGAGAAAGGAGGAGAGAGAGAGAGAGAGAGAGAATTGGGAAGTGTGTGTGCGTGCGGGGCGGGGGGGGGGGCAAGTATAAATACAGATGGATTGACGTATCGATTTCCTAACATTTCGGCGCAAAACCCCAAAAAAACCTAAACCTTGAAGCTGCCGAATAGAACCCGCTGCAAACCTTGTTCGCGGTGACCCGCACACTCCAAGGCGAACTTGGTTTTTGTAGCCGGGTGAGCACAGTACAGTACTGGGAAAGCATGGCCGCTGTCACGTCTAGATGGTCTACTCTAAGTTAGCCAAATGGGCTTCCAAGGAGAGAAGTATGGGCCAGGAGGGAGCAAAGAAGGAAGAGAGAGAGGGGAGAGAACAAACGAAGGTTATTTGGAAACGGTGTCACCCGAGAATTCACCTCTCTCAGGAATTCCCTTTAAAAAAAAAGTCCCAAGCCCTCACTATGGTGGGTATGTTCAATTCGCCATCTGTATTGAAACCATCGGGGCCCCGTTTCTCTAACTCATCTGAGCGGCCCTGGTCTGTGTTGCTCTACGCAGGGAATGAAAATAACACTACTAACAACCATTTCTAATGAGCCCTAGGGAGCGATCGGATCGAGTCCAGCCGAAACAGACCATTCCCACGTGGAGAAATTCCAAAATCTCAAGCTTGGGGGCTTGAGAGGGACCAGCCGCCCCTGTTACCTGCCTCCCCGTTTTCCTTCGCCCGCCTCACCCCGCGGTTTGTGTTTCCTCCTTAGGGACAAAGGAAGAAGGCGACCGTGAGATTTCCAGCAGCCGGGACAGCCCCCCTGTGAGAGCCAAGAAGCCTCGCAAAGCGCGGACGGCCTTCTCGGACCATCAGCTCAACCAGCTGGAGAGGAGCTTCGAGCGGCAGAAATACCTGAGCGTCCAGGACCGCATGGACTTGGCGGCGGCGCTCAACCTGACCGATACCCAGGTCAAAACCTGGTACCAAAACCGGAGGTAGGGGGGAAAATGCGCAGCACATGGGAAGGCGGCCATGGTTTTTCTCCCTGTCTCCCCTTGACATCCCTCTTACCCCCTTGATCTTCCTTGCTCCCATTCCCCAGCAACACTTGGGGGGGGGGGGAGAGAGGAAAGACCACAATGGGGCCAGGAAACAGCCCCCCCCCCCGCAACAAACACACTCAAATCCTTCCGCTGTCTCTGGAGTCACACGGGATACAAAGTGAATTCCAAAAATAATAATAATAATAATAATAAAAAATGGCAGCCACATGCCTGATCCTGCCTCTGGTGGAAGTACATCCTGGTCCCACTGGAACTGTGTAGTGCCTGCCCCACCCTGGGGGTCCAAAGGGCATGATCCTATGCTTAGCTACTCTAAAATAAATCCCATTGATCGACTCCCAGGAAGTAGGTATGACTAGGGTGGCAACCACAGACAAAGTCTATTCCATTTATTGGGCTCAAAATGGACTTCCTTGTGAGTAGACATTCATAGGATGGTTTTGTTAAAACATTTTCTCCTCCACATTCAAAGCTGTGGTGGTGTGGAACCTGCATCCTTCTAACCCTTGGCCTTTCCACAGACTACAGATGGTGAGCATGGCACAAATGGTCTTGGCATCTGGCTCCCACCCCTAATTTCCCACATTTAAGGGAGAATGCATTTTCCCTCCCAGGTGCCTTCAGTACTTTTCTAAACAACACCCTCCCACAAGTGTAAGGTGGATGAAATCTCAATCAGAGTAGGTCAGAGGCACCGAAGAGCCCTGTGTAGCCTCCTTCCACCCACCCACCCCTCCAAGCAAAACAAAGCAGGAGAGCAACAGAGTGCAACAGTGAGTTAACATATCAATCAGTAGTATAGAGGATTTCGAGATAAACCCAAGGAGATGGTAGGCTGCTAAATTGAAAGGGATCTTCCAAAGGCGGGCGGCAGCTATGCGCTGCTGCTATTCCCTGAGGCCTCATCCTCATCCCCAGGGCCCCCTACATTTCCCCACCCACCCCTATTCCCCCTGCACCCTCTTTCTAATTCACTTTGGGACCTGCCTGTCTTAAGCGCAGTTGGAAAGATGCTACCTTTTTCCAATTCTCTCTCCCCCCCCCTCACGGGTGCAGTCTAGCCTGGTTGCATCTAAAGCGCTAGTAATTAAGGGAGAAGTCAAGCTGTAAAATCTGTACAGTATATATTTTTTAAATCGACTGAAAGAAAAAAAAAGAGTAAACAACCACAGGAGAGCAACAAAGGCGTTAAGGGAAGCTCTCCCCTAGTTTCTCGCAGAAGGACGGCTGGCTTGGAAAAAACTGCTTCCAGTTGTCATCTTTGCCATAATTTTCTGTCTCATTACATACGGTTGCAGCCACCCTAATTCTGTCGGAAAACATTAGTGTCATTTATCGCCAATCTAAACAGGAGCGCCATGTTTATTAATTTGGCTGCAATTGCTGGGCCATGATCGCCTTTGCGTGCGTGCGTGTGTGTCAATGATCCACCAGCTCTCCTAACCTACCGGGGCTCCTTTCAGAGAGGGTTATAGTTTGGAAACCCAGATTAGAGAAAGCCCAATATATAAATATCTGCAACCTATACCATCAGTGTAGAAGGACTGGCTTGCACTGCACTCAGATTATTTATGAAAGTCTGGGTACTGGGGATGATAGAGGATAGATTGGAAAATATCATCCGTGCATTTTAAATTTTTTTTTAGATCAAATGGCTTCCTTTCCTCCTACCTAGGGATCACTGCTGTGTTTCTAGGTTGAAGCAAAATGACCCACATCTTTGCTTCGATTTAACAGCAAGATATTGAATTCCACAGTACTCTGAAATCTTGCGCCTTCACCTTTTATAATCAAATTCCTTTTGATGTGCTGTACGAGGATACAATATTAAAAACCCGGTTGACTTCTCCTGCTTAAAAGTAGTATTTTGGATGAAGCTTGACAAAGCCAGAAAGTTTTGTGTAAATTTTGAGTGGCAAGGTGGGGGCAAAGCAATTCTCTAGAGTTGAGCTGCTGGTAAAAATTAGGGAGGTACATTTGGGAATTTTCAAGGGAGGCGGCACTCATTTTCTTTCCTTCCCCTCTCAATGGACCCTAGAGTAGACCTGTAGGGGTAGTTTAGTTGTCTGGTTTAAAATTACTGGTTAGTAGGATTGAATGATATAAAGATTTTCAAAGACCTCTTATCATGCCAGCCTTGGTCTAAAGCACAGAAATTTGGTAGAGAGGAGAGGAAAAACACACAGAGAAACCCCCCCTCCTCAGATGAATACTAGAAAAAAGTGTTAATGAGACAGGGGGCAATATTTTAGCTTATACAATATGTGTATTTTGAAAGATGTCCTGATGAATATTTTAAAAAGAGTCTTACTTGCCCTCGTCCCAACCGATGGTGGGGGTTTCATTTGGACAGAAGGAAGGAAGGAAGGAAGGAAGGAAGGAAGGAAGGAAGGAAGGAAGGAAGGAAGGAAGGAAGGAAGGAAGGAAGGAAGGAAGGAAGGAAGGAAGAATCTGTCTTAGAGTAGGTGGCTTGTTTCAGATTATATTCCATGGCATCCTGTGGCCAATCTTAACTAGAGTAGGTCTAGGGATTTAAAGAACTGTGGATTTACCACTTTAGCAGTTGATTCGAGGGCTCTGCGGGGCCCACAAAATACTGCCCCCAAACTGTCTTTTCCAAGGGGATGGTTCGTGGCTGGCAATTCTGCCGCCCCTTTAGGTCTGCCGGGTTTTAAAGAACGCGGTGCTGATTTTAGCGGGTTGCTGCTGTGGTGGGAAAGGGGAAGAAATAAAGGGAAGAAGTCGTCGATCCTGGAGGAGCCTCCGATACTGCTCTTGCTAGAAGGGTCTTTCATGTGGAAGTGGGGTCAGAGTTTACACCAGATTCCGCCCCCCATCCCGGGCATCTTCCACCCAACCTTTCTCTCCCCCTTCCCCAATTCTTTGGGCCCCGAGCCTAGGCCTCTCCTTTCCATCTCTTGCAGGACCAAGTGGAAGCGGCAGACGGCCGTGGGGCTGGAGCTGCTGGCCGAAGCCGGGAATTATTCGGCCCTGCAGAGGATGTTCCCGTCGCCCTATTTCTATCACCCGAGCCTCCTGGGCAGCATGGACAGCACCACGGCGGCCGCGGCCGCCGCGGCCATGTACAGTAGCATGTACCGGACTCCCCCAGCGCCTCACCCGCAGCTCCAGCGACCTTTGGTCCCCCGGGTACTGATCCACGGCCTTGGACCCGGCGGGCAGCCGGCCCTCAACCCCTTGTCGAACCCCATCCCGGGGACCCCGCACCCGCGGTGAAGGCGCCCCCCCCGAGCCTCCCTCTCCTCTCCCCCCCCCCCCGCAAGTCTAGCCAACAGATTCTTTCCTCCCATCACTTCCCCCTCACTTAAAAAACAGCAACAGCCAATTGGCAGAGAAAGGACTTGGGGGCAAGTGAGCGGGGGGGGAGGGGGAGGCGAGGGAATCGGGGTTTCCAGTCGCCAAAAGAGGCGCTGGGCTCCGGGAAAGCACGGATTCTGGATCCAGGCCGCGAAACGGAACCTCGAGTCCAGCAGTCACCCCCCCTCGCCAGAAAAGGAAGGCGGAGGGGTGTGTGTAGGAGACTCGGGACTCAAAGGGAGGAGGGGGAGAGAAGGAAAAGAAAGAGACCCAGCCAGACGCAGCCAAGACTCTTTAGTGACACAAAGGGAGAAAAGACTCTCCCCCCCGACACCCCCCACCCACGCAGATCTCAGAAGGAGAAAGGCGGCGGCGGGGGAAACCGAGAAGTTTGCACTGAATTCTCACGACCCTTTTTGCTTACTGAAAAGTGGCGTGCTCCGTGGTCGATAAACACCTACCTATCTCTCTACTGACAACTCGAAACAGGTAGCTCGACGGATAGATGGATGATGTACATTTTGAACAGGCTGGTGTGCGAAGTGATATATCTTATTTATTATATGTTGTCCAGAAAAAGAAAGAAAAACTCACTTATATGCATTAGTTAAAAGAACAACAAGGAACAAACAAAACAAAAAAGAGATTTCTTCCCCTCTTTCCCCGTCCATGTTTTTTTTAATTCCGTGAAATAAATGCTTAGATTGCAGCGAAAATTATATATAATTATATATATATATATATAGATTTTTTGATGGCTGAAAATGGCAAAACGAAGGGAAAAAATAAATAAACTTTTATCTTTTTTTAAACAAAAGTGCGGATCTTAGCAAGCTAATTTTCTAAGACACTTCGGGCCAGGGGGCGGGGTTTGAATGTGGTTTGTAAAACCTGCAAAGCAGTGCGCGCGCCTTGGGCCGGAGCCGCAAAGCGGGCCGCAAAATATCCGCCGTTGGTTTGGACAGTGCTTCCATTTTAAGAGACCTTCGCTCTTCCGGAAAGTTGAGAAAGAGTTTAACTTTTCAGAAGCTGCAGAGGGAGTTTGGTGGGAAGCAGGATTGGAGACGTTGTAGCGAGGCATCTGGTTATTTTAAAAACGTGTGTACAGTTGGAAGAACTATTGGCAAATAAGGATTTACAAATTTTTTTTTCAATAGGACGGGGGCTGAGTGTGCTCGTTTCCCTTCGGTTATTTGCTGTGTGTGTCGGTGCCGCCGCCTCCCCGGGTGTTATTTTTTTTGTTTGTTTTTGTTTTTGTTTTTTGTTTTGTTTCTCTGTTTTTGCTTCTGTTGCTGAATATTTAAAAGCCCGATCTTGGGAGGGAGGGAGGGATAGAGAGAGATTGAGAGAGACCTTGAATGGGTTTGCACCCGGTGGCCGGATGTCTGGGAAACCAAAATGTGCTCGCCCGGCCTGGCAGCTGTTCCGAGGCCACCGAAGCGGCCGGGGGAGAAGCCGGGGAGGACAGACAGGGAGCGGAGAAGACGCTCGAGGGTGGCAATTAGGAGCAGAAACCCTGGGCAGGAGAGAACAAAATCCAACCCGATCCGCAGCCGCGGGGGGTGGGGAAGGGAGGGAGGGAGGGAGACCTGGGGAATCTTTGATCTCCCTTCCCCCTCCCCCTCCTTCCTCCCCCGAGGTCTTTTTTTCTGCCTCTCCCCCGCCCGTTCCTCGGTCCCGAGATTCGAAAGGTTTCTCTCGAGGCAGGATTGTTTCGGTAACCTTCCTTTCATCCATCCTTTCTTCACATTTCTCCTAGGAAAAGGGGCTCGCCATTTTGCCTTCTCGTTTTTTGGTTTTTGTGGGGTTTTTCCCCCCCCTTTTGGGACCGAATGGAGGTCTTTGGGTCATGGAGCTCGTGTGTGTGTGTGTGTGTGTGTGTGTGTGTGTGTGTGTGTGTGAGAGAGAGAGAGAGAGAGAGAGAGAGAGAATGAGTTGAATGTGTATGTATGTATGTATGTATGTATGTATGTATGTATGTATGTATGTATGTATGTATGTATGTATGTATGTATGTATGTATGTATGTATGTATGTATGTATGTATGTATAAATATTATTGCTAGGGGCGAGCGAAAGGAGATAAAAGGCGGCCACCCTGAGGACGGAGTTTGCCTGTGGGTTTCTTTTTTCTGGGGTGGGTAGGAGTTGTGAAAGGGTTGAGAAATGATGCAAGTTTGTTTCCCCCCCCCCTCCTCGTTGGCTCTTTCCTTTTGCCTGGGCTACTTTGGCAATGTCTGGGGTGGTGGTAGTGGGGAGAGCTGCTTCCCGCTTCCCCCCGCCCCCCTCCCGCAATCTGGATCAGCTTGCCCAGCCATCAGAAAAACGCAAAACAAAACCTAGCCATGGAAGCATGAACTCCATCCCTCCTTCCCCTCCCCACGCCTCTCCTCTCGTCCCCTCCTCCTCCTCCTCCTCCTCCTTAAAATTAGAAAGATATACAGCAATTACCTATAAAACATTCATAACGCCCGTCCAATATTATCACCTCCTCTGAGGGTTTGCCGTTGTCTCTCTCTTTGCTGGTGAGGGCTTTTATTCTCTAAAGAAGGAGATGCGAGGAGAAGGGCGAATGTGAGGTGATTGGGGGTGGGAGAGGAAGGGGGGGACTAGGAAAGCCTGCAGGCACATTTTATTTGGGCTTTGCTAATTAGAGGATGGTTTGTTGATTCCCTCCCCCTCCTCCCCCCACCTCCCTCTCTCCCGGCCTCCCCCCTTCTGCTAATAAATTCGCATTAAAAACCATCTTGACCTTGGCCGCGTTTTCACAAAAGGGCCTGGAGACGCCCACCTCATTTTCGGCTGTTGTCGCCGCGGAGCCGGACAATTACGCAAGGGCTGGGCGATGGGCGCCGAAATCAGACGGCGGCCGGACTTTCCTCCGCACCATTTCCCCCTCCCTTCCCTTCCCTTCCCTTCCCTTCCCTTCCCCCACCCCCTTGCCCTGTTAATTAGGGCTGCAAAATAAATAATAACAATGATGCCGGAGCCGCTCGCGCGCACCCCCTCCGGATCAACTTGCTAATGGTCGTTATTAGCAGACTGTGGATCCAAAGCAGCCCCGGTATGGATGGGAGTGAGCACACCCCACGGGCCACGGAAACTGGCCACGGAGTAGGAGGAACGGACCCGCCACTCCGGGTGAAAGGGCATCATTCACCGGGCCCAAATGCGCCACTTTTAAACTCCCGTCTTAAACTGCAATGGGGGGAAAATACAAGCCGGAACGAATTCGCTTTAACGTGGTCTGTTTCGACTTGACCGTGTCCCTCGGAAGTTTATTTCCATGGGTCTGTTTTTAACTAATGCCAATGACCGTCCCAGATGCTTGAGCTGAAAAACATCTCACAATTCACCTTTTCCCACAAGTGACACTTTTCAATTAAGACCATTGGGCTGAGAATTACCGGGTTGGTTATGTTTGAAAAATGGATTAGAAATGCTAATCTTGGTTTACCCCAAAATAGAGAAAAAACCCCAAGACCACTGTTTTTAAAATAGTGATGATCATCACGGGTTGGGGTGATTGTACCCATCATCACGATAGGTATCTAAAGTTACCACGAGCTATGAATACATTACATGCTTGAAACATGAGTAAGTAAAAATGAAAAACAGAAATATCTAGAGACAGCTTCCCAGAACAGCTGATGCTGTGATCTAAGTAACTAGGAAATTCCACTTCCTGAAAGGTGACAAATTACGTTGAGAAAAAAAAAAACACCTTAGGGAACAAAGAACATTTGAATTCAAATTTTAAAACCTTTTCACTAAAATTTATTCCATATTGATTTCTTTTAACACAAAATAACAGATTTTAAAATGCATGTGGGAAAGGGACTTTTTTTTTAAAAAAAGACAATAATAGCTGTCAGAGCAATTCAATCCATATTTATCCAGAAGTTAAATGAGACTTATTACCTGGTAAGAAAAGAACGGGGGACATTATATCGAAAGTGTCATTCCCCCTCCCTATGACACTTTCTTTTAAATGAGACGGAAGGAGAGGAAACAGAAAATAATGAGCAGATTCCTAAATATTTATTTTCTAACCCCACCTTAAATTGGACTGTTTTAACTACGCAAGAGTTTTATTGGAAAACCAATATAATTCCACCACCCCCTCTCCTTTAGCTTTTTAACGCCTGTGGTGAAATCTGAACTCTTCACTTCACTGATAAAACAATTTGGATGGCTTCTCACTTAAATTATGAACAAGCTAAACAAACGTACTTCATTAGATGCTTTTGCTGCCTTCTAAAGCTAATTAGAAGAGGCTTTCCATAGAAGAAAGGGCTTTGTTCCATGTCTAAAAAGCTACAGATGCCCGTTCATTTAAAGGCACTCAAGCAAGACCAAACAACAACAACAGAAAAGTCCTGCAACTTGTTCTTTCTTTCTTTCTTTCTTTCTTTCTTTCTTTCTTTCTTTCTTTCTTTCTTTCTTTCTTTCTTTCTTTCTTTCTTTCTTTCTTTCTTTCTTTCTTTCTTTCTTTCTTTCTTTCTTTCTTTCTTTCTTTCTTTCTTTCCTTCCTTCCTTCCTTCCTTCCTTCCTTCCTTCCTTCCTTCCTTCCTTCCTTCCTTCCTTCCTTCCTTACTTCCTTACTTCCTTACTTCCTTACTTCCTTACTTCATTCCTTCCTCTCTCTCTCTCCCTCTCCCCCCTCCCCTCCCCCTTTTTCCCACTCCCTCCCTTCCTCCCTCAGTCACAAATGATTATCAAAAGATGCAAAAGAGACATGAAAATGCTGCCCCCCCCCCGTGGTTTCCCTCAAACACACTCATACATTTAGTTGAGGGCCAATTTCGTTTGGGCTTCCAGTCTCTCTGGAAAAATGTTAAAAAACTAAACCAACCCACTTCCCTTTAACATGATAACAGGGCCACAAAACAGTGGAGTCTCCTGCCAGCCTGACTCCCTTTATTCTCAGCCTCCCTCAGGTCCTCCCACCCACAGTAAAGAACAAACAAACAAACAAAAATTTACAAATTAAAACTTTCTCTTTCATAGTCTTCTATTTCCTTAACAGTTTGAGATAACAGGTTTGTTATATGTGGTTGTTGGAGACACATAAAAATAAATACATTTCTATATAAATTATGAAAATGAATACATTTATATATCTCAATTATAAATTTAAAAAATAGCCCAAGAATTACAGAACTTGCAGGGAACTCACCCTTGCATAGGAATTCTCTATGAATTCTGCTTTATGGCTTCCTACTCTTTATTATTATTATTACTGCTGTTGTTGTTATTACTGACAAATGGAGAATGTTGGGACTTGTAGTTTTAAACTACAAAACTGCACACCTGTTATCATTCCTGTTGCTATTATTCCTGTTATTATTGTTTTTGGTAAGAAAGCAACCTCGTTCTCCCTCCCATGGAAGGGCCAAGGCTGGCTTGCCAGGCTTTTGAGAGAGAGAGAGAGAAAGAGAGAGAACTGTTTCCTTCCGCAGCCAGAGCCTGAGCCAATTTCTCCTTTAGTCCTTGTCCTGTGTTGTGACAATGCACAAACTGGGTATGCACACAGAAAATGTGTGTGTGTAGGCCTTGATGTCCCCAGGAATCTATTCTCTCTCTCTGTGTGTGTGTGTGTTCCAAGATCCCCCAAATTGAGATCTGTCTTTTGAGTCAACATTGGTGTCCCTTCCAGTGGGAGATGTTTCCATAGGCAGTTTTTACCTTTCTCTTAGAATCTCTGCCTGTGTGCTGATTCTGTTGATGTGAGGTAGAGGCCCCCTTGGCCTTGGTCTCACTATAAGGAACCCCAACAACATGATTTTGGGAAGAAGCTGGACCCAACGACAAGTCCCAGACAGAGAGCTCAGTGTACAGTCTGCAGTCCATTCCAGCAAAAACAAAGCTTTGTGAGGCACTTTGAATACCAGACCATTTTTATCTAGCTACAATTCAGGGAAGGTGGTGCCAAATAAAACTGTCTAGCCTTTCAGGTTCAACAGGGCTCTTGCTTGTTCCAATGACAAGGTGTTACCTAGAAGAAAGTCTGGCAGAATGTAATGAGACCTCCTTTCCACCAGGCATGCGGAGGATCCAGTTATAAAGGAATGGCTCCCACAAAAGTAACATATTTTACTAACCCATAAACACTTCTAGGAGTGTGGAGAGGACTAAAGAAAAAAAAGGGTCTCACAAATATTTTCCCGCACACAGGTTCAAGACAGGACTTGCAGCTCAATCCGGATCTTAATCCGGATCATTTAACACGTAGGAGCCAGATATCTTTTTTAAATGCGTGTACACGTGTATTTATTTCAATGGTTTTTTTTGACAAAGTTTTCTGCGAAAAAGAGAGAAAGCCTCTGGGTTTAGGAGAACGCAGGAAACCCTCTGCAGCACCATAGACAGCTCCCGGAGCCGGCGGCGGCGGCGGCGGCGGCGCATGTGGGTTCCCGGGTCCTTCCCTCGCGGCTCGGCGGCCTCTTTCCAAGGCCAGGCGGCTGCTGGGTCCTTTCTTTTCCTTCTCCTCCCGCCTTCCCTCTCCTCGCCTCCTTCCCCGTCAAGGAGCCCGCGGGCCAGCAGGCGCAGAAGGGGCTTCCCGAAGCGGTCTGGGCGCTGTTCCATTTGCTGATCGGGTCGTCGCTTCTCAATCCGGATCAAGACGCGCCGTCCTTCCAAGCAAGGCGCAGCCCGGGGTGTCAAGCGCTCGGAGCGAGAGGTTCGCCACCCTTCTTCTGCCTCCGGCGAGGCTGTTCTGAGGTTCTCAAGGCGGAAAGACGATTCCCGGCGACTTTTCTAGTGGGAAACGATTATGAAGGTATGAGAATGAAGCGAGGGAGGCTCAGCTGGAAAGAGGCAGGAAAAGATTTCCGATGAGCACTTTAATTCGCTTTTCCCTGCACGACCAAACGTGAGATTTCTTAAAGTATTAGCCAGCCCTGTGTTAAAGACAAAGACACAGACACAGGCATAGATAGAGACACACAGACACACAAACACAAACGGGGAGATTCTGCCACTGAAACGTACCATTGTTCTCTGAGCGAAAGAGTGTAAAATATTCGTTATAATAAGGGAAATAGTTCCTCTAAAATCATAAAGCTGTGAAAAGAAATGCCCCGTCCCTGTTCCTTTTATTCGTTACGTTATTATTTGCACACATCACAGCCTGCGTATCCTTCCTCTCTACAGTTTTTATTTTCAGGACAGACCGGTGAGGTTAGTTAGCTTGAGAAACCATGCTTGGCTTCAGGTCACTCAGTAAGTTTCAGGGCCCAGGAAGTGGAAATTTGACCCTTGGGTATCCGGAGTCCAGCACTCTAACCACTGCTCCTTGTTGTCGCTGGTCAGGAATGACAATCCTCCACCCGCAACCTGCCGGAGCACCGGAGCGGTGTCCCAGCTTACCAAACCATTGGACCCAGCAGGGCCAGCTGCTTAGTTGTTCCCATTGCAAGGAGCCCATAGATCCAGGATGGGTTGGAGCCCTTAGCAAGAAAAGGAGTGAGCATGGTTGGAGAGGACCTGGCGCAGGGCAACATTTAATTATAGCAGACAGGAGGGGAAAATCAATTATATCTCCACTGCCAGAAGAAAGATAATGCCCCTCTTCCAATTTAGAAAAGGGAAAGGGGTAACAGAGGTTGTAAAAGATGAGCAGCAGGGGCAAAAGCTCAAAATGGATCTTCATGGTGGCTCAGGGAGTCACTCCGAATTGTTGCAGGGGAAAACGAAGCATGATGTTTTTTTGCTAGGCATTATCTCATTTTTAGATTCCCACCTAGTTTGCCTTTCCTTTGCCACCTGCAGATCATCTCCATGTCTGGGACAGGGCCAGCAGCTCTGCAGTAGGGCACTTGCTTCTTCTACCAAAGATCTTTGGTCAGTCTTTGCCACCTTCCGATAGGGCTAGGAAAGTTTTCACTCAAAATCCCAGAAAAAAATGTTTCAAGTCAAGGGAGACGAGATAGGATTAAAGTTCATTCCTCAGTTTCATAACAGACTACAAATGGACTTAAACCCCTCTACCCATATTAATATTTGTATTTGTTTTTATCTCTGGTGCATGTGTGCACGTGCACACCCACATCTGTTCAGATTCTGAAATTAAAGGCAGTAGGGAAGTCTAGTTCTCCAGTGATTGGCCAACATGACTATTCCTGTAGGTAAACCTCAGTATCCAAACTTATTGTAACGCCATTCCAATAACAGCTCTGAACTAGTACCCCATATAGGGCAAAGGACTAGGCTAAAACAGGACATGCTAGCATTCAAGCATCTCTCCACACCAGTAGTAAGGAAGAGTGGTCCTCCAGATGCTGTTGAGCTGCTGTTTTCCTTTCCTTCTCTTCTCGCTATGCTGTTCGAAGAAGATAAATATCAGGACCCAAACAGGTGGAAGGCTGTAGTTGCCCACTTTTGTTCTCATACCATTCCCCCCCTCAATCATGGGATCTGTGCCATAGCACTGAGAAGTCTAATTTGGCTAGGACACAAGTTTTCAGGGCATCATCATCAGTAATTTAATTTCCACTGGACTCTCTTTGAGAGATGTGTATAAAGGCCAAGGAGTCAGGGTGACTTCCTCCCCAAATGGTCCACGAGTAGGGTTTGTATAAATCCCCACCTCCAACTCTGTTGGCTAGAATGTGGTTTAGACTGTTTTTGCAACTGGCTGTCTTTAGCTTTCAGTGACAGATGTTCACCCACAGAAGCAATGTATCCAAAGCATTGGATAGCTTGATCTATGCTTGTTTTTTTTCTTTTAAAATGGTTCTTTCCAACTTTTAGAAACCTGCACCCACAAAATTCGTACATGGGTACAGACAGTTCTAATGATGACCCAAGTGCTTTTTTCTTTAGGTTTGCAATCAGTTCAGGCAAGTGCTTAGAAAATCAATTTTTCTAGACCACCACTCCACGAATTTCCTAGTTGGCAGGGGTGGGGGTAGGGCTCTAAGAGGTGTAATAATAATAATAAAAAAGAAAATAAAAAGTAACCCATCCAGATTCTGATATCAAAACAGCATTCTTTGGCCTGTCCTTGCCTTTCCTTTTCACAGTCAGGCCTGCTGAACTTTGAACCTTCACTCTAGGCGTTCTGCTTCCTCACTAGGCAGCCTGAAGTTTGATCTGGTTTGTTGCAGTTTGGTCTGGGATATTATCTGGGCTCCAATTACCAGCTGGCAACTTTTATCACATACGAGTGCCATTGATTTTCATATTAATATGCACTGTTTTCCCACAAGCCTGCTTGTTAATGGAAACTTTCCAATACATTCTCCCCAAATTAGGAGTGATTTCAAAGAGACACACGGAAATAGCTTATGTACTAATTGAATCCCCTAACATTACAGTGATGATTATGAGCAGCCCTATTAGTGACCAGCTGCTGAGTTTAAACTAAAATCAATCCCAACTGGAGATCTTTCTTATTCTACAACATGAGACTGAAGTGGTTAGATTACTTTATTCTTATCAAAGAAAGGCATACAAACTATTTCTAGACCGATGTTTTCTTAGGCCAGATGCAGAAACGTGCAGTGCTCAAAAGCACATATTTTTACTGCTTCTCTTTCACTGATATCTGATCATATTAAAATATACCCTCCACTGGATCTACAGATGAAGTCATCTATAACTAAAGTCGGTTCAGACAAAGTTATTCAGTGGGTGTACCCAAGAAGAAGTACAGTATGAGAAATCTATGATACAAGGAATTTCTCATTCATAAATAGCTGATCAGTGTAACCCTAACTTGATACTTTATTTTCAGATGAAAAATTCAAACAACTTGAATGTGTGAATGTAGCCATAAAGTAAAATCTTTTGCTGTCTTCTCATTGATCTTTCAGTTTGACTTTAAATATTTCTTTGGTAATTTCTACAACACACTGTATAAAGATGAGCAAAAAAAGCACTATCCCATATTTAGCTGTCACTATACTTATCTATAAGGATCTGAATATATATTTTCTATATATGTAAAGGACACGTAGAACAGAAATGTTAAGGTAGGCTAAGCATGATGTAGGTATAATGGATGATTACAAGGGATGACCTGATTTGTTCCTTAACAAGATTTTAAAATATGAACATCAAAGCTGCAGTCTAACGATTCTGGACTCATGTCTGTCATTCATCAAGTTGAATGTTTTGTTGTTGGTTTGAACAAATGAGCGGTTGCATGTTTTTGAAATATAATGCTTTCCCCCTGAGATTTTGGAAACTTTTAAAATTACTCACATTTAAAATTTATTTCTAAGAGGATTGGCGATGCCTAAATTAAACAAAAAGGAAGCTCAGCTTTTATGAATCCTCAGGTGACACAATTCTTCATAGCACTGGTTGAAATTGTTTGGAGGCCAAAATATGTCATCGTCACACCAGAGTAAAATACATCCTGTCTATCTTAGATACAATGCAATAAAGTTCACTAGGTTGGATCCAGTCTTGCTCATGCTTAGAGCATGTACACTGTGATCAGTACAATACAACTTAATTTAGCTGTAATTAAAGTAAATGATAATGTTCTCAAGATATCCATTTTAAGCACGAATAAGTTTGAATCCAAACCAGTCAATTTAGGGTTGGCTCTCTCTTCTGCTTAAGGTTATTTCTAATCTAACGTTCATGCTCGGTTGGATCTAGAAATAACGTAGCACCTAAGGATAGGATGTCTGCTTTAGAGCTGGCATCGTCTCTACTCATAGCATGATGAAAGGTGTTCACGTTACCTTCACCACAAAAGGCCGCTTGAAATGTCCTCAATGGTACAATGTATAATTGTTATGAAATAGATCTTCCACATGTTGTGGAAATGTTTGACACTAGAGCTATACTTTTCTGCTTACATATAGATCTGTTGAGCGTTCTGCATGATAAAGATGTGTAAAGTGGTCCTGCACTTGTATTTACTGGAAATGAAAGGCAGATTCATACAACTAATTTTATGCGATAAAACTACTATGAGCAGTCTGAAAATTAAATTTTGATTTTTTAAAAAAGAGTACCCATTTTCAACTTTTGCTGCCATTTAAAAATTTATCTCAAAATTGAGAGTCGAGATAAATTTTTAAAGGAAAGCTTTATATGTTTCTGATTCCATAGCGAAGATTTCTATACC
This sequence comes from Pogona vitticeps, assembly GCF_051106095.1. Classification (NCBI taxonomy): domain Eukaryota; kingdom Metazoa; phylum Chordata; class Lepidosauria; order Squamata; family Agamidae; genus Pogona; species Pogona vitticeps. Next base: position 90,855,098 of record NC_135786.1, on the reverse strand, counting down.
AGCTCGCGTGATTTGGTACATGAACAGAACACCTTATATATTTTTTGACATGTCTAAACCCATCCAACAGCAGCAGTAACTCAGGATGAAAAAGCTGCCACTCAGTTCAAATATAGGTTCCCCTCAAGCAAATTCACCAAGGGAGCATGTTCTTGAGAATTCCCCTGAACCTTATACCTGTATCATTTCAACTGCAATTGGGTGCTCTCTTCTCTGCTAGGCTTTGATATGGGAGAGAAATGGGACCCACTAATGCTTTTGCAGAAGTGTCCATGCGATAGAGTAATTAAGCCAAAATTCTTCTGAAAAATAGTAACATATAAAACAGTTACAGTCATATTCAGAAGTTAATCTCCATGCCTTTCAAGAATGTATATGCATGTCCCACCACCAAGATTCCTTTTTCACTGCCTCTGCCCACAGACTTTTTCCACAATGTGTGGAATGTCTAAAAGGTGAACTTCTGTGCATTTGGTTGCTCTGTATGATAGGGCGTTCTGGTGGCCTGTTCACATTTGCTGAAGCACTCACTTACTGTCACCATAGCCTATGGGTTTGATGTGGATTATGTCTGACAGCTTTTAGCTGATCAAGTCCTAGTGTCAGCCACCAAGTCGTTTGGTTTAGAAACGCAGCACTATCATACCCCCATTATTCTCCAAAAGAAACTACTCACAGGTAACAGTGCTTAAGACTTGTAACTAGTACCTTCCAAGCTCTGGGCAAGAGGCAGAGCCCTTGGACTTCAGCACAACTAGCTCTTCTACTGGCAAGCTTCCAACAAAACACCATAGTTTTGTCCAGTGGCATAGTGTTAAGTTCAGAAATCCAGGCTTGCTTCATGACAGACTCCATAGCCGCCGCCACACCACTGCTTCATAAGAAGAGTCCAAAAAAGATATGCAACTGGATCGGTCCTTATGAACAAATGAGGAGCAGGTATTTTGTAAAATTAATGGCTCTTAGTTGCCCAGTCCAGACCAAACTGACTTCAAATATTTTGTATTACAACAGGGATAAGTGAAGTAAAATACTGTTCCTGGGAGACTTAATTTATATTTAAAATATTGTAAGGATTGCAGACATGTTCAGAGGGTTCAGGGAAGGCGGGGTAGTGCTGGTGGTGTTGTAATCTCTAGTACTGAGGCTTCAACCTTGTAAATCCTGGCTCCTCTGTACCATGGGACGTGTATGAGCTGTGTAGTAGTTACACCAAAGAAAGCTATCAGCCCATGCTGTATGCATAAAGTAAGTGGTGCCTCACATAGCGACGATAATCAGTGCAGCAAAAATCTCTGCAAAGCGATTTTGTCGCTATGCGATATTAAAAAGCCCATAGGAATGCATTGAAACCCCTTCAATGCGGTCCTATGGGCTTCAGACTCACCTTTAAGCGAAAATCCTCCATACGGTGGCCATTTTCGCTTTCCGGTAAGCGAGGAATGTGTCCCAGAAAACAGTGGGTGGCCATTTTTTTACCTGGCGGCCATTTTGGAACCGCCGATCAGCTGTTAAAAATTATCACTTTGTGATGATCGGTAAGTGAAACAGGGTACCGATCATCACAAAGCGATTTTTCCCCATTTAAAACAGTATCTGCTATTATTAACATGGTGAGACCAGCCTGTATACCTGCATGTTCTGGGAACTCTGCTTTGTGCTGCTGTAGGGTGTTCCCCCCCCAGCTGCTAGTGGAAATGGCATGCAGCCTAGCAGTGCAGGTTGCGACTACCAACCACCCGATCAAGGAGATGTGAGTGAAACCTTTAAAAACCAATTGCAAGAGACACAGTGTAGTTATAATAGATTTCAATTATCCTGATATCTGTTGGGAGGCAAGTTCTGCCAAATATGGCCATTCCAAGAAATTCCTGGCTTGCATTCCTGACAATTTTCTCCGACAAAAAGGGGAGGAAGTACTTGGGGGGTAGTTATCCTTGACTTGATTCTAATCAATAGAGATGACTTGGTGGAATAAGTGACAGCAAAGGGAACTCAATGTTCTACTTCAGTTCTTGATTTCAAGGAAATATGCTGGAGTGAGAAGGATTGTAGTAGATCACAAACTGAATATGAGTCAACAATGTATTCTGGCTGCAAAAAACAGCAAAGGCTATTTTAGGATGCATTAACAGACATATAGTGTCCAAATCTTGTGAAGTACTAGCTCCTGTCTATTCAGCATTGGTTATGTCCCGTCTTGAGTACTGTGTTCAGTTCTGGACACTGCACATTAAGAAGGATGCCAACAACCTTGATCAAGTTAAGTGGAGGGCAACAAGGATGATCAGGTGACTGGAAAACAAGCACTGTAAGGAAAAACTGAAAGAACTGGGCATGTTTAGCTTTGAGAAAAGAAGACTGAGGGGAGATCTGATAACACTGTTCAAATACTTTAAAGCTTGTCAATACAGAGGAGGGGCAGGATCTGTTCTCAGTCATCCCAGAATGAAGGACATGTAATAATGGGCTCAGTTTACAGGAACCCAGATTTTGGGTGAATATCAGGAAAAACCTCCTAACTGTTAGAGCAGTACAACGATGGAACCAATTAGGAGGCGATGAATGCTCCAGCACTGGAGGCATTCAAGGGAATATTGGACCACCATAGGTCAGATTTGCTTTGATTTGGATTCCTGCATTGACCGGGGTGGTTGGTTGGGTTCAGACTCAATGGTTTTATAGACCTCTTTCAACTCCAGTACTCTATGATTCTCTCTGCATCATCCAGAAGAAGTACTTGTCTACAGGCCAGGAGCTTTTCTTGGCATCACTGCTTGTTTCTCACCAAACATGCTGCCACCATAGGGAAGAGTATTAAACCATCAATCTGGTGCTATTTCAAACAGAACAGAATCACCAAAAACAACTTGCTCAGGCCCTTCTCAGACCTGGAGTCAGGCTTCAGCTGGTCTGCTCTGCAGCTGTCTTGGTGAATGTCCATACATGTGGAAGTCTCTGAGGCTGCCATTGGCTTTGCTGCTCTGATGTCACAGTGGCAGTCAGGCAGGGGAAAGGAGCAGAAGATGTGAATTCCAGGCTTTGTGAACAGCCACTGAGTAATTAAAAAGCAACGGCACTTGCCTGTCGCCCCTTGGCTTTTCAAAACCACACATTTTGGGAAGCAGAAATGGGTTGGTTTGGAGCCTCTCAAGGAAGAAAAGACAAAAATGGTGGCATCCATCTGCTATGAATGGAAGAAGGGCTGAATTTCAAAGACTGGCCTCTTCCCAAAGTGCCTCCGTGTATGAGGAGATGACGAGGGAAAGAGGCATTTTGCAAGCAACCTCCTGCCTTTTCATTTACATGACACACATTAACCGCAACAGAGGAGTTCTAGGAGCTTTGCCTTGTTCCCTTGTCTCCAGGAGCCCATGTAGGGCTCTTTAATTGCCACATTTTCAAGCCGATATAATGGTAGGGATGTCTTAGTAATTACCTTAATGAGATAACACCTTTCTTTCCCTCAACCTACTCATTATCACGCTTCTTGTTCAAATTCCAGCTACAAAAAGCTATACTTGTAGGGGGAAAAGGTGGTTGGGGGGGGTCGTTGGAAACTTGGTCGTGGCCTCACCTCCCCCTTCTTTGCCTTGCGTCTATCTTTCCAGTCGGAAGGGGGAAGGAAAAGCATCGATCAAATCCCATAAGTCTTTGAATGGGAGTAAACCTAAATATCTGGGCACCCTTAATTATGCATGGTTGGCTTCCTTCCTTCGACCTATAGGGTTGCGAAGGTGCCAAAGTGATGAATTTTAAGATGTTGGGGCTGTGAAGATGTGAAGCTGCAGCCCTGATGGATGTACGAACGGATGGTTACAAGGTTAGCTGCATGTGAAGTGTGAATTAAGATTTTTGCAAAGCGGCTGTGATTGCAGATGGGCGTAATGTTGTACCCTTGCATGGAATCGTGCTATTATCGCAGAGTGGTCGGACAGGGTGTGAAATGACTTATTACTTTACTTTTGTTCTTTAATGAAGTTGGCTGCCATTGAAGAAGAACTTCAGGCACGTCTCTGGTGTGGGAGTGCTTGGAAAGGAAATGTTAAGCAAGTGCCAATTAAAGGTTTAGTTAGCTTTTAGTTTCCACCCTCAATTTATTGCTAACTCAAACCTCTCTTCAGACCACACATACCCAGTAGGAAATATTATTTGTCAGCCTGTCCGTCCATCTCCGATAGGGTCTACCAAAAGCATTGAACCTACTTTTTCTTGAATTAAAACTTGGGAGCACACCATTCTGTATACTTTGGGAATGTCTGAGAATTATCTGATGTCTAGCAGTGAGCAATTGGAAGGAAGACGAGAGCATGGAATCATGCAGAGACACGGCGGGCTTTCTCGTCTGCCAATGAACTCAAAAGTGCCTTCAATTATGAACGTTGTAAGTCAGTATAATTCTACTCAGAAGTAAGCACCATTGAAAATGTGTAAGTATGACCTGCTGCAGGACTGTGCATGTGTTATGTATGTGTAAGGCAGCCTTCATTAATCTCTTTCTTTCCAAAATACCAGTCTAATTCAGCAGTAGAGTTTGGGACATATGGTTCTTTTACTTATCACTCACAATAGACTCCATCTGTATCAGTATAAGTCAGCTATTGACAGTGATCTGTCCTGATTTACACAAAATGATGCTATGCATCTCACTAAATAAGAGGGATATTTTCATTTATTGCTCTTTTTTGTATATAGATTTTTGGCTGGTGAAATAATTCCACAGAGGTTCAAAATCTGCAGAATATCTTCAGGCCATGATGTGCTTTGTATCTATCTCCGCATCTCTCTCTCTCTCTCTGTTGCACACACACACACACACACACACACACACACACACACACACACACACACACACACACACACACACACACACACACACACACACACACACACACACACACACACACACACACACACCATGATATGTGGGGCAGAGTGACTGCTTAGCATAACTTATCACTTACTTTGTACATGGGCATGTTGAAACACTACTTATCACCATTTATGATTCAATCAGATAACTTATCCTGATTTTTATGAATATGCACAGCAAGGCAAAAGGAAATAGGATGAGTCCCACAGGATCCCATCATGAACAAGAAGAGTCCCTCGTCAACCAATCTCTGGATACTGCTCTCGCTGCTGCTGCTGCTGCTGCTGCTAAGAACGGAATGACAAATTTATGTCCTGCCTTTGCCGTTGTGAGAGTTTTTCAAGGGACAGAGTCCCACCTTGATCATCGTATATTATACTGAATGAATCTTAGATGATAAGCAACTGAGCAACTGAAATTGGATGCATTTTCATAGCAGAGGGTGGGGGAAGAAGAGCTCCCTTATCAATATAGCATTTGGATTATTTGATGGAATCAAGATCACAAATCAGGGTGGAGTGAGGTTTGCATAGACAACGATTGTAATGGAATGCTCTGTTCAGGACGATTCCATAAATGAAAGTGGTGGAAGGCAATTTTTGCTCACCTTGCCATTGGCCTAACGGTTGCCAGGTCCACCTCAAGATCTGCTCCAGATCACTGCTCTGAAAAGCTACAAATCTCAGGCTCTCCAGCCAGCATGGTTTATGGCCATGCTGGATGGGATGCTTATGGGAGTTATGATCCTGATTTATTTAAAATATTTTACCATGCCTTTCTCCTAAAAAAAAGGTCTAAGGTGGCTTACAAATTAAAAAAATAAACAGTTAAAAATAATGGATCATTACAATATTAAAAAAGCATGAAGGAAATCATATTAAAAACTTGTAGATAAAAGCAGTATTAAAACACATTAAAAACAACAGAAATAGACAGTCCCTTTAAGAACCACTCCTTTGTCAGCCAGTCACTAAAATAAAAGCCTGCCTGAAGAGACAGTTATTTGCCTCTTTCAGAAGGACAGCAAAGGTGGGGCCAGTCTGGGCTCCTGTGGGAGAGAGGTCCAAAGTCTGGGATCAACAGCAGAGCAGGCCCTCTCCCGTGTCCCCACCAAATGCATCTGTGAGGGTGCTTGGATGGAGAGAAAGGCCTCTCCTGATGATCTTAACACACTGGCAAGCTCACAAAGGGAGATGCGGTCTTTGAGATAGTTTAGATCTAAGCTGTTTAGGACTGTATAGGTCAAAACAAGCATTCTGAATTTTCAATCTGTGGTTCAAAAGACAGGGTAGGCGGGTTTTTGGAACCCTATGGCAGGTGACACTGAAGAAAGGGAAATTGGTAAGGAAAAAAAATCCTCTTCCACCAGTGGCATCCGCCGGACTGGAATCAGCCCCGTGAAGGGAAGGAAATTATTTTTTCAGTAAATGTGCATCCTTACGTGAGCGAAGGGATAGATTGTCCCCCGCCCCCACATCGTATGGACACATATACTGTACATGCATGAAAAATGAAAAATATAATGGTTTCTGTATGTTGTGGGTATGCTGTGATCTGAATGAAGAACTTTCCAGTCACATTGATTTCTGGGGGGGGGGGGAAGTAAGGGATGGGGGCGTGAGAGTGAGAGAGAAAGTGGGAAGCATGTGTCTAAATCTCTTACATTGAATCAATGGGACTTAAAAGGACTTCCCTTTGGCTGGATCATGCCCTTTGGGACTATTATTATAAACGGGCCTCCAGATGAGGCATCTCTGCCAACGGCACAAACCTCTTTGCTTACAAAAGCGCTGGCTGGCCTGTGCTGACAACATGGCTCTGGTTTTGAGATACGAATAAGGAACCGCACAAATGTGCTGAAGTCCCTTTGTTTTTGCCGTTGTTCCCGTTCTTAGTATTTCTCATAATATAGCTAGGGCTGTGCAGAGAATCTCCCTGCAAAACCCACTTTCCCTCCTTTTACTGGGTGGGCAGGTGGGAAGAAATCCAACCTGTTGGCCACCCTCTTCTGAAATGGAGGGTGCCTCCGCAGCAGAAGGAGGGAGGAGGTCTAGGCAGAAAAGGCCAACGGTATCTTCTTCTTCTGAGCATTTCTTCTGTGTTTCCGTTTTGAAGCTCAGCTTAAAGCCACAAGATGCGCCTATGCAGAGGCATTCCAGTTCTATGAGAAAGCTTTACTCTCTCTCTCTGTTCACACAGGTTACCTCATGCTGCTCACTGCTCTTGTGGCCCATCTCTTCAGGGATGGGGTACCACTTTGGCTGTCCCAACAGGCAGGAAGCCCATGGAGGTTATATTTTTCTCCTTTGTTTGGACTGGTGGTTAGCAAGGAAGAATAAGAATGAAAAGCACTGGTACATCCACCAAAGTTGTTAGACATGAAGAGACTATGGTCCCAGGATGTAAGAATTATAGTATGCACATTATTCCAAATTAAATGCCTGACACATTTTGGCTTTGCCTTTTCGCCTGTCTTACTCATTCAAAAGGAGCTCGACCTAATAAAGAAAAAAGGCTTCCTAAACAGAGCCAACATGCCCTTGAATGAGGCTGGAAAGGGAAAGCCAAAACACATCAGGCTTTTAATTTGGAACAAAATACATACTATATTTTACATACTGTGACTATAGTCTCTTCTTGCCTAAGAGATTAGCAAGGCCAGCTCTGAGTTTACGCTATAATCAACTTAAAACCAATCACTCTGGCTAAAACCCAAAAATAATAATTCAGATAGATTAGTTCTTGGATATACCTGTTAGGGTAACTGATTCATCATATCGCAGGACAGGGAAATCTGTGGTCCCTCAGAAGCTGTTGGACTCCATCCCCCATCATCTGTAGCCAACATGGCTAATGGTGAAGGATTTGCTGGAGTTAGTCTAGCAGTATTTGCTTGGTATCTGCAGCTTCCTCATAACTTCCCAGTAAAAAAGTTTGGTGTGTGTGTGTGTGTGTGTGTGTGTGTGTGTGTGTGTGTGTGTGTGTGTGTGTGTGTGTGTGTGTGTGTGTGTGTGTGTGTGTGTGTGTGTGTGTGTGTGTGTGTGTGTGTGTTAAATATGTTCAGACAATTAGGGTTCTCCTGTCTGTTAAATAAACAATTCATCTTCCTTCATTCTCTTGCTAATTCTTAAAAAATATTACATTATTTTCTTCCTCATGCATCTGTTACCTGGAAAAAACACACATGCTATATATAGAACAGTGTCCTAACTGGAAGATTAATTCTCTTTAGTGCCTCTCTAGTCAGGTGATTAAGGACTTTCTAAAAACTATAGACAACTTGAAAAAGCTGACATTTCACTGAGACTGAATTCTGTAGTTTTATGTAACTTCGGCTTCGGAGTACATTATTACTAAAGGATGTTGCCTGTTTGATTCATGGGTCTGCAATACATCCGGCCTTAAAACATGATGCAGAGCTTCTCTATCAGAGAGTTAAAGCAACCAATTTTGGTCAAGTCTAAAATATGCATTTCTGTATCCTATATAATAAACGCCTGCATAGGTTCCCTAGAATTCTGTTGTTATTTATCTATGGAGCCTCCATCAAAGAGATCTGGCCAGCAATGCATGTAATTTAGAACTTCTCTGAATCTTCTGCTCACCATGGACATGCTAAGTGGTGGGTTTTACAACAGATAAACCCAAAAAATTGCTTTTCCAAGCTCTAATGCAATTAACAACCAGGATGTGTAATTCACACAATTAGTCAAGGCTGCCTTTATCTGTTGAGACCCCTTCTCCTTCTGTTATAAAGCTCAGGAGGATGCATGTGATATGAAATCACCACATGCGATCACTGATGAGCTCTGTCGTCCTCTGTCTAAAGCTCCAAGACATGGCCAAGGTCTTACTTCTTCAGCAGGTGGAACAGTAGAAATGGTCTGGACATAATTCTGTTCCCTTCATGTGCTCATGAGTTTCATGGGACAATGAAGGCAAGATGCTCCTTCCAAGAATTCGGAGTGTCCTCCTCATATTCTTGCATTGTGGGGGCAAGAGTCATCAACTTAGCTCAATTGTTCCAGGTTTTCACCTCCTAGCAACCTGTTACCATAAAATAAATTGGCCACCAAGGTGGTGTAGTGCATCTGGTGCTGGATATTGAACAGAGAGGTCAAGATTAGTCTACCAGGTGACTGCTGTGAGGACAAAACTCAACAATTCATTGAATGTTTCCCTGAGAGTTAATTTTGGAGAAAAGCTGGAATACACATGTGATAAATACAATATTTAATTTAATTATTTCTAAAAGATTGAACTCCACAAAGGCACGAGAACAATTATCCTGCAACAAAACAGATTTGCCCTTCTAATCTTTCAAAAACGTCCAACTCAAATGCATTTTTGTCTCTGGAGAAGTTTAGAGAATCTGTGCAAAATTTCAGCACAAGGTCCGTTTCTAAAATAATAACCACAATATTTGCATAAACTATCCTGATGCAAACAAACAAATGAGCACCATGTAAACATCTTTGTACTTTGCCTTTCTTCACAGTAGCCTAGAGTTCTTGCCTTTGGATCTCCTCATAGCTCGCCTGCCTGCCTGCTTTTGCCTTGGGCTGTTGGCCTACTTGGGAAGCTTCCTTTGTATCTGGCAAGAGCGCTGGTGCGAATGCAATTCAAAGTGTGAGCAGCAAATCTCTGCTTCTTCCATGGAGACTAAGCTCATTATAGCGTTGCCTCTTGAAACGCACCTCACCTCACCAATCCAGAGTGCGGCTGGATCCCAAATCTGCTGAAGAGCATGGACACCCCAATTAGCACTTACAATGTACTGTTGACATTTCCCAAGGTCGGCCCAACAGGAATAATTAGTTCTGATATATAACATGAAATCATTTAAAACACACACGCACACAGAAAGCAGCAGGGATGTTTGGGTGAAAGCCAAGCCTGGTCTTGCACCTGCTAATGCAGAACTCTGTTCAGCTCCTGTGCTGTGCTCTCTTGTTCGGCATAATATTGTTGATGACCCTGGAGGCCTCTTGACTTTAGACTTAGGTTGTACAGCTAAAAACAAATAGGTTTCATTAAGGTAAACTTTGAGGACTGGATGGGGCATTGGTTTTCGGAGAACTGTTTGATGCCCGTGAGAAAGCTTGAACCCTTTGGAACATGGACTAGTGAAATCTTTCACTAGGGGTGTGCATTCTTTTTCTTTTTTTTACTGCAAATCACAGAATTCTCCATGAATCCCCTAGGCAGAATTCGGTGGAGTTCCAACCCCCAAACAGATACCTTCGTTCCACTCACCTGGACAGGGCCTCCTTCTAGGCCTTCCTCTAAGCCTTCAATATCCACTACAGTGCATCCTGGGAGGAAGTTGCCATGATGCTTCCTGGGGATCAAGGTTCTTCAGCAGGTGCTTTCTGTAGAGCATAAAGGGTAATAAGACTACCATTCCCAGGGAATATTGTGACAGTTTCCTCCCAGAGACCATTGCAGCAGGAAATTAAGTCTTGGAGAAAGGCCAAGATTGTCCGGGTAAGTGGAATAAAGATATCTGCAAGTATGTGTTTGCTTGGGAAATTTTAGGAGAGTACTGGGATGTGAAGTCCAAAAAAATCCAAATGGCACATGATTTACTTGCACTAACATACACAATCAACATAATCTAAGAACATAGCAGCCCAAATCCTCTTATCTATTCATGCTGGCGTAGCAAACATAGTATTATTTTCAGAGCCAAATGGCTTCAATTTAGGAACTAACTGTAGACATTACCAGTTGTATACCGAGTTCTGTGACCCTGCATACAACTGATACTGGCTACATTGATTTCTTAGCTTGGACCAATTTGCCTCCAAGTGTTATATCATTTGTGCAAGAGGATTTTGGCCACTGGTAACTCAGTTAGAGTGGTTTGGCTAGGATAATGTCCTCTATAGCAGAGCCTGGGAGATGCCTTCTGCATCATAACTTTCAGAATATCCCATACAGCATAGCCATTGACCTCGGTGGCTAGGAAATTGTGGGAGAAGAAGTCGGGGGGGGGGGGGGAAGAAATTATGGAAACTATAGTCCAATACACTTGGAGGACACCAAATTGGGAAAGATGATTGTTTTAGGGACCTTTGCTGTTTTGTGGTCTTCCAGAGAACGTTAACCAATCAATAAACCAACCAATAAAAATACATGCAGTACAGCATTCAGCTCTACCATCATAGCAAATACTTTACGCTGCCAGAGTGCAGTGGCCCTGGTCAGAATCACAGTGTTGAGATCTGTGTAGTGGTATGACTCTGCTAACATACTGCTATGGAAAAAGAATGAATTCTCAATCAGCTTCAAGGAAATAATTTCTGGCTTGACACGAATTCCTTTGCATCTTTTATTATGCGACAGCCCTGGAATGAGGATGGCAGAAAGAAAAGGAACTAAAAATGATAATTTTTCATGTTGTTGCAGAGATCACATGGAGATTTCCTTTGTAGTTCACTAAGCTTCCACTCCAAGACATTTGGTGAATTAAAGCATACAAACAGAGAAAACCTGCACAAAGAACATTGTCTGATATTATTTATGCATTGTTATTTTTGTTAGATGAGAGAGGTGAATATGAAAAATTAGATAAAAACCAAGCCATGGAAATAAATTGTAATTGAGAGATGTAATAAATCTAACATGAGAATAAAAGTATAATGAGAACATACTTTCTTTATACATAAAGACAAATCCTGTCTGTATTCTAAAACTGAGTTAATTGGAGACCAACTCCAGGAGTAAATCTTTAAAGGCATTAAAGAAATCTCTTTCTGCTCAGGAGTGACATATAAATGTCACACACAAGAGCTGCCCAATGACCACTTACGTCTTATTTATGCTTGTGTGTGCTATGTTTTTTTTTAAAAAAAGAAACAGCCCATATGCAGGAAAGAACAGTCTTGCAATGAACAGATAAAGGGAATACTGAGAGGTTTCAACTTTCTAACTTGCCATGCACTTTGAGCTCTCTTGGGTTTTTAGAGGAGATACCTGTAATCAACCGCCTGCAAGATTTCTCCCAGGAAATTGTACTGTGAGTCACCGAAGTTTTATATTTAAACCACACCCAACGGTAAGGATGACAAAAACAGGGCACCAACTCAGATGCCTCTGAAATGACAGTGGCTGGTAGGGATGCGATTTTCAGATTATTATTATTATTTTTGGACTCCTAACATCTTAATTCTCCTTTCTGGGAGTTCTGCCTGACAGACAGACACCTAAATGTAGCTCACCTTGGAAAAGGGCCTAAACTGGAAGGCTTTGATGCCTGTCTCTTTCTAGCTTCCTGTCCAGAAAGAAAGCTCCCAGCTAGCACTGGAGCAAGAACTGGCAACCTGGTTGGAGGTAACTCTAGGTAAACCTTGAAGCCTTCCAGTTTAGGCCTTTTAGTCCCAGCTGAGTCACATTTAGGTGACTCTCATGGAGAGGAAAGGAGAATTATGGGATTTGTACTCTAAAAATCCCCAAATCCCATCTCTAGTGACTGGCTGTGGAACAGACATGGGGCCCAACAGAAACATTTCAGCCTTCCCAAGAGTGTTTGGGTGCTTTTACATGCCTGCCTGTTATTTCAGTGGAATTGCTGCAAGAGAACTTTGCAGTGCATTGCACCCAGAGATGGGAAAACATGTCAGTGTGCTTTTCTCTCGCTGAATTTTCTATATCATAGATTCCTTCTCTGCTGAATAAGTGATTTGCAAACTTTGGCTAATTCCTCAAAAATAAAGAAAAACATCATTCTCTCTCATTCACAAAAGCTATTCCTATCATGGAGAGGACCGTGCTATACTAACCTGCCCTAGTTATTCACGCACTCACCCACCCACCCTTTTATTTATTATATACTCCTTTAGCACCACACAAATGTCAAAGAGGTGTCTCAAGAAAGGAAGGAAGGAAGGAAGGAAGGAAGGAAGGAAGGAAGGAAGGAAGGAAGGAAGGAAGGAAGGAAGGAAGGAAGGAAGGAAGGAAGGAAGGAAGGAAGGAAGGAAGGAAGGAAGGAAGGAAGGAAGGAAGGAAGGAAGGAAGGAAGGAAGGAAGGAAGGAAGGAAGGAAGGAAGGAAGATGGCAACCTTAATTCACCACTCACACAGCAAAGGATACAGAGATTCAAACACAGATGTTTACATGTGAATTACACAAACCCTGGGATCGATGACTCCAAATGTGCTGTTTAGTGTAGTAAGTTACAAGCAGAGTAAGCTCATTGAATCAGTTGTGACTGAGTGAATCAAGATCTATTGATTTAATAGGTCTACCCTAGTTGTGACTTGCGACACTATATAATGGGATTGCAGCCTCTGAGACTGTTGGTTTCTTTCTTTCACCAGTTCTTTCAAAATAATTTCTAAATTTTAGTAAACTTCTCAAAAATGGACTGAAATGAAATATGCAGTTATCCTGAATTGCATCCATCATAGCGATTCAACTACTGATAAGACACTTGGCTGTTGATTTTTTTCTTGAAGGGAGAAAAAAGCTCAAATAAATGAATTTACATAATTTATTCACTGATCAATTAATACATGCAAATCCCACCTTTCAATCAAATTTCTCAGAGTGGCTTATAATTTTTAAGTTGACAGATGATGACTTAGGCACCAGCTGAGCCTCCTTAGGGAACACATTATATCAACAGGCCAACAGTACCAGTGAAGAATGCTAAATCTGATTTTGCAGTGGTGGTGAGTCCACCCTAATGTTCAGTCTAGGTTTTTTATGAGAGGTCCAAAATGCTGAATCATAGCAAGTTCAGCACTTTGGACAGCTACTTTAAAGTTTAAGCTAAAATCTAGAGATGGGGGTAGTCCACGCAGCTGGACTTAACAAGGGTCCGTCCCCTGGTGCTGGATTGTCCACTCACACATCCACTGATGATGGTGGCCTCGCTCATCCTTCCAATCACTTCTGGAGCACCTCTCTCTTTCTGCTTAGCTAGCCACTCGGCAACTGTGCAGGGAGTCTCGTTCTCCCTCCCCCTGCCTGGGTCATGAGTAAAGGACCCTTTTTGAGCAGGAATCAGCTGCAATGAGCTGCAACTGAATTAAGAAAGCCTTGCCATATTGGTGATGCTCAGGAAAGTCACACATATATAGGCCAGTCTGAAACAGAGAGGATTGCTAGAACAGTATCTGTATACCATTTTTAGGTTTTAGTAGCAGCATTTTCTCTGCCTGTCCCTTATTCTACAGGATGTTTTCATATTCAGTCCTCTGGAGCTGCTTCTGGAGCTGCTCCTTGGTTGAACTCTGCAACCATACACCTTTCAAAAACCTTAACCCTGATTCTAGACCTTATCCAGCCCTGGCTGACAGAACCAGAAAAATAGTTGGGCGACACAAATATATGAAACTCTGAATAATGAGAAGTGTGAAAGAAGAGGAAAAAAAATGTTCTTTCTGATAACTACAGAACTTGGTATCGTTCAGTTAAATTGCTCAACAGCAGACTGAAAACTGAAGAAAAGAAAGTATATCTTCACAGAAGGTATAATGGAAGTATAGAGATCATTATGATGTAAGACAGTATGTTAAGGCTCCAAACTCTGAAGACTTTCAAAGACTTGTTTTGTTCATGGATGCCCAGTCTACCAATGGGTGTTTGCTACCTGAACTCAACTACCATGTTCAGAGACAGCATGGCAAACTTCTGTAGTTATTCATTTTATAATGCTCACCATAATAGAAGAGAACAGAATCATTTGTGAAGGTTAGCTCTACCAATGGCTACCTACCATCTAAACTCAACCACCCTGTTCAGAGGTAGCACACTATCCTTCTGCAGTTCCTCTCCATATGATAATTATTGTTGTTGTAGAAGAAGAGAACAAGGCTGCACCCATTGTCCCCCTCTCACCTCCCTTTTTTATGTAGCAGGTGTAATGTTCTGATGAGGGGAACTTCATCTATGCTTACAGGCTGCCCCTGTGATTTAGAAGACTGAAATGTCTATTACAGTATAGTAGTATCCTCCAAAGGATTATGGTCACATGGATGAGCAAGCCTGAAACTTCTGGAGGGAGAAGTTAGGAAGTAGAATTTGAGGAGCCCTGCATGGCCAACCTGTGTGGACACTTCCAACATGTCTGGTCCAATTGCTTTTTGGCTTGTGCTTCAAAAAAATAATTGCCTACCCATGTAGAACACTTATCTCCTTCAGCCTTGCAGATCTATAAATTTCCAATGATGCTTAGACTTTACCTGGACAACAGTGCATCTAACTGTTTCTAGCTGATATCCCATGCAATGATGGCCAAAGACTTGACATCCACACTCAGCAGAAGATAGTGAAGGAAACAGAGGGTAACATCTCCATATTGGTTTCTATTTGTGAGATTCTCCAGAGCATAGAGTTGGTTACTGTTGCAGGTAGCACTAGATGAGTTCTTAGTCTGACCCAACATGTCTGCCCATTAATTCTGCCATTTTCCTAGCCCTGAATGGTGATTTTTCACTTTACCCCCTTCCTAGCATAACCAAGGATATTGCTCATTTTTGGATCCTTGGAAAGCTGCCCTATTATTCAGATGAGGAGGAAGAAGTGTTTGGAATTTCCATGGTCAAACTAGATGATGCAAGACATCTGTGGTGACATTTCACTTGTTGAAAAGGAGGTTCTCTATTTGTCTCAGTGGGTGAGAAAGTGTAACTGGCAATGACCAAATCGATGTATTATGGTGGATAAACGTAGATCAAGTCAATGAATGTTCAAGAAATCAGAGGAAAATAAAATAATTTCACATGAATTATAACAGCAATTAAGTAAAAAGTGCAATGTAGAACAATCTGGATTAAGCATGAGATGAAGTAGCTTTTAGATGCAAAAATTATAACATTCAAAATTAACTCTGGTTAGCACCTTACGAAAACTTGAAACTTCTCCATTGTATAGCAGTATGGCCCAAAAAGTGGGCTATCTATTCCAATATGTGGTTTCCTGATGATTCAGATGAAACCAGAGGAAAGTTTATCCAGGATTGAATGTAAGCAGTCAAGGGGTGTGTGTGTGTGTGTGTGTGTGTGTGTGTGTGTGTGTGTGTGTGTGAAGACTACAGGAAATGTTTAAAAAAGGATATAAAAGAAGAAGAAAGAAAGAGATGCCTCTATAAAACAAAATAAAAATCTAGATTTATTCAAAGCTGTCAATAAGTTGAAAACCTAGCCAAGGAATAAGCTAGTTGGTGTGAATAGTGGAGAGAAAAATCTTCCAAAAGTTGTAACAAAAATTAGGGTTCTGGAAGAGGTCCATGAAAGACATATCTGTGAAACCCAATCCATTGTAAAATGATGCTAAGCAAGAATAATTAAACCTAGAACCAACATTCACTTCTCTATGTATTCCAAAGACAGAAAGGTGAGCCTCAGCACAAACAAGGCATCAGGAAACAACAGAAAAAATACATCATATTTGTGAATCAAAAAGGACAAAGATGGAGTCCATAGGAGAATGGAACCTTTTGCTCTTTTCCACCTGCCAGAATGTCTTCCTGCTCTCTTTTGGTACTTTTTATTTTCTCATATGTAAAATAATTTTGCTCAGTGGAAGTTTGTGCACTGTTTGTCTTTGTGCCTGAGTGTAACATGGTGTACACATGCAGCAAGTGCGAACTGGTGGCACTGTAAGAGGAAAAAGTGAGAGAACTGGAGCAGTGAGTAGCCACACTTAAGGCTATAAGGGAAGATGAATTATACATTGACAGAACTCTTAAGCAGCAGCAGCAGCAGTCAAAGGAGGCACAGGAGGGGGAAGAGCAACAATGGAAGGCAAAGGAAGAGAATGGCGAGGAGAGAGCAAACATAGGGCAGGAAGAAAAGAAGGAGAAGACCATCTTTACCAGTGGAACTGCAAAACCGCTTTCCTGTTCTTGATGAGGAGTCTGGCAGACAACAAGCAGACAAAGTCAAAGAGAAGGCCTTGCAGAAGTATATGAGAGGGACTGAAACTCAGCTCACAGGAACTGGACCTACACCTTATAAAAAGAAGATGAGAAGAGTAGTTGTAATAGGAGACTCCCTACTGCATGGGATGGGAACTGAAGATCCATGGACCTGCCAGGGATGCTGTCTCCCTGGAGCACAGATTGGGGATATGAGAGAAGGAATTTGTCATCACTCATAAAACCCATGCATACATCTCTTTCTTCTCATCCATGTGGGGACAAACAACAAAGCCAAGAGCAACTTTGAAGACATCACATCAAAGCTCTAGGAAGGATACTTAAGGACTTTGGAGCCCTGAGAGTTTTCTCATTCATCCTACCAGTATTTGGAAAAGGGAAAGGGAAATACTCCGGGTGAATGACTGGCTACGAAGGTGGTGTCAAAGTGAAAGATTTGGTTTTAGGGATCACAGGCTAAGCTTTCTAGATGATGGACTGCCAGTAAGAGAGGGCTTGCACCTCACAAGATCTGGGAAGAATATGTTTGGCCACAGCATGAAGAACTTCATCAGGTGGGCTTTAAACTGAACTGGAAGGGAGAGAGAGACACAAGCACAGAAGTAAAGATAGATTAAACCTATAAGAGGAATGGACTGAACAGCTCTAATGGGAGTCAATAATAATATTAACATTAATAATCATATTAATATAAATTTACAAAGAAAAGTAGGCACCATATCACACAATCTCTGGTGTCTATACATTAATGCCAGGAGAATGGGAAGCAAACAAGAAGAATTGGAAATCTTTGTTCAGGAGAGTAAATCTTAGTTCAAGAGATTAAATCTGACTTGATAAGAATAACTGAAACTTGGTGGGATTACTCCCATTATTGGAATACAGCAATTGAAGGATATAAATTGTTCAAAAACAGCAGAAAGAATAGAAAGGGAGGTGCACAGAAATACAGGAGGAGGAGATTGGCTGTCCCATTGAGAGCATCTGGATCAATGTAGATGGGGCAAAAACCAAAAGGAGCATAATACTTGGAGTTTGCTACCACCCACCAGATCAAAGAGAGGGATTGGATGGAACTTTTGAAAAATAAGTTACAAGCATTTCAAAGAGGCATGATGTAGTAGTGATGGGAGATTTCGATTATCTTGATATCTGTTGGGAGGCAAATTCTGCGAAACATGTCTCTTGCAAGAAATTCCTGGCTTGTGTGGTTGATAATTTTCTCCTACAAAAAGTGAAAATGAGTCCAAAAAGAATGGGAGTTTCTAAAACAGGAAATTCTAAATGCACAACTACAAACAATTCCAACAACATATTCTCGAAGGCTTTCACGGCTAGGATCTGATGGTTGTTGTGGTTTTTCAGGCTCTTTGGCCATGTTCTGAAGGTTGTTCTTCACCAGTCTCTCTGGCCAGCATCTTCAGAGGACAGGAGTCAGAACTCTGTGCTCTGGTGCAGTTTGTTTGGATAGTTGAGTATTTATAGCTCTGGGATCAGCTTTTGTCCTTTTCAGGAGATGGGTGATTGTGATGATCAGCGTGTTTTTTGTTGTGAGTGTATTGTTGTGATAAGGGGAGAGATTATCTTTCACTGTGATTCATGGGTGTCGTTAGTTGGTCTTTTGTGTGCAGTGATCCGTGTCGCTGCGTAGAGTTTGTTGACCTTTTTCAGGCTGTATTTTTCAGTGCTGGGAGCCACGCAGCATCCACACCAGAATCAAAGAACATGAAAGACACTGCAGACTAAAACAACTGAAAAAATCAGGAGTAGCTGAACATGCCCTAAAACAAGTTGGACATGAAAATCTATTTCACAATACAGAAGTACTGGACAACACCAGCAATCATTATATTAGACTGCACAGGGAAGTCATTGAAATCCACAAACACCAGCAGAGCTTCAACAAAAAAGAAGAAAGTTTAAAACTCAACAAAGCCTGGCTCCCAGCACTGAAAAATACAGCCTGCAAAAGGTCAACAAACTCTACCCAGCCACAAGGACTGATTCTATTGGTAGATGGCAGCCCAATGGGGAAAAAGTTAATTACACAATACTTTTAGAAAACCCCTGTTTTTGCCTACAGCAAACTGAAGTAATCCTAAGCATTGAATATCAAACACTACAGTCATTGGAAATATCTATCTTGGTGACTTCTCCATCCTGGTGGTTTATAGCTTGACCATAATGTCAATTCACCTGTTTTCCCCATCTCAGAATATAATCTCAGTACTCTCTTCCTACAGGACTTTCTTGCTGTCTACCCACCAAAACAAAGAAATATTTTCCCCATAGTCTGTAGGCCTTCTCCCCAACACTCCTGCATCCCCAAAATAGATGTAATCAGCCGATTCATACTTGCTGTCTTATCAGAAGGGGGGGGGGT
This sequence comes from Pogona vitticeps, assembly GCF_051106095.1. Lineage (NCBI taxonomy): Eukaryota > Metazoa > Chordata > Lepidosauria > Squamata > Agamidae > Pogona > Pogona vitticeps. The sequence goes on along the minus strand of NC_135786.1, from coordinate 90,835,955 downwards.
GTCCAGGACCTTGGTTGTGTTTCTGGTGAACCTGCCTAGCTTCACACTCCGTGGGTCGGTGGGGTAGGGGTGAAAATGAGCGAATCAATGAGAGTGAATAAGTCAATTGTCCAGCTTTGAATGCAAGCACAGGGGGGTGGGTGGGCAAAGCTATGTATGGCAAGTTAGTGTAATTGTTTTGCAGAAGGTGTATCTTCTCAATACTGTGGCTGAAATCCTGTTGCCCAGCTCTGTGTGAGCAACAGGGTTAACATCAGAACCAATGGAAGGCACATGGCTGCTGATTAAAGGCAATGTTGGTATACACACGAATTGCACACAATGTGACATGCGGCCCAAAATTGCCACAGGAAGCCTTCACTCAGGAACTATTTGCTACTGATGCTGATGCCATCCTCACCATGCATGAGGATCTGTATAACAGGATTTCAGCCAGTGCATCTCTCCATGTATATAAAAAAATTATAAGAAATGTAGGATTCCAAGGGCGTTGCTTCTCCCCTCCCCCCTTCCTGTCACCCCTGGTACAGAAGGGAATAGCAGCAGTTATAATTTTGCAGCAGGGTGTATTTTTCTGCTTCTCAGATGGAATTGTGAATGCGTGGGGCTGGGACGAAGCAGCCTCTAAGCAAATGCTTGCTTGCCTTCCTACCTCTGTGTGCTTGGACATGTCAGAATGCTAATTTGCGTTTGTTGAAAGCCCTCCCCCTTTGGTTGAAAAACATCAATTTTTTGCCTCTGCTTTCCCTGGCTCTTCACCCACCATTGGCTGCTGTGCCTTCCACCCCGCCAACCACAATGAGCACCAGCTGCTGCTACAGTGGAGAGACCACAGCACATGGGAATCGGATTTAATCCTTTCTCGTGCAGGTGGTTCCAGTGAAAACTGCATGCAGCCCAGATGTCCTCCACCTTAGTTTACTTCCTCCTTTGAAGCAGTTGCTATTTGCTTGGAGAGGGAAATCTTGGAGAGGGAAATCACCACGTCTTGGTATCATCATTGGTGGCTAGAGGAAGGTTGTTTTGAGGCCCCTGATTTGGCCTGTGGATGTGATATCCCTTGCCTTATTAATATGAAGGCAATACAGGATGTTTCACCCAATTTTAACTTTAAGCTGGAGAGGACTTGCTCGCTAGAGTTCTGATGCTGATCTAAATGCAGCTTTTAGGAATTTAAGCATAGTTTAGTTGATGATCTTGAGAGCACAAAATAACAGCAAACAGGGTCTAAAGGGACCGGCTTTGACATGCTTGCCTTGATGAAGTCTCTTTTGTCATCTGCAAACACTATCTGTAAAATGGTGATATGCCTAAATGATACATAACCCCCATCTTTAGAGCACTCCCAGCAAAAAGCATTTTCTACCACACAGATTGTTTTATTTGTGCACGTAACCTGAGATCGTTACCAAGCTTTGCCAATGAATGACAAATCTACATACACGTCATGTCAGCCGGCAATATTTTGCAGCCTTAATTGCTTTAGCTTCGGGCATTCTGTGTCAAAATAGAGTGTTTTACGTCCTGTGTGTTACTGTGCTTCTTTGCAACAGTTAAATTATTCTGTAATTTGCCTGTTTTCTTTCTAATGCATTGTCCATTAAGTCATTTAATAATTTATGATATAAATCGCGCAATGCAACCCTAAATAGCATATAAAGCTACCTCTGGGTGCTCTAGTTGTTATGTCTAGAAGCAGAAGCATCAAAATACATGCATAACAAACCTCTCTCTGTCTCTCTCTCTCTCTCTCTCACTCTCACTCTCACTCTCTCTCTCTGTTCCCCACCCCCGGGTGTCTTTCCTTATTTAATATGCCATTTTTGGTGGTACTGGTGCCATTATGGCACAACTGTGGGGCAAAATCCTGAGGGCCCACCCCCAATGTAGCAAGGATGATTTCCATTGTTTTGATATTATACATATGACCATCTTAAGACTATCCAGCGTGCAATAATGGTTTAACTGTTCCACTTCTTGGTGGTCCATCTTGAATGGAGTTCATCCAAATGGAATCTTGGTCAACTGATCTGCTTCAAGGGAGGAAGAAGAACAGGGCGATGAACATTTAGGCTGCAGGAGCTTCCCCAGCCACTTTCTGTTATCTCTTGGATCCCTGCCACTACCTCTGCTCAATTTGTTACTATTAAGCACAGGCACAAAACAAACAAACAAACAAACAAACAAACAAACAAACAAACAAACAAACAAAAAACAAACAAACAAACAAACAAACAAACAAACAAACAAACAAACAAATATTGTTCCCACTTGGCTTCTTAGAGCCTGTGGTCACAACTTGTGGTGTTGTTAGCTGGGCATGGCAGGATGTCCACCATCTCCTAAGGTGGATTTTACATTCAATTCCCTTCATGAAAAATGACAGTCTACAAGAAGCACTGGATAGCTCAGTGCTTTAGGCATCTATCTGTAGAGACAGAAGTTGGGAGTTCGATTCTGCATTGAGCCCTCTCAACAGGGGCTGTACTCAATGATCCAGAGGGTCCCTTCCAGCTTTGCAGTTCTAAGATTCTAAGGAGATTAGGCTGAAGTCCTGTTTTATCCTGCATCCTTCCTATTTCTCCCAGGCCAATCAGATTGCCATGATTTTTAGAGTACCAGCTGGAGACTCTGGGTTTCCAGGCAGGGAGACAAATCTCAGTTCAGGAGGCTTTGATGGAGAAGGACATTTGGTTTTTCAGTACAAGATGGCTTCAAAACCTAGCCATCTCCACCCATTTCCTGCTGGTGTCAGGGCTCAGTAGTTCACTATGTTTTTACATGTGCTGTGCTTACGCAATGTCAGTGTCCCCAAAAGCCAGGAATAAAGAGAAGAGGGAGAGCTGGTATGTGTGTGTGTGTGTGTGTGTGTGTGTGTGTGTGTGTATGTGTGTGTGTGTGTGTAACCTGATGTATCCTTTGTAACAAGGCATGGTGTTGCCCAAGCCCTTGCAGGAGGACAGCAAGGTTTGGAACAAATAGACAAAGAAACTTCCTTCCTTCCTTCCTTCCTTCCTTCCTTCCTTCCTTCCTTCCTTCCTTCCTTCCTTCCTTCCTTCCTTCCTTCCTTCCTTCCTTCCTTCCGCCACTCCCACTGGGATCCATGCAATCTTCTCAAATTTACATGGTGAAAACATTTGTTGAAAGAGATGGGGTAGTCCCTTAGTAACTTTGCTGCTCCAGTCGATAGAGTACCTGACTACTGCCTTGTGTCATGTTTGCCATCCACCCTCTCTGGAGTACAGAGGGAAAAACACCAAAGAAACTAGAGCAAAGTACTGCAAAAGTGAAAGCCAGCAGCAGGCATTAAAAAGTGTAAAGTACAAAATTGGAGCAAATACTTTACATCTTATTCTCAATACTATTGTGACTTATGCCTCTCAACTCCCACACACTGGCACAAATTTCACATGCACAGAGGTGCTCAGTTGATTGAATTGAGATCTGTAGCTGTCTGAAAGAAAAGAAGAAATGTCCAATGTGCACCTGTCCTACCTCCAGCAAATTAAAGTGAGGCAAACAGCAATCTCTCTGTATTCTCTCTAACATGCTTCTGTCACAAAATGCCCACTGATCACATGGATGTGGAATTCCCAGAGGGTCTGTGATTGGGGTTTCCAGGAGAGCTTGGGCTTTTCATTGGCATTTGAACTGTCAATCTTCTTTTCTTTTGGCTTCCTAGTTTTTCTGTTACTGTATTACTTTCATTTCCCCAGTGAGTGCTTTAAAAGGTTTTTTACACAGCTTTTTAAATTCCCAAAGCACTGAAGTAATATTTGGCACTTTGAAGATCCCTGATTTAATGTGAGCATTGTTTTTGCACTGCTTTTGGCTTCCTAGCTTCACTTTGGATCAGTTTGGAAACTGGCAAATACTTTCACTTTGCTTTGGATACTGAATAATTTCCAAACCTGAAATAAATCTCCAATGCTTACAAGTGGTATTATTATGGTAATCCATTACTTTCAAGACTGGCTCCTGTGCTGAATCACTGCACAAGAATGAAATGACAATGTTATGCAGCAGAACAAATCAACATTCTACAAGACAATTCTAAACATGGCAGCACCCCAAGCAAAACTTTATAACAATTAACCTTGCCCTTGGATCAGCACCACGTTGGGCACAGTGGGAGTAAAAAGTCTGATGTTCCTCTGTGCTAAATTTGGAGAAGTTTGATCACATATTTTTAAAGTCATGTATTTTTTAAATATAGAAGTGATTTACCCCACCCCATTCAGAAGCAAGCAACCATTTTCTCCAAGAAATAAAAACCTGCTGAAATATATTTTGAACACTTAACATTTTTATCTTAAAAGGATACTAGCTACCTTAGGCCCCCCTCTTTTTGTTGGTGGTAAATCCATCTTGAAATATTCAAAACCAAACCACTCCTTTTACTACAAAATCAGCCATTTTACAACTCTGGAGCATGCTCAGTAGATATTTGGCTGAAACAATAATGATTCACAAACATTTCCTCCAGTAAAGATAAAATCACTTTAGATCATATGGCAAATATCCATTGGCTGCAGGAGCCTACCGAGGGATTTCAGAAGAAAATTGTATAGGTTACAGCAGATCCTTTGACTGTCAGGATAATGGTAAACTATGGCTTATTCTGAAAGAAATGGGTGTCTCAGATTGTCCTGATGCATAACTTGTATTGTGGACAAGAAGTTTAGGACAGAATATGATTTCCCATATGGAAAGGTGTTAGACAGAAAAATGGATTAGATTCAGATGGAGGAGGAGTGAAAAAAAGTGTAAAAATTGTTAGAAGGAACATCATTAATTTAAGATATGGAAATGACACAGTTTTACTGGCAGAAAGCAGTATTTACTTGAAATGACTCCTGGTGAAATTGAAAGCATAAAAGCAGGATTTTTAGCTGACCCTTAGGAGGACAAAACTGTTGCAGAACTACACCATTTTAATGTTGACAATGAAGAAGTTACAATTGTTAAAGAATTTGTATACCTTGGTTCAATCATCAGTTGGAGACTACATACAGCCAAGAAATCAGGAGAAGAGTGAGATTCAAAATGACATCAATACAGGAACTGTTGACTTGTTGAAAACAGCCCTGAGAAAATTGCTTTGTGCTTGTGTAGGAAATGCTGAACTGATTAAAAAAAGGAGTCAGCTTCTGGAATTTTCTCTTGCTTGTGTCACTTTGTGAGTGGTAGTGAGCACAAGAGGGTATCCTGTAGACCATCTTGATTGTTACCATTGGTGTTGTCAACATTCAGGCTGCTCTTTGCTATGTAAAGCCTGACATCTATTTTCCTGCTGACCATGTGGGGATGACATTGTGCAGCAAAACTGGGTCACTTCCTGGCATTTTGAATCATCGATTTCACCTATGTGTCCTGTAAATGAAATTCATTTAAATAATGTTTAAATTGATTTAACTGCAGTTCTTATTTCCAGTTGAACCACACCCTGACTCAACTGTTAGAGGGACTTATGTGAAACCATTTCTTTCAGACCCATTTTCACACTAAAAAATAGCACTATACCAGTATAATTTTCAAGCTTTCCTTTCCATCATATACTCCTGGAACACAATTTAACTGATTTAACCTCTGTACAACATATGCACTGAGTCCAGAAGTCTGTTACCGCATTATTATTTTTTTAAACTCATGCATATTGGGAAATAAGATTCCCCAGAGTTGGTAAATTATAGAACAATGTTGAGCTAAGCTTGGCTTAACAATTCTTAATTAGAAACTCCCCGATCGTTTGCTAATTTTTGAGGTAGTCCTTGGTAATTAGAACAGAGCATCTTGCTTTTCTAACAAAGCAGAAGAGGAAAATTGTAGGCTGTAAAAATCAATTATCCTTCTGGATCGCCAGATTTTTATATCAATTTGTTCCTCCCCTCTGTGTGGTTCAAATATTGTTTGGTAACAGAATAACTTGGGGACTCAGAATCACAAGCAGAAAAGCGGGTGGCAAGGGATGGGGGCAGGCAACTCCTGGTTAGGTTCTTGTCCTGAATTTAATTTTTCATTGATAATTAGGCTCTCAAAGCCACCTGATATTTTCTGACCAGCAGGAAACAAAACCCCACTGATTGACTCAGGGGAGAGAAGCAACTGGCCCCCGCTGGGCTCCCGATGCTGCTTCACAAAGACTGAAAACAAGAGCTGTGGCAAATTGGATCAGCCTACAAGTTTCAACTGGCCCATTGTGTACAAGTAGTAAATTGAGAGCTGATCTTTCTGAAAACTATTTATTAGCGAGGCTTTGGTGTCTCGCTTTCTCCTCGTCGTTATCTTTTGCAAACAGCTTTTTACCAGTTTGGATGAGCAGCCTATGCCGTTTTATAGAGAGAACTAGAGACCCATCTCATCCTTTCAGGTAATTATGAAAGGATACGTGCAATTGTTCAGACCAGAAGACAGCTGCCTACAGTATTGGCTGAGATGATCCCTCAACAGTTAAGACACTTTATGTATCTTTAATTTCATTTTTCTAATTTTTTTAAAAAGAAAATCTAATGGGATATGTTTGCAGGAAGTTTTTGAAACACCAACAATGGGAAAGGAAACCAGAGAAAAAAACATTATCGTGATATTCCTTACTGCTGCCGCCCTCCCTTATTAGTGCTTTAAATAATGACATCCTAGGGACAGTGATCAGATCTAATAATTTAGTGCAAAAAAGGTGTGAAAACAGGAGTCTGTGACCAGTTAGCAGAAATCACCGTCATACATGATGAGACCTGCCATACGATGCCAAATCCGTATCTTGTACTGAAAGGCTGATACCCAGGGTAAATTTCTTTTTTCTGCAGTCACAGGAAGATAATGTGATGGCTGTTTCATTACCTCTTCCTTCCTTCCCTGCCCCATCCCTCCATGCTCTCCAGATTTTGATTTCAGGAAAATGAAAACACTGGCATCATGGGAAAGAAGGGAGAATCTTAGAGTGTTGTAACACACACTTTCTCTCACCCCCACCCCCACCCCACCCCCACTCTTAAACAGAAGCTAATATCAATGTAAAATGGGAGAATGAAACCCATGCAAAGTCCTTGTCCTGTATCCTTGGACTGAAGCTACATATTCCAGAAAACCAGATGGCATTTGTACCAATTCCTGCCACTGTACATGTTGCAAGTCCTACTGCAGTTTAAAAATGGCACCCAATCCTCAAGTGTTAAAACTGCAGAAGTGCTTCTGTAGCTCCCAAGCATGGGGAGGGAACTTAGAGGTCATCTACAATCCTGGCGGCAGCTCCATGTGTTTTTCCTGATGGTTGCAGTGATCCTGGGTGTGGGTCTTCCCCTCCTTTTTTAATGGTTAGACCCCAGCCATCTGTGAGCTGGATTCATCAGCCAGTCTGACCCCAGCGCTGTCAGACGTGGTCTCGCCTGGGTTGCTTTAGTACAGTGGTGCCTCGCAAGACAAATGCCTCGCAGGACAAAAAACTCGCAAGACAAATGGTTTTGGCAATGGGGTTGATGACTCACAAGGCAAATGTTCCTATGGCCATGCTTTGCAAGACAAATGTTTCCTGTTTTTTGTTCCTGCCTCATGTTTGCTGATTTTAAAATATTTTTCTTTTATGTTACAAACGTTAAAGTTTTTTGATTGAAATTTTTGAAATCATCTGCACAATATGTATGGCTTTAAAGAGTACTCAATAAACCATTTGTAAGCCAAATTTGACTTTGTTCTGACTTTTTTTGCCCATAGGAATGCATTAATTAGATTTCAGTGCATTCCTACAGGAAAACGCGTTTCGCAAGACAAGTTTTACGCAAGACAACATTAACCACGGAACACATTAAATTCATCTTGTGAGGCACCGCTGTATGAGGAATCACATTAAAACTGGACACATGCTGCAAGCAGTTCTGGTGCCTGTTTGCAACTTCTCTACAGTAAAAAGCTTTGTTGCAGATTACTGCAAACATGTGGTTCCAGCCTTGGTCAGTGTCTAAGCTGGGATGGTTGAGAAAGGCATAGTAAGTCCAAGCATAGTAAATCCAAGTGGATAAACTGGCTCTTCCTGCCCTCCTCCAGCAATGCCATAAACAGATTTTTTCCAAGGATACTTGAGGTACACATAGCTAACTTCTCTTAGTCTCTTATTTACTGCTGGAGAAGAAGCAGATTTTGGAGGGGTGGCATCCAGCTTTTTTTCTCACTGCACTACAGGTCATGCACTAAACCCAGGATGGGACTACACCTGTAGAATGCATACAGCATAAGAAAGCCTCACATTTGCTTCCAGAGGAACCCCCCCATCCCTAGAAACTTTTCAGCCTCAAAATGGACAATGAGACCTGCAGCAACTTTGTGTGGTGGGGAGGGGATGACTGCCCATTTTGACACTACTTTGGGGCCCTGGCATCTTTTGGTGGGAATCTGTGCGCCGAAACAATCTTTTACCAAAACTGGTAGTGGCCTTGCAATCACTTCTGCTTTCATAAAAGGGGCAGTTGTGGCCTGTGAAGGTCCAGGGTAGTCATGGAAAATGGGACCAGGTGACCTCTGGAACCTCCACAGTTGTCCACCCTGCGCTATAGTGTCAAAACAGAAAATACAGTATTATGCTTTACTGAAAGTCAACAGGATGCTGCCCCAAGTTATTTATTATTATAATGATGTGTAATAGATGTGTGCCGAAGCCCTTCAGGCAACTCTGTACCTAAATAAACAGCATACAACCTGCCCTGTACTTTTCAGGTGACTTTCCAACATGTTCTGTCTCTGGGTCCATAACATTACTTTGGACATTTCTGGAGTGCCACTGAAAATAAAATCCTGCTGGTTGTGGGCAGAACACAGACACCTAAAGCTCCACAATACTCTAATTGTGCAACCTGTTCACTCAAAGCCCACACCACAAGCATTCTTCCATAATCACACACACACATTCAGTCCCAATAATGATGTTGCACCTTACGCAAATGGCAAAACAAGTGGAAGTGAACTGCTGTAAGTTAAGACGCCTCTGTGGGCCTTCTCTGTTGCATATTGAGGCATGTGAATTGGCATGGAACAGATAAGGCCCACAGAAGAGTCTTAACTTATAGCACTTTGTACTGTTTGCATCACTGTGCAATAGGATTTTAGCCAACATTTCAGTAAAATTTAGTAAACTAATCTGAGTGACGGAACAAGGGGAAAGAGTGTTCAGAATGCAGAAAGGCTATCTGAAGAGCAGCATGTCTTTCTGTTCACTCTACAGATCTATGAAATGGCTGACACATATATATGCAAGGAGCTGAATCTGACCCCTTTCTAGTACCTCAGTGGTCAGAGCATCGGGGTAAGAGTTGGGGCCTTGCAAGGGGGTTGAGCTGTCACTTGCTTTTTCATTTTTCTCCAGCAGCTCTACCTTCTACTATTATATTACTTTTCTTTCCTTGATTCAAATCACTGACCATATTTTTAACACTGATGAATGCCAAATGACATATGGAAGATCCATTGTAGTAATCATCTGCCCTGAATAGGAACAATTGCTCCACACTACCCTCCATAGCCACTCTGGACTTACACCACCAGCCTTGCTTTGGCACATTTGTCCAACGACACTTTGGCTGAACTGGGAATGGAAGAGTGGCTTTCTCCCTTGCGTTTGGAAAAAAAACAAGCATGCAGACACAATTCTTAGCTTGTAAGTGGGTCACAACTTTAATTAACAGGGGCAGGGATGGGGGAACAAGGAGAACAAAAGCGATAGTTTCACAGAACATATTGTTGTTGCCTGAGGAGATGGTCTTGCCATCCATGCAGCACCTCAAGCAATTAGGTCAAAGCTAAGTTTTCCTTGCATCGGGGATAAGCATGGTTCCCAGATTCAGCCGGATTTGCGGGATAGTCCCTACTGCATACCTATGTCTCCAAATACTGGCACATCTAACCTCACCCTTTCCAGCCTTTAACTGGCAGATCCCATTTTCAGGCCAGCAGGCAAAAGTCAAGACATGCATGGTGAATCTTTATATATTTCTTGCCAAAGTCTATCCAAAGTCTTGGTTAAAATCTGGTAAGATCCTAGACATCCCAAGTCTGGTGTCATTTTACTTTCTCTCCCTCTTGGAACAACTGCAAACAGGAGGTCATCAAGAGATTTCCTTGTTTGACCCATTGGAAGGCCTCCCAAATGGGGCCAGCGCAAGACTGTTGGCTACTTGAGGTCATGCAGCAAATGTTAACCCCCTCCCCCCCACAGGCATCCCAAGCTGAGGTGCCGCGTATGCAAAGCCAGCTACATTATGCTGGCTTAGGAGGCTGAGAAGACCAGAGGTCCACCTGCCTCCCTCTCCTCTGCTGTAGAAATAAAATAATAAGGAACTGAGGGCTAAGAAGTTGCTCCCCTTTCATGACACACACTATCTGCTGCCTGAAGTTGCCGGCCCTGTTTTTGAGTGCTAAAGAAGTCCACTAGTGATGGTCAAGTGTGGTAGACGTTTAGTAGTGGTAATGTTTCTTTCCATCCCTCTCCTTCACATATGGAAGTTCACATGGGAAGAAATCCTTGCATGTCTCAGTTTAGGACCTCGATACTTGGCGGAACGCCTGCTTCCACCTAGATCTACTCGGATCACCCGCACGAGCCAGTAGGTGAGGCTGAGGAGCCTAACAACGAGGGAGGCTCGGAAAGAAAGGACATGAAACCTGGCCTTCTCGGCGGTGGCTCCTCGCCTCTGAAACAATCTCCCTCCTGAGATCCACGCGACCCCCACTTTGGACAATTTTAAAAGTCAATTAAAAACATGGCTATACATTCAGGCCTTCCCTCTAGTTAATATCTGACTTTTCTGTTTATTCTCTCCTTATGTATTTTCTATTCTATTGTTGTATTCTGTTTATTAATATATGATTTATGTAATTGTGTTTTTTGTATTATTTCACTGTTTTTACTATATTGGAAGCTGCCTAGAGTGGTCTTTTAGACCAGATGGGCGGGGTATAAATCAAATAAATAAATAAATAAATTCCATGAGCTTGCTTTCTGCGACATACCCCTCTTACTGCAGTTAGGGAGAACATAAAAAAGGACTTCTGGCCCCAGAACGTGTGCAGTTTTGCCACAACCTTTTAGTCCAAAGATGGGAATCACATGGATGATAAGCAGTGAAAAGCTGTTATTGCAGCACCTGGTTGCTTTTGTTAAAAAAAAACCCAACCAATACAATGTGATGTGATGTGATACGACACGACACCGCATGACACGATACGATACGATATGATACAATACAATACAAGCTGAGGAGGGGAATTATCACTCCTAAAGGCTTCCAGGACTGTTGATTCTCATCCCCAGAATATAATTTTGAAAGTGTAATGTCAAAGTAAGAAATAAACTTTTCATTCAAAATTCATGGACGTATATGGGGGAGATTGTTGTGATGTGTGTAGTAGGGCTGAATGACACGATTGTACTGCTGACTCCAAGATGCTTGAGCTCTGTTCAAGAATTCAAATTTTCTTTCATTTTTCTAAAACAAAATGTACTACACGTAAATATTTCACTGTATTCGTAATTATCTGGTTTACTGAAAAATCTCCACCACACACTTTTCTTTTAAGTTTTATTACAAGACATTCTTATAGCAAATACCATGTTGTATACAAAGGTTGTCCTTTATAGGCCATGTTGTATTAAAAAAGTTTCTGAGATTTTTCCCCCTCTCAGTTTTTGAAAATGAGTTTTTGTGAAGACACAAAGGGGAGCAAAATGGGAGAAAACAATGGTCAAAGGCACATCGATTAAGCATTAAAATGAGTATAGGCAATTCATATGTCCAAATCAGTTTCCAACTTGAAAGGATGAATATGAGACATACTGTACATCCAAATGGAAGCTTTACAATGAGATCTTCAGACAATTGGGTTTACTGAAGGGGACAGTTTATCCTTCCAATACTAGAATATATATTTGCAACTAGGAGGACCTGAAGAGTCTATTTACACCATATTTCCATCAGATTCCACATTACAACATTACAATTTATTTATTTATTAAATTTATATACCTACTGTCTAAAACATGTCTACTCTAGGTGGTTTACACAAAATATAAAAAATAAACTATGTAAGTATAAATGTACTAAGAATAAGGCCCAAATTAACAGCAGAACCCAAGATGGAAAAAGGAAAGGAAAAAGGAAAAAAAAGAAGACTGGCTAGGTGATGGCTGTAGGGAAGGCCTCCTGTATAGCCATGTCTTCAGATTGGTCTTAAAGGCCCTCAGCGAGGGGGCCAGACAGATCTATACAGGTAAGTTGTTCCAGAGATGAGGGGCCACTGCAGACAAGGCCTGATTTTTAGTTTTTCCCCTTCAGACCTCTCTTGGCATTAGGCCCCTCAGCCACCCGGCCTTACTGGAATGGGTAATATGGGTAGACCTAGGCAGAAAAAGGTGCTCTGCCAAGTATTGAGGGCCTAAACCATTTAGGACTTTGTATGTAATAGTGAACATCTTAAAATCGATGCAGAAGTGAATAGGTAGCCAGTGCAAGGCAGCCAAGGTGGGGGAAATATGGTGAAATCTCTTCATCCTTATTAATAGCCTGGCTGCCGTGTTCTGGACCATTTGAAGCTTCTGCATCAGTCTCAAAGGAAGCCCCACATAGAGAGCATTACAGTAGTCTATTCTTGAGACTATGAGTGCATGGACCAGTGTGGTGAGTGCCCCCGCGTCTAGATGGGGACGCAGCTGGGTGATCCGCCGAAGATTTAAGTGGGTGGATGGAACCATGAACACTACCTGGTGGACCCCCAGACTGCGAACCACATTCTTTGTGGTGAGAGTCAACCCCCCCCCCCGAGAAGGAGTTCGCCAAACCACTGATGTCAGGAGAGCCCACCCGCAAGACCTCCATCTTATCCAGGTTCAACCTGAGTCCATTCAACTGCATCCATTGCTGGACGGCCTCCAGGCAGTGCTCAAGGCACAGAATGGCATCCACTGCAGATGGAAAAAAAGGAAATGTAGAGCTGGATGTCATCAGCATTTTGGTGACAAGATTGTAATTTAGCAGTGCATGTATATCTGTAAATGTCAGATATTTTACTAAGGTAAAATTAATATGTAATGTAACTTCTGATCAAAGTGAAAGCTATCTTAAGGCATAACCAGATGATATGACTCAGGGAGGCATTATCCAGATTTACATCACTAATATCTGGCTGAACTAGCCAGTTCTTTCCTAAAAAGGCAATATATCCCAAACATTAATTTTTGTGAACCAATCACAACTTTAAATTTGGAGAAAATGGACAAAAACAAGAAGGATTAGCCATTCCGTCACAGAGAATGGAACGGTGCAGTGCTTTTGCAAAGCAAATTGGATGCCTGATAAACGTTGATCATATATTCAGATGTTGAAGGGATTAGCACTGCCAACACCCTGTAATTTAGTAGTGGGGAAAATGGCAGCTTTCTAATTCTCTCCAGTGATGGCATCATGACAGTATTTCTGGTTCTAAATTGCAATCCCGGGTGTTAACAGGAGTACAAAAGGCACAATACCGGTAGGTGTTAGGTTCAGTACAGGACCAAGTCAGGCTGTGTGCAGCAACAATTAAACAGAGCATTGGGAGAACTTTATATATAAACCTAACCTCCAGAAAAAGGAGGTGGGGGGAAACCACCGCAAAAAGCTAAGGCAAGCACATTATCTAATTCTCAATGTAAAATAATGCAGGAGTGCGGAAGATGAACATCTGATTTGTCACATCTGATACACTAATGTTTTATCCAAAAGGAAGAACACATTGTAACATGCTCAGTCATCTGCATAAACACCACCTGGCCCTTTGCAGGCACCTTACTCAAGTTACTGAAGTTAATGGCAGCCCATTTGTAGCCCATTTTACTGGTAGAAATGCAAGGCTGTTTCCCCCCCCCCCCGCCCCCGAAAGGACCAGATTCATAGGGCTGTGGATTATGCACTTAATACCCTACATAAATCTGGTTCTCATGGATTACTGATGCCTATCTCTCATCGATGATGATGGCTGTATTAATGAATGCTCAAAACAGAAGGAAACCAAGATTACAGTACCTCCAAGTTGTAATACCTATCCAAGCATACACATAGCTTAAAGTCAGCTTGCAGCCTCATCATGATCAGGAAGGAACCTTGGTTAGTGGAATGGGTTTGAATAGAAAGTTAAAATCTGTGCGCTTCTGAAATACAGTAACTGGGTTGTCCCATGATTAAAACAAGAGCTGAGTACAGTGCTTAATATTTGTGCAGGAATGAAGCAGGTTTGTAGTATGTGTGGTTTTTAAACTGACACATCCTGATTGTATGCCTCAGTAAGCATTCCTTTGTGCTACATTACACACATGTATGTATCATCGCATCTCCTTCTCAGATGAAAGTAAAATCTAGGAACTTGCGACACTAAAATGTTTGTGTACCAGTTAGACAGGGTCAGAAAAGAATGTGTGCAAGGGACTGTGAAATGCAAAATACGGAGGTGTGTTTTGTACCTGCCTGCTCCTTGCATTTGGGTGTTGGTCTGACGGATGAGGCCAGGAGAGGAAACAGAGAACTCGGAATGTCACCTTGCTGTATAAACCCTCAAGGTGGTCTGCTACCATCTTATGTAAAGGCGATATCTATGCTATTACTTTGCCTATTACCTGCTTCAGATGGAACTGTCCCAGTTCAATCAAGTCCTAGCTTATTGGCCAGGGAATGGACATTGTGTCCTGTTTTGGATAAGATTTCTTGGTTTCTTAAACCACAGTTCTCTGTGACATCCATAGTGGAAATGTGGGGCTTAAGGTGAGGAGATACCCAATGTGGTATAGTGATGAACTAGGAGGCTTGGATTCAAATCCCTGCTCAGCCATGGAAATTCACTGGAGGTGTGGAACTGGTAAAGCCACTCTAAATATCTCGCTTGCCTTGAAAGCCTTATTAGGGTCACTATAAGTGGGTTTCAACCTGACGGGACATAATAAAGTGAGATGGACCAATTTGGCTGCAGGATACATGTAACCTACCAGGCCTGCCTATGCAACCCCCAGGGGGCCTCAGATCCCCTTTATCTCCTTTACTTCCATTTGCCAAAAATGACATATCTGGGCAACGTGGTTTGTCTTCTAAATGTAATTTTACCCTCTGGGATTTGGGAGGGTCAAAATTCACACACACACACCCTTATAGGAAAGGAATGGCTTTACAAACCAGTATGTCCAAAAAGACTGGTTTTGGTTTTAGAGAAAGCACTGGGAGGCAAAAATTGGAGAATAACATGAATTTTTATGAGTGCCTGAAGATCCAGGTTACTCTCAAAACTAAATATCGAACAAACTACAATGATAAATAAGGTTTATTTATTATTTCTTCCCAAAGTCAAAGGTTATGGATATGGCTCATTCTAGTCAGTTCCAGCCAGGGCCCGCCCTACTACTAGGCAGAGTGGGGAGGCTGTTTCAGATGACAGAAGTCAAGGGGTGCCAAATGGACATAGTTGTATGTGTCCTCTGCTGACCTCCAGTGCCAAATCCAGCTCTGCATTTCAGCAAAATGAGGTGATCACTTGAGACAGCAGGTGCTTGGGGTGTAGGCATGACAGCTTCCTGGCTGTTCTATCTGGACTCCACTGCTGTTCCTCTCTGCAACACAACTTGCTGCAGGCTTCCTAAACTAGCCTAATGGCTCAGATGTATTTAAGGACCCTGTTCTACCACCGGCACAGAAGTAAGATTAAACTGCAAATTCAACTGTCTTCTCTACATGGAAAATGGAAAGACATCAATTTGTTCTTTGATTCAGGTATCAAAATGTCCTACATGGTCACTGTCAGGTCCACCTCTGTTGTTATCAGCGTTGAAATAAGACTCAATTCTGTGGTTGGCTTGCTCTTGGTACATACAGGTGGGTGAGGAGGAATACCATCTTGTCCTTTACCTTGTTTTTGACAGCAAGACGTTTTAGGCCAGCTCTGGTTCCAAGTCAGCAGGGGACACACCTTTATATGATCTGCCTAGCATTGTGTGTTTCACACAGCTACAGTTGCTTTCTTTGTTAGAATATTAATTTTTATTTTATTTTATTTATTTATTACATTTATATCCCACCCATCTAGACTGCGTCTACTCTGGGCGGCTTATAATAAAATATCATAAAGACAATTAAAACAACAATTGAAATCAATAATATTAGTAGTCATTCAAGATGGGGGAAGTATAGAGTGAAATTAAAATATAAAATATTAAGAAAAGCCCTTCTGGATCACAGTAGAAATCTACGTAGTTGTCCATCGTGCCTCCACACATAGAGGCTATCACATCAATAGCACCCAATTTCTTTGAGATTTCATGGCCAACACTGAGAGCAGGGAGAGAGATTTTGTGATGTGACAGGAATGGCTCCTTGTGATGTCAGATAGGCAGGGCTGACAAACATTGGGAGGAGGGCAGAACTGCTTTTGGCCCAACTGATTATGTGAGAAAAATCTTGGTTAGTGGGCACAGAGTCTGGGTGGTAATCTGGCAACCCAGAGCCGGGGAAAAGAAATCATTTGCCAAATTTAGCAAAATGGAGCCAGCTGGCAGCTGCAACAACTGCTGCCCTTCCTCTCTTGTTTTCCATCCCTCCTCATACAGTAGACTCATTAACAGCATGCTTGGCGTGGGCTTTGTTCCAGGCCTTATGTACTTGTGGAAGACCCATGACTCCCACCCTGTAAGGTTGTTGTTGTTTTTTAATCTAGGCCCTGTGGAACAACTACCAAGGCTTCTGCAGCAAGAGGGTTCACAAGTAACAATGCTGGTGCTCCACTCTCTGCTTCACTAAAATAATGCAACAAGCTCAGATCAGTTGGCTCTTTCTCTAATGCCCCCTTTCTCTTTTGGGCTTTTTAGTGCATTGATGTTGTGCAAGTGCAAAACACATACAAACCCCTTGTGCTTAGCCAAGGAGCCTTTGTGCTAGCAGGAAATGGCTGCTGATGGCTGCTCAAGCTTTAAAGCAATCTGACACATAAACATGAAATTACTTCTTCCCCCAGCAGTGTTTATTCTGAGATTTATCTCCCTGCCTGGAGAAACAGTGAAGCACAGCAGCTCCTTGAGAAATGTACAACAACCAGATGCCTCTAATGTACCCACAAGCTACGCCTCTGCCCTGCTGATTTGGACCACACAAGGTTAGCTGGAGCCAAGGCTGGCCCCAGACCTTTTGCTACCCAAGGCAGAATAGCCAGTGACACCTCCCGGCAACCAAGTCAAGGTGCATAGCATCCAGAGACTGCTCAGTTATGTACTTTGGAATATGAGGGATAATATCCTGCAGTGTCTCTCCATCCATCCCTGGTGGTTAAAATTAAAATAAGAAATGAGTATATAACTAACCATTTGCTGCCCTTTTATCATACTCAAAATTGGCTGTGTCATTTGATAGGATCAGCTCTGGCTAGCGCACCTGGATAGTTGAAAGAATAAGCACTCTGCTTAGTAACTCCCTCTCCAGAACAACTGGGCTGAGTTATGCACCAGATCTCCAGCTGTTTGTATGTGTGTGTAAGTGCTTGCACATGTGTGCACGTGTAGAATATTATCTTCTTTGCACTATCACTTGGATAGTCTATGAACAATCACTTTATGAACAGCTATTCTCCCCCCCAAAAAAACCACCCTGATGTAGTAAAAAAAAATAAATAAATTCCCAACCTCTCAACGTACATGAACAATGTCTACATAGCCAATGAAATAATTTCACATATATAAAATGAGCTGCAGCCTTAGATACATACAAAGTGACAAAACGCAAAAGCCAAATGTCTCTGGAAACAGGAAGGTCTCATCAGGCAAGCAATGATGGAAAAAGGAAGATGTCCCTCAGAGGGTGTTCCAAAGTTCAGAGCAGAGCCAGAAAACTCTGGCCTTCCAGAAATCTTAGATTTCAACTGCTAGGAGTCCCAACCTCAATGCCCATCCTTGGTTTAAGCACAGCAGCCCAAAATGTCCTGCCCCCTATATCCTCCCTGCCTAATATCTGATGGTGGGTGGATGAAAGAACAACATTGCTAATTGGATGGGCCCCAAAGGAAGTCTCTGGAATGAACTGCAGCACTTGAGTCAGTTCATACAGGAAGAGACTGTTTTCAGAGGACATCTGTGACCAGCCACTATCAATGGATTGTGATATCAGAGTGCTCTAGAACCTGGAATGCACGGAAGACAAATTGACATTTGAAATGTATCCATTTAGAGCCATCAATCAGCCTTTCCCCCTTGAGGTGGCTAAGGGTCACTCTACAGCAGCACCACGTAAGAAAAAAAGTGGTCACATGTTAGAAAAATGTCCCTCCACTGCCAGTTTCCAATCTTCTGACTGACTGCAGAAGAAGGAAGAACATGCTTCTTTCTGTGTGGTCATGTTTTGCGGATGTCTGACTTCCTACATGATTGTGTAAAAGGAACACAATGTAGCATAGAAGTTAAAACAGTGTCTTGAACTGAGTTTGAGGCATTCCATATTTAAACCTACATTCAGCCATGAACCTTACTACCTCACAAGGTTATTGTTTAATGGAAAGGGAATGATAAAATAAGCCACCTTGATCTAAATGTAGTGGGTTGATGGGTGCTATACTTGACTCCATCTTGACGTCTGGTGCAACATACACAAAGGCAGCTTTGTTCAGGGGCAGTGTGCCCTTGTACCAGCTGGGAACGTGTGACTAGGAGTGCCCAGGTTGAAAGCTACCTCATGCACAAAAGTCAAAATTTCTCCTTCTCCTCCTCTATTCTGGACAGCGTCCATTCTGAGGCCTGTCTCTCTGCCTGGAGATCAAGGAAGCATAGCAATTGCAACCAGAGACTTAGCAATCCTAGTAGTGATCGAGAATGTGTCTAACATACCCTTGTTGGCTCAGGAGGATTTCCAGGCCATAACAATGAAATAAAAAAGGTCACGTGAGCTGGTCTGCACACCTTTCATTTTGTATATTCAGCAGAGTGTCTTCTGCTTTGGATCCTTAAGCTTTCAAGGAGGCCTCTGAAATTATTTATTTATTTATTTATTTATTTATTTATTTATTTATTTATTTATTTATTTATTGTATTTATACCCCGCCTATCTAGTCATTTCGACCACTCTAGGCGGCTTACAACATAAAGGATAACAAGATTGGTTGGATGGAAATGGAACATTCCACACACGTTAGCAAGCCTCCTCCATCCTCATGCAAACTATCTCTTCCTAACCACCTGCAATGTACAGAAAGAAAATAATTCCCATCTGGCCTCTGTTGGAGGTTGCCGTCCTATCTACATAGCTTGAATTATGTTCCTTTCTTTTCGTTTTCTTTTCAGATTTAAGGCCGAAGGAGTAAGCATTTCTCTTGGGCAAAGGTTTTTTTTTTCCTCCCTTTTATTTCTTACTTTCTTTTTCTTTTTTTTTTAAAGGGAAAATGATTGGCCTTGTTGTGAGCTCTGTTCCCGAAGCCTTCAGTCAAAGCTTTCCATCAAGGCCTGCTGATGGCTTGTTATCTTTCTGGCAGTATAACTGCTGCCTTTTTGGAACAAAGGGGAAATTAGAAATCATTTGTCATAAAAGCCTTTTTTCCTTCTCTGGTTCATAAGAGCTTTTGTCTTTTACTGACCCCTTTTGAAAGTTGCAGTTTTGCAAAAGGAGGTTTAGAGGGGAAAAAAACCAAGGGGGAAAAAAAACCCTGAAAGGGGGGTGCTGTTGTGTCTTTAATCTAAGGGCAGAGTGAGAGCCTAAGTAACTGTCTATAGTACCACTTTAATCAACTTAATGCAGCCCGCCAGGCCACAGGCTTGGGGGAGTACAAAGAGACACGCAGATGTGAGGCTAGGAATGGATACTTTCACAGGACATTTGACTAGAAAAGAAATCTCTATGAGATAAGAGATCAGGACTGAGAGGAGTCAATGACACGGCATACAGTGGATTGATAGCGCCTGGAAGTGATGCTGCTGTGTTGTGTCAGGAAAGGTGCAGTGGCAGAAGCCAGCTGGTCCCTCCATTGAACATAATTTCCTTTCTAAGGTGGTTGTGCCTAGAAGAATGCACTGGGATGAACCTTTGTTTAGTTCAAAGGTTTCTGGGTGTTTCACCCCCCCCCCTTAACCTCTTTATTCTAAAGCCCCATTGTGAATTCACAGGGCTTAAAATATGTATCACTGTCCCTTTCATTTCATCCTTCTGAAAAAAATCAAAGGCAAGGGAGGGAGGGAGGAAAAAAAGTTTTTATCCCACCCCCAATAAATCTTGTCTGTTTGAAATGGTATGATGTTTGTACCTACGGTCTCCCAATATTGCTCTTTCTGTAGATTCTTTGTGATCTTATTTTCCCTTTCACCCTCCTCTCTGCCCTTTCCGTGGAGGAGTTTGGAAAGCTAAAGGAACTTGGTGAGTCAAGTGTGCCCTTTCCCTTTTCTTCTCCCTACATTATATTCACATCTGAAATCTTTTTTTCCAGTCCTAAACTTCTGTTGTCAAAGTACTCTATAATTTAAACAGCCAGGTTTTTAGAACAAATAATTTAAAAAAATGTTGATTCTGGTTGCATGGGAAAGTGTATAGGCAAAAATATGGCTGCAGTACGTCAATACAATTAAGAATGCAATCTTAGCTACTCTTACCTGGAAGTTAGTGTTACATACAGCACTGATGTTACCTGTCTGTCATGGGTTTGGAGGGAAAGTTCCATCCTATGGGGAGTGGAAGGCGGGACATCAGGAGGAGGGGCTGTACTGTATATATATGGGATGCGTGTGTGTAGTAGTAGCAGACGCTGGGAGCAGACGAAGCAGCAGCTGGGAAGAAGAAGCTGGTGTGGGAGTCTGTGTGTCAGACAGGGTACTACTGTGTGTCAGTACCAACCTGATAGGTTCAGGTGTCTGTATGGTTAGCCAGAACTGATAGGTTCAGGGTCTGTGCTTCAAGTTAAGGGTTCTGTGTGAACCAAACTGTGTGCATGTATGAGTGAAACTAAGCCACGTTACTATATCTTATTCACCCGATCATTTTATTTTCCCTGTGTGTGTTTTAAATAAACCTTATTCTTTTATTTGTTGAAAATCCATCCCTGGTCTGTGTGACTTCTTAAAGGGAATGGTTGGTGGCAGCTTAGTGTAACGTGTGGCAGATCCCAGTAGGTCTGGGTTTGTCACATTGATTGGTGTCCAGCGTGTGGGATACGACTGGTCCAGTTGTCCAGCGGTCCAGCAAAGCCTTGGCAAGTGTGCCCAGAGCAAGGGGGGTCTAGTCAGGGACAATCTGAGAGCACGTAGGTAATCTTCTAGGTGTACCTCACGGGGGGGTGCACTAGTAGAAGAACGTGTAACCTCAGATTGGGGACTAGATTAGGGAGCTCTGAGGCAGCCTGTTTTGGCGGGAAAAAGCTGAGGCAAAATTGTAAAGAAGAAGTGAGCTAGCTTGTCTGCTGAGAGGCCCAGCAGAGGGGGGTAGACTCTAGCTCGCAACTGTTGCAAGTTAGTGCTGAAAGGACAGCAGCAATCTATAGGGAAAGCTGGTTCTGAGGCAAAAGAAAAAAAAAGTGGTCGTTTTGTTTTGAGGCTTGACTTTTTAAAGCAGCTTGTTCTGAGGGGGGATTATGCCCTTGACTCGAAGCCAAATGGCAGAAATGGGTGAAGTGAAAGACCCCCAGGTTGACCAAGGTTCTGAGGATGAATTTGGCTCAGTGCAGGGTGACAGCACGGGAGAACAGAACCCAGAACTCAGAAAATTGCTCCTAGCCCAACAGCATGAACTGAGGGTGAGGGAAATGGAGGAAAGGGAAAGGGAGAAACAAAGGCAATTTGAAATAGAGAGACAGAGAATTGAATTAGAGAAAATGGAAAGAGAAGAAAGATTGGAGAGAGAGAAAATGGCGTTTGAATTAAGAAAATTGGAACTGAGGAACCAGAACAATAATAACAATAGGGATTCTGAGGGAGGCCAATTGTCTAAGGCTGACCTGAAGAAATTCCCTGTGTACCACAAGGGAGATTGTCCTGAGGTGTTCTTTTCCTTAGTGGAAAGAGCGTTTGTGGACTTCTCAGTGAGGGAAACTGAGAAGATGACCATCATGCGATCTTTAATCAGTGGTAGCCTTGCTGAGGTTTATTCAGAGATGCCACAGGAACTGATGAGAGATTTTGCAGAGTTTAAAAAACTGGTGTTTGCAAGACATGGGATAAATGCGGAACAGCTGAGGCAAAGATTCAGGTCCCTCACAAAGAAACCAGAGCAGACTTTTACCCAAGTGGGGGCCCAATTGGTGAGGCTGCTTGAGAAATGGCTATCTCAGGAGGGGACAGAGACCTACCAGCAGCTCAAAGACTTGATAGCGCTGGAACAGTTCTATTCAGTCCTGCATGGGGAACTGAAATTCCAGGTGAGGGAAAGGAAACCAAAATCTGTGGCAGAAGCAGCCGAGATCGCAGATTTTATTTCCCAAATAAGAAAGCCCTTGGGTGAGGGGAAAGCGATGGGGAAACCTAAAGAAACCTACAGCAAGTACTCTCAGGGACCAGGGAAAAGCCAGCAAGGGGGAGGGGCCCATGGTGAAGGGAAGTCCTCAGAAATGAAACCAAGACCTCAGATTTTGGAGGGAAAACCAAAACAAGATGAGAGAGAATCAAAATACACCAGAAAATGTTATTTCTGTCAGGGAAAGGGCCATCTAATCTCAGAGTGTGAGAAATTAAAGCAGCTAAAAGGAATTGTGCCTCAGGAGTCGAGTGGAACCAAGCCAAAAGCTGTGTTCTGTGTCCAGAAAGAGCAAGGCTCATTGTCACTAAGGGAGCCTGTTGCCATGGCTACTCAATCTGAAACAGCTACATCTGCTGATCAGGCTGAGGAAAATGGTCCTCTTGTAGAGGTCAGGTGCTGCCTGCTGGTGAGAACAGATTCTCAATTGTTTGAGACAGCAGGGGTGGACGTAGGAATACTTGGACATCAGTATCGGGGGCTGCGGGACACTTGTTCCCAGGTGACCCTGTGCCATCCAGATATTATTCCTAGGGAATATGTAATCCCAAATGAGAGCATGAAGGTGGCAGGGATTGAGGGACAGGTGATCTCTCTGCCAGTAGCGGAGGTACCTGTCAACTTTCAAGGCTGGAGGGGAGTTTGGCGGCTAGCAATTTCATCGACTCTGCCAGCAGCCGTGCTCGTGGGAAATGACCTGGCTGAACATGTGAAAAGGGTGCTAGTGATTACACGTTCACAAGCCACCACGGGGACAGTTCAGGGGGGTAATGATGAGCCAGAGACGGAAGCAGAGGGGAGTTCAGAAGCTGTGGTGGAAACCTTAACCACAGACAGCAGATTTGGACAGGAGCAAAAGGCAGACGCCACTCTCCAAAAGTGTTTTGAACAGGTGACTGACGCCCAGCTAACACCTGAAACCCCAGTGAGATTTCTGGAGAAAAAGGGGATTTTATATAGAGAGACCCTGAGGAATATCTCAAAAGGGGGAGATGGGATCAGAAGTCAGCTGGTGGTACCTGAAAAGTATCGCCCCATGATCTTACAAAGGGGGCACTCTGACATGTTTGCTGCACACTTAGGGGTGAACAAAACACAGCAGAGAATCACACAGAATTTTTACTGGCCTGACATAGGGAAGCAGATCAGGGAGTTCTGTAAACAATGTGATGTGTGTCAAAGGCAGGGGAATAACCGCGACAGGACCAAAGCAAAGTTGTGCCCTTTGCCTGTGATTGACACTCCGTTCAAATGCATAGGGGTGGATATTGTGGGACCTTTGCCCAAGGCCACAAAGAGGGGGAACAGGTTCATTCTCACCATTGTGGACCATGCCACGAGGTACCCTGAAGCCATACCCTTGACTAACATTGAAACTAACACAGTGGCAGATGCCTTGGTGGGGTATATGTCCAGGATGGGATTTGCCTCAGAAATAATCACAGATTTGGGCGCATCGTTCACATCAAAGCTCATGAAACGCTTATGGCAAATCTGTGGAATTAAGCACAAGGAAACTACTGCCTATCATCCTGAAAGTAATGGGTTAACTGAGAAGTTCAATGGGACTCTAATGCGCATGATTAGGGCTTACTTGGCAGAGAATCCAAACAATTGGGACCAGAAGCTGCAATCCCTTTTGTTTGCTTATCGATCAGTGCCACAAGCCCGTACCGGGTTCAGTCCATTTGAACTTTTATTTGGAAGAAGGGTGAAAGGGCCCCTTGATTTGATCAAACAAAATTGGGAGCAGATCACCCAGGATGACCCACAAGACGTTGTGACATACATAGACTCTTTAAGGAAAGACCTAAAGAGAAACCTAGAGCTAGCAACAGAGACCCTGCAAGCTCAAAAGGTCAGAAAGAAAGCTTGGGATGACCAGGAAGGCAGGGAGAGGCACTTTAACCCAGGGGAGGAAGTGCTTTGGCCTAGGCCTTGTAAAGAGAACAAACTGCAGCTGGGTATCCCAGAAACAAAATATTTGGGTCACATGGTAGGGGGAGGAGTGATAAAACCCCTAGAGGCCAAAATAGAAGCAGTTCGTGATTGGCCTAGACCCAACACCAAGAAAAAAGTCAAATCATTTCTTGGGTTGGTGGGCTACTACAGAAAGTTCATCCCGAGGTTTAGCGAGATTGCGGCTCCGCTGACCGATCTGACGAGGAAGAAGGCTGATGACCGCATCCCGTGGACCAGCGACTGTGAGGAGGCGTTCCAGAGGTTGAAGGAGGCGCTCGTCCAGTATCCAGTGCTGTGTGCTCCAGACTTCGACCGGGAGTTCATCATCTACACCGATGCGTCTAACAGCGGGGTAGGAGCAGTTCTGTGCCAGGAGGATGAGAGTGGTGACCAGCATCCAGTGTCCTACCTGAGTAGGAAACTTCAAAAAGGTGAGAGACATTTGGCAACCGTGGAGAAGGAGTGTTTGGCCATAGTCTACGCGATCCAGAAGGCCAAGCCTTACATCTGGGGAAGACATTTTGTTCTGTGCACTGACCATTCACCACTGCAATGGTTAAAGACAATGAAAACCCACAATAGCAAACTTATGAGGTGGGCTTTAAACTTGCAGGACTATGACTTTGAAGTGAAGGTGGTCAGAGGGTCAGTGAACTGTGTTGCTGACGCCTTGTCAAGAAGACCTGAAGAATGAAGACGGCGAAAGAACATGGACTATGTATATATTTTGGTGAACAAAAAGTTAAATGTACCTGTTTTTTGAATTTGGTTTGTAAGAATAAAGGTAAATTGATGTAATGTATATGGTAAATGTTTAAATGCCTAATTGCTATGGTTAACTTAGAATGTAAGTATAAGTAAGTATGATATGGTATGTATAACTGTTGTTGTGTGTTTTATCCAGGTTGTTTTTTGGGAAAAAGCACCTTAGCTTTCCCCCTACAAAACAACTTATAAAGAGGGGAGGTGTTACATACAGCACTGATGTTACCTGTCTGTCATGGGTTTGGAGGGAAAGTTCCATCCTATGGGGAGTGGAAGGCGGGACATCAGGAGGAGGGGCTGTACTGTATATATATGGGATGCGTGTGTGTAGTAGTAGCAGACGCTGGGAGCAGACGAAGCAGCAGCTGGGAAGAAGAAGCTGGTGTGGGAGTCTGTGTGTCAGACAGGGTACTACTGTGTGTCAGTACCAACCTGATAGGTTCAGGTGTCTGTATGGTTAGCCAGAACTGATAGGTTCAGGGTCTGTGCTTCAAGTTAAGGGTTCTGTGTGAACCAAACTGTGTGCATGTATGAGTGAAACTAAGCCACGTTACTATATCTTATTCACCCGATCATTTTATTTTCCCTGTGTGTGTTTTAAATAAACCTTATTCTTTTATTTGTTGAAAATCCATCCCTGGTCTGTGTGACTTCTTAAAGGGAATGGTTGGTGGCAGCTTAGTGTAACGTGTGGCAGATCCCAGTAGGTCTGGGTTTGTCACAGTTAGTTCCTCAAATGCAGTAGGATTTCCACATAGAGGTGTGTGTTGAAATACATTGTAAGTTAGCCATCTTGTTCTTTGAGTTGGGCAGCAAATTATTTTGGGTTCACTGCAAGTCATCTGGGGATGTACCAATATGTCCCTAACTAATTTTTCCCTTCCTCCACTTAAGGTGGGAAAGTTACATTTTCTAGGGTTTGTAGTTCCCTATGCCCCACCTAAAAAAAACACACCTTTTCCATATTTTGCTTTGTGAGTGAAACTGAGTAGTTTCCAGTAGTTTCTGGATCATATTGTAATCTGTTGAAACTCTTGATATCATGGTGGGCAAGTGGGAAGGGAGATGAATCCTATAGTTGCTCAGCTTCTTGTACAGTACATGATTTACTATCTACTGACATATGCATTGTAGTTTAAATTCTACTTTGTATCCACTTGCTTAAGTTTAAAGTATAATCTTTGTGACTGACAGTCTTCATGTGGGGTGGGGGAAACAAAAAGAGAACCATCTGGTTTCACTGTGAAGACGCAATCATCTGATAAGAGTGGAAATACAGTAGACGCTGAAGCATTTCCCAAAGACTTGTGCCTTATCCTGAAATGGGAATCAAAAACAATTGTGACGGATGAATGAAAAGGAGGGGGGAGGATTAAGATTTTGCAACAAACAAAAGGAACATTAATAATTCAGGTAAATAAACTTCACGGTGTGGAAATAAAGCATGCTGTCATGGTGAGGGAGCTTCGTTCCTCGAGTACACTTTGGCAATAAAAGAATGCAGAGAGGTTTAATGTCCTACCTCTGCCAACAAGAGGTTTTTATTTCCCTAATCTAACTCCGACGGTTACGTTCCTTCCCCTGCTGGCTAATGCCGTTTGCTGTGGTTCATAACCTGAGTTTGATTTCCATTGCCATAAATGAACTTCATTACAATGTTAAGATGTGAATGCAGTTTAGGCTCAGTGCAAAGTAAATCTCCACCTTTTCCTCTGTAACATGCTGTAATCTATCTATATTATCTATATATTTAAGGCATACACAACTACCATGTCCTTCTTACAGCCATCTTAACTCATGGGTCGAAGGCCTCAGATAAGCTTGTATCTTAAAACACACTTTTGAAATGGAATGTTCCATTAACACACAGTGACTTGTGTGCTTAATATTGCCAGCAAAGTTACCATGGGTTTGCAGCTGGGCCTCCTTC
Source organism: Pogona vitticeps (assembly GCF_051106095.1). Taxonomy (NCBI): domain Eukaryota; kingdom Metazoa; phylum Chordata; class Lepidosauria; order Squamata; family Agamidae; genus Pogona; species Pogona vitticeps. The sequence goes on along the minus strand of NC_135786.1, from coordinate 90,808,835 downwards.
ATAATGCAGTGACTCTGAGACGATGCATCTGGATTTATTCTCAGTACACGAAAGGTAATTTAGGATACCTGCCAATGCTCCAGCACAGCCCACTACTGTTGCTTGCTCCACGGCCCCTGTTTTTGCGGAAGGCCTGATCCACTCAGAGCCTTATCAGTCAGAACTGAGGATAGTTAAGGAAAGGAAAACAGGGGACGTGGTGGCGCTGTGGGCTAAACCACAGAAGCCTGTGCTGTAGGGTCAGAAGACTAAGCAGTCATAAGATCAAATCCACGTGATGGAGTGAGCGCCCGTCACTTGTCCCAGCTCCCGCCAACCTAGCGGTTCGAAAGCATGCAAATGCGAGTAGATCAATAGGGACCACCTCGGTGGGAAAGTAACAGCATTCCGTGTCTAAGTCGCACTGGCCATGTGACCATGGAAGATTGTCTTCGGTGAAAACGCTGGTTCTATGGCTTGGAAACGGGGATGAGCACCACCCCCTAGAGTCGAACACGACTGGACAAAAATTGTCAAGGGGAACCTTTACCTTTACCTTTTACCTAAGGAAAGGACATACCACTTGTATGAAAAAGTAATACAGTGTGTATTGAATACTGTTGAGAATAATGGTGAAATAGGATTGCCAGGGCTGAGGGAGTCAATAGAGGTCTCAGAGACTTATAATGGGTCCCCAGCTCTTCAGGCTGGGAGATGAATCTCAGAGTGACCAGGATTTGCAGAGGGTGGGGTGGAAAATTAGATTTTACCATGTGTGGTGGCTTCAAAGCATTGCAGTCCTCTCCTTCCCACTCTCAGCTGACACCTAGGCACATCAACTCAGCACAAAAGTGTTTAAATGTGTGCTGTATATGTAATATTTCTGCAGAAGGTAGGGAGGAAGTTCACAGCCTGCTTTCTTATTTTATTTAAAATATTTTACCTCTCCTTTCTCCTTAAAAGAACCCAAGGTGGCTCACATCATTAAAAGACAATTTTAAAAGTAACAACAATGAGTATACAAGTACTAAAAAGGACCAAACAAATCCCATACAAAAAGCATGTGCAACACCAAAACACATTCAAAAGCAATAAGGCACAACAATCCGTGTTCAAAACCCCACTCAGGCAGCCAGTAACTCAGGGAAAGCCTGCCTGAAGAGAAAGGCCTTTGCCTGCTTGCGGAAGGACTGCAAAGATTGGCCCAGCCTGGCCTCCAGTGGGAGGGAGTTTGAAAGTCTGGGAGCAGCCACAGAGAAGGCCCTGTCCTGTGTACCCTCTCATGCATATAAACACATACTGGAGCTCCAACAGTTACACAAGAGGACACCTCCAGTGATATAATCATGCCCTGCTCCATGCTGGATACAGGGAACTGCTGACCAGGAAACCCCCCCCCCCCCCCCCACAATTCCCCAGCTAGATGAGTGCTAGCTTTTGGCATGAGATAAAAATGAAGGGAAAAATTCACAGTGGCCTTTCTATAGAACCATTTCCACAACCATGGCACTCTGCAATATGACATTGTGCACTGTATCCTCATGACAAAATCCTCCACCTACTTACATCTTTAGAAAAGCAGCCAGGTCACAGAGGGTTAATTTCCCACAATGTCCTCATATAGTGTTGCCCCATGGCACTGTTGAATATAAAACGTTGCCTCCCACACACTTGAAGGGCAGAACATTTCTTGGTCTCACCAAGCTTGGAGGGCTCTCATCAGACTCCTTTCCTAAGGGTCCCTGTCCCAGCCAGAAGCTAGCTCTGGGAATATGATGATGGATGATCATGACAGCAATGATCAATGTTACTGTCATAATAGTTGTAAAATAATAACAGTAGTATTGATCGTAATTGTAACAAATTATGCTGTTCCTAATATTGTCATTTTATGTAGCTCTGCTGATGTTATTTCTGAGATCTGCAACTGCTTATAATACTGTGTGAAATGTCTTGATATTATTATTATAGTTATTCAAAAACACCAGACAGTCAATCAAAATTATAAAAATATTGACTAGTATTATATTACAGTACAAGTTTTAACCAAAAACCTAAGTATCTGTTAAATATCAGTGCAGGATGTATACAACGGTGTGAAATTTCTTGATATTGTTCTCAAAGTCCCAATGACTACAGGAACTACAGAAATGTGTTTTATCCACAAGTGAGATGTTTCGATTGCCAGGTCTCTGTACTTCGTTAGTTTTCCCAATTCTTTATTTTCAACTCTGGCATCCCCTGGAATTGCAATGTCAATGATCCAGACATTTCTTCGTTCTGTTACTGTGTCTGGTGTGTTATGTTCGAGGTATCTGTCCATTTGGATCCGGAAATCCCACAAGATCCTGACTTCCTCATTTTCTGAAACCTTCTCTACCTGATGTTACCATGGGTTTTTGGAGGCTGGCAAATTATATATTTTTCATAATGACCAGTGCACTATTTTTGCCACTCTGACATGTCCACTCTGACATGTCTAATCTTTGCACATTCACTGATGAAGTGTGACACAGTTTCTTCTTCTTCAAAATTTTTCATGGAATCATTCTAATAAAAATATTATAATAGGAGTAAGTGCATTAACACTGTTTAATGCATTAACATTATTTATCCCTTCTCTCCAAATTTGAAGACCCTTCAGAGAAACTAAATAAATGTTTGATGCAGTTTAGGGTTTTATATCTTGAGTTAAGTCTTGGTGGTCCGTGGAACAAAAGATATTTAAAGGGGGTTCGTGGTAAAGAAAAGGTAAGAACTGCTGGTCTAAAATTTTGGGGGAACCAGGATTTCAGGCCTGTGAAATTCATAAAATACCCAACCTTCCTTTCCTCCCTTAAAATAAGCCCCACAATGAGGACTACCCAAAGCAGCATTGTTCTGTAACAGTGGCCAGATGACACCTCAAGACCTTTGCAACCATGGCATAAATATTCCCCTCAATATCTGTGCTATCATGCCTATGTATGTGAGTTTTCATTTAGCTGTTTGTGGCTTATAGGCTTCAGTGGTTTAAGATGAATTGTGCCTTCTTGGAAGAACATCTTCTTTTGCCTTTTCTGAACAGCTGTAAAACAGCAGGGTAGAATGGCCATCCATCCCTGAATTACCCAACATGGGGTGGGGTGGGGGAGTCTCTTCTGTTTTAATCTTACATATCTCGCTTCTTTTCTTATCTCCCCACTGCCCCTTCCAGACCATAAATCACGTTCTGAGTTTTTACACAATCTCCGAGCAGCCTGGAACAGGATGCTGCATAATTCCAGTTGCCTCATAGGGGTACTCTGAGATTACTATGCTTCAGCTGAAACTCTGATCTGAGTGGAGCCCTTACACTATGGCATACTTAACCTAATGGTTAATTCAACCCTGATGCTACAAAATTATCAGGAGAACTGCTAATGCCATAAATCTAAATACTGTGACATTTCCAAATTGTATGCTACAGTGACAAGGATATACTAGATTGGATAGTTACATGGCGACTCTCGAAAATGACCTTATAGAAACATTTATTTCACAACGTTTTAGCCTCATTTTGATTAATTAGATTTTGAAATTTTCCTCATTGGGGAAAAGGAAAAGATGCCAATCAGCTGAGATCACACATGGAATCCATGTAATTTGCCATCTGTCCCAGGTTAGAATGGCTAACAGGCTCTCCAAAGACACACAGGTAAATTCTCTAGCTAAATAAACTTTATCTTAAAAAAAATGAAAGAAAGGAAGTAAAAAAAAATAGAGTGCTTACTTTTCAAAAACACTCTGGAGGGAAAAAGAAGCAGGATGACTGTAACCTCCTACTAATGAGGCACTAATGTATAATTACTATAATACAAACACTTCTCTCCATAGAGGAATATTTATAAACACAGGAATGCTCTCGTTTGCGCCAGTATCCAAATTGTTGTTCCTCTAGTGGTTTTATCTCATTGCTGCAATGTTAATGAATGTTGTGAGTCTGAACTCGGTCATTAGGAAAATATCTAGGAAATCTGCCTTTTGATTTTTGTTGTTGTCGCTGACAATGAGTATAGCCAGACACAGCACTGAAGGAAATCAAGGTTGGTATAGTTAGTCAAGTATCTACTTCACCTATCATTATTATCTTTTTAAATTACATGTACTGGGAGAATTTGGATCAGCATATCTCATACAATGAATCAAGATGCGAATGAGTCTTTGGGATGTTCACATATACCTTCTCCCTTCACTGAAAATATTTCAATTCAATTCTTTTAATAACTTATAAAATGTTTACAAATGTATTCATATTCAGAAGGGGGAAAATCCTGGAAATTGAAAACATCTGAATGTGGGATAAACTTAAACTCACCAATTCCTCCATCCAGGCATAGGGCTTTGAGTTGAGGGGTGGCTTGTGAACAGAGCAGTGAGGTGCCTCTCTTCAAAAGTTTGGGGTGAGGCATCCCCCCCCATTCCAGCCCAGGAGTCATCCCTGCTTAGAGTGATTGACTCTTACAACTCTGCTATTGAATCACTGTGTGTCCAGTTTTAAGATTTCACTGACTGTATGCAGTTACTACGAAACTCAGGCTTACTTTGCTGTGGCAAAGTCAAGAGGTGATAAGGAGGTCTTCAAGTTTGTTGGTGACAGAAGTGCATAAAGACTATCAAAGGAAAAAAAAAGAATCAAGCAGAAGCTGGATAGCTTTGATGTGGTTCTTGGTCCAAGCCCTTTCACTGGTTAATGGGCTAAGATGGTTTAAGTATGTACTGAAAAGCTAAGGACTCTATGTAGGGCTGCCTTTGAAGATGGTTTGGAAACTTCATCTGGTGCAAAACTCTGCAGCCAGACTACTGACTGGGGCCAGCTACAGGGAGCACATAACGCACCTGTTACAAGAACTGCACCGGCTACCAGTCCACTTCCGGGCCCAATTCAAAAGTGCTGGTCATTACCTATAAAGCCCTATACAGCCTGGGTCCAGGCTACCTTCTTGGCGATCAAGATCAGCAGAGGAGACCGTCCTCTTGGTCCCATTGCCAGCACAAGCACAGCTGATGGGGACACGGGGGAGGGCCTTCTCTGTGGCACCTCCCACGCTATGGAACGCTGTCCCTCGGGAGATCAGGATGGCCCCTTCCCTTTTATTCTTTTTAATTGTATTTTCAATCATATATTGTTTAATTTATCTTTTAATATTTAACTTATTGTGTTTTTAAATTGTGTGAATTTTAATGTTGTGAGCCACTTTGGGCCCCTTGTTGGGAGAAATGCGACATATAAAACAAACAAGCAAGCAAGCAAGCAAGCAAACAAACAAACAAACAAACAAATAAATAAATAAGGACTGCATTTTCACTGGCTGAAGTTCTTTTGTTAACACTGAACTTATTGGAATTGATTGGAATTAGAGTTAAAATGAATAGCTTTTAATGTACCTTTCCTAGCTCTGATGGGATCTCTTTTTGTTTGTCTTGAATCTTAAGGTCCACCAACTGGAACAAGGTGCAAAGCATGCCCAGACTAGGCATTTCTTTTCCTTAGCAGAACTGAAGCTTGCACACATATCTTTCCATACCCAAAGCTATTCTTGTACTGTAGTTTAACCACAGTACAAGCTGTGGCATAATACCTGAAGCTGTTACATCAGGTATTATGCCATATCCTGCTTACTCACTTTCCATCTGTGTACCTGCCATGTCCATTATTCAAGCCACATGTATAACATGGGAGTGGGGGAAAGAAAAGGCATTGGAAGGTTCTGTTTCAAACAAATGCCAGGACAGAGCTATGAAACTCACTGGACTGGCTAACTCAAATCTCTACTCTTAAAGCTCAGCTGATGTGTATTATGTTATATCACATTAGGACATCACCGCTAACATGATATGTGAAACATCATCATCATCATCATCAGTGAAAGCTAAGATCCAAGGAATTAATGCTAACAGCAAATGTCAATTCTGCCAAGAAAAAGATGAAACTGTGTCACACCTCATCTGTGAATGTCCAAAGACTGAACAAACAGATTACAAAATTAGATATGATTAGGGTTGCCAGACATCCGGCAAAAGGAGGACATGTCCTCCTTTTTATCCTAATGTCCTTTGTCTGGCAGGCAAAGCTAGAAAACTTTAAAATGTCCAGCTTTGGGGCATGTTGTGCTCGTGCAGGGCATGTCATGCTCATGCGGTGGGCGTGTTGCCCTCCCGCATGTTGTTGGTATCATACCAACAATAAAATAAACACAGCTAGAAATCTGTCTCTTTCTTTCCCCCCTCTTGCAGTCTTAAACATGTTTCCCCTGCTAACATTGCACAACGGAGATCAAATTGCAAACATCACGGGATCTGCAGTTTGTTCATTTCCCCAATGCTTGTACTGTGGACTGAAGGGAAAGAATTTTCTCCCTGCCTCCATTTTCCCGCCAAAGTGAGTGGGTGCTTCAAAGCAGTGTCCTTTACAGACATTTTTTCTACAGGTTGTTGTCAGGTCTTTGGTGACTATAAATAGGTAGGTTTAGGTTATATTTTAATATATATATTGTTGTCTCTTAGGTTACCAGTGAAAAGAGGAGGTAAGCTTCATTGCAAGGGGGAAAACCCCCACATCTAGCAGGCTGTGAAATGTCCTGGGGGAAATTGTAACATTACATTTTGCTGTCAAAAGTGGCAACCTTTACTCTGTTTCAAATTATTTATTTAAGTTCATTTGTAGCTAGGCTCTCTCCCCATTCTGGAACCCAAGGTGACTTTCAAAATGGTGAGGGAAGCTCAACTATATATATTTGTCTTCAGTGTGGAAGGGATTGTCGCTCTCAAATTGGCCTTCTCAGCCACACTAGACGCTGTTCCAAGTCCTCCATACAGAGCATGTTACCATAGTCTCTCGAGAGTGAAGGATGCCTAATCTAATATATAGATTATATTGATATTTAGATTAGGCATCCTTCAGTCTCGAGAGACTATGGTAACATGCTCTGTATGGAGGACTTGGAACAGCGTCTAGTGTGGCTGAGAAGGCCAATTTGAGAGTGAATACATAAGTTTATATACTCATCAATATGTTTCATCTTAATTTATATGATATACCATGTCTCTTTCCAAAAGTATAATAGTCTTGTGTTGGGGTATAATCTTTATGTTTTGTAAATACGCATTCTATGTATGGGTTCCAAATCCCATTAAAACCATTTTCCTTCAATAACCCTTTTCTAACTTTCAATTCACAAGTTAATTTATCGTTAATAGCTAGATTCCACATCTCATTATAGCATCCTTCCAACATCAATTGATTATAATATATTATATACCAGTTTTCTATGTACATTTACTGAGATGTCAGATTTATGTACAGTGGTTCCCTCGACTTATGCAGCGCTCCACCTGTGGACTTTTCGAGTTACGGACTTCTCTGGTCGCAAAATTTCACTTTGACTTGCAGCCAGAGAATCGACCTACGGACCAGAAGGAGGAGGTGGGGAAAGCACCAAATTGAAATTTGGCACTTTTCCCGCCTCCCCCTTCTGGTCTGTAGGCCACCGATCATGCCTCTGGATGCCTCCCAGGGCTTCTCCGCCACCATGGGAGGCATCTCAGAGGTCCCCCACCACCACCGATCATGCTTTGGAGGCATGATCGGCGGCAGGGAGGACCTTCAAGATGCCTCCCATGGCAGTGGAGAAGCCCTGGAAGGCCTCTGGAGGTCTCCCTTGCCACTGATCGTGCCTCCGGATTTTCTCCAGAGGCACGATTGGCGACGAGGGGGGCCTCTGGAGGCCTTCTAGGGCTTCTCCGCTGCCATGGGAGGCCTCTCGGAGGTCGTTCACTGCAGCTGGCTTTCCCAGGGTACACCGGGCCTACCAGGGGAAGGCTTCGCCTGGTAACCCAGGCTACACCCTGGGAAAGTGTGGTAGACTGGGCCTACCAGGGGAGGGCTTCGGCAGTGGTGACGGTGGCAGCCAGGGATCCCTTTGAGGCCTCTGGCAGTGGTAGGGAAGCCCTTGGAGGGTTTTGGCAGTGGCAGTGGCAGTGGTGAGGGACCCCTTTGGACTGGTAAGGTGCTCCTTTTTGCATTTCTTTTCTTTTTTTGGTGGGGAGTGTATTTTTTTTCTTCAGGTGGTTACAGATTGCATTCCTATGGGAAATGGACTCCTGACCTGCATACTTTTCGACCTGCGGCCACCGTTCCAATACGGAATAATTCCGTAAATTGAGGGTCCACTGTAATTTAGTAGACTATATACATCTGAATCAGGGGTTCAAAGAGCCCTGCCTGTCATGGATCTGTTGAATATTTATTTATTTATTTATTTATTTATTTATTTATTTATTTATTTATTTATTTATTTATTTATTCGATTTTTACCCCGCCCCTCTAGACCATGTCTACTCGGGGCGGCTTACAAAATAAAACAAAACAGTATAAAAATATATAAAATCATAAAATTACAAATTTCAATTTAAAACAATTAATTTAAAGAAAGGATTACCAAGATGGAATAGCCAAAAGAGAGAGAGAGAGAGAGAGAGAGAAAGACTTAATTGACTGGAGGGAAGGCCTTCTTGAATAACCAAGTTTTTAACTGGCTTTTAAAAATACCCAGCGAGGGTGCCAGCCGAATTTCTGTTGGGAGGGCATTCCACAGCCGAGGGGCCACCGCTTAGAAGGGCTGGTTTCTTGTTTTTTCCTTCCGGGCCTCTCTCGGCGTCAGACCCCTCAGCCGCCCCTGCTGGCTATATCAGGTGATCCGGGTAGATCTGGGTGGGAGAAGACGGTCTGCCAAATATTGAGGTCCCAAACCGTTTAGGGCTTTATAAGTGATCATTAGCACTTTGAAGTCAACGCGGAAACGGATGGGCAACCAGTGCAAAGCAGCCAGGGTGGGGGAGATATGCTGGTGTTTTCTCACCCCACTAAGGAGCCTGGCTGCTGCATTCTGGACCATCTGAAGTTTCCGCGTCAGCCTCAAAGGCAGCCCCACGTAGAGTGCATTACAATGGTCTAATCTCGAGATTACGAGCGCATGGACTAGAGTAGTGAGGGCCCCCCGATCAAGATATGGTCGCAGCTGGGCAATCCACCATAGATGAAAATAGGTGGAGCGGACCACGGACGCCACCTGGGTTTCCATGGTAAGCGCCGGGTCCAGATGTATTCCCAAGCTGCGGACCTCGCTCTTTGCGGCAAGGGTCATCCCTCCAAAGGAGAGGGAGTCACCTATGCCGCTGACGGAAGGGCCGCCCACCCTCAAGACCTCCGTCTTGTCCGGGTTCAGCCTCAATCCATTTGACTGCATCCATTCCAGTACAGTGTCCAGGCAGCGCTGGAGGGACCGGACGGCATCCACTGAAGTTGGTGTAAAGGAGATGTAGAGCTGTGTGTCATCAGCGTACTGATGACACGATGCCCCACACCCCCTGATGACCCCGCCCAGCGGCCTCATATAGATATTAAACAGCATTGGGGAGATGATCGACCCCTGTGGAACCCCACAATTGAGATTCCACAGGGCCGAGACCCTCTCCCCAAGCTGTACTCTCTGAGGGCGGTCCTCCAGGAAGGAGCGGAGCCAGGCAAGTGCCAGGCCACCGACTCCCAACTCGGAGAGCCTCCCCAGGAGGATACCGTGGTCGACAGTATCAAAGGCAGCTGAGATGTCGAGGAGGACCAACAAGGACATGTTGCCCTCATCGGCCTCCCTCGACAGGTCATCCAACAGTGTGACCAATGCCGTCTCTGTACCATAGCGCAGCCTGAAGCCTGACTGAAATGGGTCCAGAGCATTGGTTTCGTCCAAGAGCGCCTGAAGCTGATCTGCCACCACCCTCTCAACCACTTTGCTGAGGAAGGAAACATTGCCGACGGGCCTATAATTGCCAATTTTGTCCGCCGCCAAATTTGGTTTCTTCCTAATGGGCCTAATGAGTGTCTCCTTGAGGGCGAGGGGGACCTTGTCCTCCTGGAGAGACCCATTAATTATTGCAGTGGCCCATTCAGTTGTTACCGGCCTGGCTGCTTTGATTAACCAGGCCGGGCAAGGGTCGAGAGAAGAGGTGGTGGCCCGACAGCGATCAAGCGCCTTGCCTACCAAATCTGGTGTTACAGGATGAAAGGAGTCGAGAATAACCGGGCAGGACGGAGCGCTGGACATCTCTGCTCGATCCATTGTATTTAAAAAAGGAGAAAGGTCACGGCGGATGGCCTCCACTTTGGATTTAAAAAACGCTGCAAATTGGTCAGGTGAGATGCTAGTGGGAGGCCCTTCACCCTGACCAATTCCGGATAGATCGCGAACTATACGGAAAAGTTCCGCCTGCTGGTTGGAAGCTTTGCTTATCCGGTCAGCGAGGTAAGATCTTCTAGCAGCCTTTACCTTGGCTAGGTAACGGTTAGTTGCGATCCTGACAGCTATTTTACTATAATCCGTCGGTTTCTTTCTCCTCTCAGGACAAGTAACCCTTTTAGCAGGGCAAACATAGCTCGACACACAGAAATTCAAGGCTAGGTTTTTAAGAATGAAGGCCCAACATTTGAAGGTCAAACCAGTCAGTTCTGGTTTCATCAATATTTGAGTTAAGTTTTTAAAACATTGCCTTTTTTCCTATTCTTTCTATGAAGAAGGTTGTGAATTTTGAGAAGTTCTTATCAAAAACAAAATGAAATTCTGGCCCATCCCTAACAGGCAGACAGAAAAAAGTTTGTTGAGGGCAGAAGATGCAGCTTCTACTCAGCCTTGAGGTTAGACCAGTGGTGGTTAACTGTGGCTGTTTGGATGTGGTCATACCATCATTCCCATGAGCCTTAGTCAACACAGTCAGGGTTGTAGCATTACCAGGGCTGCAGTTTGGAGGACGATGACTGCCCATTTCTGAGTTAGACCCTATAAAATGTGCGTATGTGCAGGATTCTGTGAGCTATGAGTTGCCCTGTTACTGCAGCACTGGGAATAGCCTTAAAGGGACAACAATAAGTGTTTCACATATAGATTTACACTAATCATCATGGCTTATATCCACTTGCTCATTTCAACTAGACTAGATCCCTGAAATCAATGAGATTTACATTAGTGTGGAACGTAACCATTCAACAATAAATTCAATGAGCGTATTCTAGTGACTGGGGTTTAAACTCAAGAACATTTAGTTTTAAAACAATGACAGCCTAGTGCACTGCACACAAGACCCTACTTGGCACTAGGTATTCTATTAGCATAACTCAGAACAATATCTTCTTTGCACTACAACTCCCAGATTCTCCCAGTCAGCACAGCCACTGACAGCAGAAATGCTGAGAGGTGGAAAGCATGGCCGATACAGATCAGAATGATGTGATGGACCAAAAGTGCGGTGCAGTGATCAACAGCCTTCTGTAGCCTGGTGTTTTTCATGTGCGTAACTCACTGCAGCTCCCATTATTCCCAGTCAGCATTGCCATTGCTCATGTGAGCTGGGGATGATGGAAGTTTTAGTACCACTCATGTGGGCAGCTTCAGATTAGGGAAGGCCACTATGGAACAACTATGTTCTTTATGACTCCATAGGTTATCAAATGCACAAACATGTATGATGTGGTTATTAATAACAATTGTGTGTTGTCAAGTCAATTCTAACTTATGGCAACCCCTTCTAGGGTTTTCTAGGTAGAGCATACCGAGAAGTAGTTTACCTGTCCTATCTTCTGGAGGCACCTTGGGACTGTACAGCTTGCCCCAGGCCACAGAGGTTGGCTCTATTTTATTTTATTTATTTATTTTATTTATATCCCACCTATCTGATCGGATCAGGACCACTCTAGGTGGCTAACAACATAAAAGTACAATAAAACTGATATATAAAAGAATTGTTAGATAGTAAAACATTACACAAAGTGGGGAAAACAATAAGAGAGGGAAAAAAGGGTTTCAGGAATTATCTGATGGGAAGGCCTGCCGAAACATCCATGTTTTTAATTGATTCTTAAAGATACCCAGCGAGGGAGCTGCACGAATCTCAGGAGGTAGGTTGTTCCAGAGGCGAGGAGCCACCGCTGAGAAGGCCCGATTTCTTATCTTTTCCTTCCGGGCCTCCCTCGGTGTTAGGCTCCTCAGCCTCACCTCCCGGCTGGCGCGAGTGACGCAGGTAGATCTTGTTGCGAGACACAGGAGAGAATTGAACTCCCAACCTCTGGTTCTACAACCTAATACCTACAACCTAATACCCTGAAGAGGTCATTACCTTTTTTTTTTTTAAATTAATTTTGTTTTTCTCACATAAGACCTTCTTGTTTGGCCTAATCAAGAGAAATTGACTATACGGCTTAAGAACTTGTACCAGCACTCAAGCTAGCATCTGAGGAGAGGTTGTATTAATCTCCACCCACCATAATGAAGGAGTGAAAATCATCACAGGCTTCTCTTGCTGTGCCTCCCGCTACCCAAATTATAATCACATTATGGAGAGGAAATGAGTGATATTTTAAGAGGGGAATGATTCCCGTGTATGTTTTCCGATTCCCTCATTAATTTCCTTGTGGCTATCAGAAATCAAGGCTTCAGATTGCAGAACTGAAGGGGTCTGGAGGTACTTAACTCTGCCTTTAAAAACAATGCAAAAACAAAGCAAACAAATTGACTTTTGAGCTCTTTGCCTTTTCGTTGCTTAAAAAGACAAAACAGTACATCAGTGGAGAATACACACACACACACACACTAATTGATGGCTTTCTAAATAAAGCAAGGGAGTTGTTACCCAAAATTGGTTGTCTTGTTCAAATTAATTTCTTCATTATGTGGCATCGGGCTGACGATTTTGTGCTTTCAATCCATCTTTAACAACAACACTTGATTAATCAAGTTAATGATGACAGTTTCTTAGCTTGTGACAAATGGTACGTTTATTCAGGCAATGTGGCAGATGATCCATGCTATTGTAAGCAAAAAAGAAAAGGAACATCAATTTGCAAGATTAGGTTATTATGCTATGACTAGTATGTGGTACAGTTTTTCTGACAAAGGAGATCAAAAGTGAGGATTAGTCCAGGAGGAATCCACCATCTGGAACCAAAGTTAAAGAAAAAGAAAGAAAAAGAAAAGTATGTATGAAAGAGATCCCTTAGATCAGGGGTGTCAAACTCAAATTCATTGGGGGCCGCATCAGCAGTTTGGTCCCCATCAAAGGGCCGGTTGTATCTGTGGCTCTGTCCCGCCCCCCCCGGCCTTATGTCTAGAATAGTGAGAATGCATGTGATTATGGTTCAGAAACACTAGATTTACTTAGTACATCCACATGGGTGCCCTGTTATAAAACAAAGGAGGTGAACAGGTGAAGTGTAATTCTTCTGGCCCCTTGCTCGTTGCCTACCTGAGCTAGATAAGCCAGGTTGTCAGCTTGAGAACTACAGTACTGCCTAACCCTTTTCGGGCAAGAAATGAAGAGGCCCTTGCCGACCAAACCCGTGGTGTGTAAACCTACTGCAAAAGTGTGGCTTCATAGTCAGCGCCCTATCTGTTGCGCTTCTGCCTGTCCAGGAGTTTGGCCCTCCTCTCTCCTGCACCCCCACTAGTCTGAGCCTCTTCAGACGGCTGGAGCCCTCGGACCTCCTTCACTTGCTTCTGTTTGTTTTGATGCCTCCTCGCCGGCCTTTCCCCCACCCCCACCCCCCCGCTCGGTGACGTCACACACACACACACACGCCGAGAAACCTGGGTAAGGGGGCCATTGCCCGGCGGAGCCTGCGCCCTCGCCCCAAATTCCAATGGAGGGGTCGGTTGGCGGGGGAAGGAAAAAGTGAAGGTGGGGGGAAGTGGTGCGGGCGTCGCTGTGATGGGTGTCCGGCGCTGTGGCCCTTCCGTCGCTCACCACCAAAGTCCAGGAACTGCTTGATTGAGAGCGGCGGCGACGGAGAGAAACAAGAGTAGTACTCACTCTGTTTAGGGACGGGGCTCTTCAGGAGCGCCCCGCACAACCTCATGGTCGGTCCGTGGGTGGCGCGGACGGGCGAGCTAGGCAAGGGCGGGGGGGGCGGGGAGTGGGGTGGGGTGGCCCAAAGGACGGGAAGGTGGAACGGGCGTGCGCACGCAACCACCCCCGCTCGCCGCCGCCGCCGCCGCCGGGCGAACCAGCCGAACAACCGTCTGGCGCGGCGGCGCGTGCCCTGCCTCATGCACACACAAACGCCGGGAGGGGGAGGGGGCGAGAAGGCTCGCAACGGCCCCAACGGCTCGGCCCTTCCTCGCGGCCAGTGGGTAGCGGTCTGAGGGAGGAGGAGCCGGCGGCGGCATGAAGAGCAGCTGCCACTGCCTCCTTCCTCACAGCCGTGCCCCTTTTTATCTTAAACGGGCGGGCGGGCGGGCACCTTGTTGCAAGGCTGGCGGCGGCTCCGCGGGCCATCAGACGAGGTCTGGGGGGCCGGATTTGGCCCGCGGGCCTTGCTTTTGACACCCGTGCCTTAGATGCACTTTGCACTGTTCACTTTGACATCTGAAAGAAGCAGTTTTGGTGTACAAAGTTGACCAACCTGGGACTGACTGTGTTAAAAATGATCTCACCCACTGCTTTGTTTATAGGATCTTTCAGGTGCTCTTATGATAATTTAGCTACAGTATCTGGGTATCTCACTGGAGTAGCTAAGTCAATTCTGTACTTTGCCTTCTTGGAGAAGAGCCAGGCTATGTAGCCTGGGACAAGCAGCACAGTTCCAGAGTGCCACCAGAAGAAGGGAATGATGAGCCACTTCTGGGTACTCTGTACAGAGTACTTGATGGTACATAACTATTTATTTATTCACTGGAATTCTGTGGCAGCTCATATGACATAGCCACCTGCTGTCATGCGGTGGGGGGGGGTGTTAAACATTTCCTATTCTCCCACTTAGGTTCTGGGCATCCCAAGGAATCCCTTTTGTCCCAGAGAAGGCTCAAAGAATTGCGGAAGGGCTGGGGTTCTTCGTTTGAAAATTGCTGCTGTTGGAAACATATATTTTCCCCAGAATAGCCATCATCCAAGTCACACAGTGTAACAGGATCCTGCACAACAGTATCCTGGCTAGAGATTGGCACTAATTTTTTAAAAATTACAAAATTCATAAAAATCACTAATTCATCAGTTTGTATTTGCCAGAAGCAATGCCCCCCGACAAATATGAATTGATGAATTTTTAGTGATTTTTTATTTGTTGATTTTTTTAGGCTATAAAATGGCTCCCAGGTGCTCAGAGACACCAAAATTGCAGAGATGCTTCTCCCAAGTGTCTTCTATAATCCAAGTTTGGTGAAGATTGGGGGGGACCCATGCTTACGAAGTGGATTCCCCCCAGGAAAGTGCCCTTTAGCAGCTGGCCTGGGGGAAATTCTAGCACTGCTGCAAGCCAGCTGCTAAAGGGCACTTTCCTGGGGGAACCCAGATTGTTGGTGTAAAACTCTGATGACTGAAAATCAATTTTCAGCAAACTTGAAGGGATTGTAGAGGAGCGCCAGGGGAAGTTTCATTGTGATTTTGGTGTCTCTAGGTCCCTGGGAGGTTGTTTTGTGGGCTTTTAAAGTAAAGGTGTACTGATGAATTGATTCATTGGAAGAAAAGTCATAAATTCATGATTCATCGACCTCAATGAATTACAAATCATGACAAATTGACTTTTTTAAAAAAATTATGACCATCTCTAATTTTGCCCATTATGTCATTGTAAAGCTAGGAACTGAACTGCTTAACTGCTTAGGGTTCCTTTCAAGGGAATGAGACTTGATTGCAAGATTTCTCTGAATTCGTTTCTTATCATGATATTTTGTTTGCAGTATAGCTGTCCAAGCCTCAGACATGTTAATAAGTCCTAGCAAAGCCCATTACCTTGCCTTGAAAATTGATGACTTTCAAGAGCTGGTGAAAAAAAAATCAGACAAAAATGGCCAGAGCTTTTAGAGAATATGACATAGAATTCCCCATTCCTTCTCTACTCTTTTGGCTCAGGACGATTACAGAATCAGAACTACAGAACTGAACGAGAGCCCACCGGTTGTCAAGCCCAATTTCCCAACTTCCTAAGGCAAGGATGGCCAGAGTCTATCTCTTGGATTGCATGCTATCCTCCTGGGGGCCGAATGTGCCCCCCTACTACTGCCACGAATCCCATTTTTAATTTTCCTTAAATTCAGTTCAGAAAGTTCCCCTGGGAGTATAGGAGGCAATTGTGCTATATTTGGGAGGCCCATGGAACCCTTGTCCCCACACTCCAAATAAAATTTAAGCCCCCTAAAAAAACTTTGGCCACAAGAAGTAATTAAAAAAAAAACACATTTAAAAGGAAAAAAAAATGCCTGGGCAGGATTCAGAAACAGGTGTGCTCTGTCATGGTCCCGGGGTGAATGGGTGCAACCCTGAGATCTGTGGAAGTTTGCTCCCCTTCTGCCCTAAGCCATCCAGTTGGCATCTCATGTGGTGGAGGACACTCATTGCCAGCGTTGAACTCTGATTTAGCTGAGTGCTTTTTGCATGTGGAACATTCACCTCTGGGAGCAGATTGCCTTGGGTTGCCCTGACCCCCCCCCCCCCCAAATTCATGAAGGAAAATGAACTTTGAGGCAATTTATTCGCGAAGGCTTTCACGGCCGGGATCTAATGGTTGTTGTGGGTTTTTCGGGCTCTTTGGCCATGTTCTGAAGGTTGTTCTTCCTAACGTTTCAGAGTGCTGTCCTCTGAAGATGCTGGCCACAGAGACTGGCAAAACATTAGGAAGAACAATCTTAAGAACATGGCCAAAGAGCCTGAAAAACCCACAACTGTCAATGTGTTTAATCCTTTGCCTGCCCAGGGACCTCTATGTTTTAGCGACCTCTATGTTTGTGCCATCTATGTTTTAGCGGCTATATAGGAAACATATCACAAGACGGTGCACAGAAACTGCATTTGACACATGATGATTGAATGAGCTGCTTTGGGTTCCCTCATCATGAGGAAAGGCATCATAGAAATAAAACAAACAAGGAAACAAAATTGAACATGCTACGTGCATTTCAGGCTGATCCATAGCTATTCATATCTTTTGGTTTACAGGCCTGTCACAGTTGCCCAGCACTCCAAAATGGACCAGAGGTTGATTTTAATTAGGTCTGGAAAGGGTTACATAATGGAGAAAATGTGATAATTAGAGCTTTGTTTAGCTTAGGGCATGGATAGTTAACTTTAAAAAAGTAATTCATTATCACCATAATTCAAAGGTCCTGAAAAGTAGTTGATTACAGAGGGCCTCCTCTCCTATTATCACCAATATGGGTCCTGCCAAAAAGAGATTATTTTGCACATGTGTGGTATCTGCTTATTGCACATATTAACAAAGAATCTTCCCACAGCTCCTCCAGAGCAGCCTCTTAAACTCTGGAAAAATGTATCCTAATGTTTCACTTTATGTCAATACAGTAAATAAGTGGTGTATGTGTGATTCCAGCCAGCTTGCTGCTGTATTATGCTTTACTGTTCTTCTCTTTTTTGTTCTTTTCCAGTCTGGGCATTGTTTTCATTGCCTTTATTGCATGATTATTTTTTTTAATTAAAGCAGGCTTTGTATTAATGATGTCTCCACCTTTCAAGGTTAGGCAGACAGCAACACAGTTCAAAAGCCTTCTCATGCTCTATTCTGTTGTTCCGTAAACATATGTGAAAGAGAACTGTACTAGCTCTACTCTTCTACCTCTCTGGTTCTGCCACTCTCAAGGGGTCCAACTTGCACAAAGCACCTCCAAAGGTAGGGGGCGCTCTCTGCTTCAAAACTGTTAACTTCCATGGTGAAGGACATGACAGCTGTGGGGGCGGGGCTAGTACAGGTCCTTCCCTCACATGCTTACTGTAGAAATTTAAAATAACAACAAAATAGGGTTTTGGTCTCTATGGAACGTACTGCTCAGATGTATTGCACTGGCACTAGGCTGTGAAAGGCTGATTAATTTCCCTCTGATTTCAATGAAATTAGTTACCGTATTTTTCCATGTATAAGACTATATTTTTGTCTAAAATCTTTAGACTAAGTATTGAGGGTCATCTTATACACGGACGTAAGCTGAGGAGAGAAAAAACAAGTGGAGGGAAAGCAGGGATCAAAGTGATCCTGCAGGGCTTTGATCCCTTTCCCCCTACACTTGCTAAGCCCCACTTATTTTTCTTAATTTTGGGTTAGAAAAGTGGGGGGAGGGTCTTATACATGGAGCATCTTATACATGGAAAAATACGAGTTTTTTTGTTCAGGTTTTTGTTGGATGAAATCCTGTTCAGTGTTTATGCATGCACAGGAGGAACTGGAGAAGCTGCTATGGCTAATCGAAGGTGCTGTATGGATGTCAGTTGCATGTCTGATCATATGTCTGCTTGCACACCGGGCATTTGGCTAGCACCTTGTCAATAAGCAACAGTTCCCCTTAGCAACTTCTGCAGTTCTTCTTGTGTCTGTGCAAGCATGCAGTAGGATTCTGGGCTTTTTCTTTATTTGATCCTGTTAATGATTTGCTGCCAAATTTATTCCCAATTCCTTGTGTGTCTCAAACATGTCATCTGAGAAGTAAGGTTTGCTGGGTCCAGAGGGACTTCTAGTTGTGTAAAGGATTGCTACCATATTGTGCTTATTTTTTTGTAATTATTTTATTTACAAAATTAATAAAAGTTTTTTTTTTAGAACCCTCTGATGAGGGAACAAAGCTTGAGTTGCTGGTGGCTGTACAGCCATGATATTTCCACACACCTTTCTTTTCACAATTTCATTGCTGTAAGAGACAACACTTGAATTATTTCTATTAGTGATATGGAAGCCAAGAAACGAGGCACGTTCTCTGTATATTTGCTTTCTAACTTGCTGCTGGGAAAAGTGGGCAGCTAAAAGGCCATTGATAGCCAACATCTTTTGTTACTTTTGGCTTCCAAAATGAAACTTTTGATGGGGACTGGAGAAATAACAGGAGATGGATTTCTTATTACAGTTTTAAATCTGCATACATTTTCTAATGTTCTTTGCCCTCTCTTAAAGTACCCAAAACCTATGAAAGGGAAGATGTTGCTTGGGAGGCAACCACATGAAAATCACTTGTACACAATGAGGATAGTGGTATTTTAATTCTGAAGAGGCATTCTATGATCATAAGCCACTTTTGTTTCATTTTGTTGTGTTAGAAACAGTCATGTAACAACTACAAGGTTAGCTAGTTTTTATTTCTCATAAGCTTTCATTTATCCAAGCATGTTTCTGCAGATGAAGAAGTATGTTTGGACACATGAAACCTTACGGAACAGAAAAACTGGTTAGTCTTATAAGTGCTACATGATTATTTCTGATATAAAATGTTACAGCAAACTAACACAGCTACCAGCTACATTTCTTCCTTTGTTTTGTTTTATTGGCATTGTTAAAAGTAAACAGTATTTACTCCATCACAGTTTGTTGTTGTTATGTGTCATCTTTAACTTTGAAATGACTTATAGTGACCCTAACAGAATTCCACGTAAGTGAGTCTTTAAAGAGTTTTACCATTCCACACCCCCAGTGGGTTTCCATGGCTGAATGAGAATTTGAACCCAGGCCTTCAGGTCCTAACCCATCAATCTATCCACTACACCATAGTGGGTATCCCCAGAGTAATAACATACGGCCAGTGATCTTTCCTAATTTAAATGTCAAAATCCTGAGCCAGGGAAGTGTTACTCACACTTTCCTTCCATTATGCCTCTTGACACTTCTGTCTCTAAAAAACAGTTCCTCCTGCACCTTGGGTGAAAGAGGGCCAAAACAGAAGAAGACAAAAGAGGTCACCAACTTGTTTATAATTGCATATGTTCATGCATGCACAGGTAGAAAATCCAAAATTATGTTGATCATTTAAGCAACATGAGAATGTCCAGGTAAGCTGTGAGATTGCTGAGTTGGCTATCCAGATGCTAAATGAAGATGGGCTCCTTCAAGGTCCCCGATCTTCCTCCCTATGATTCTTTCTTTTTAAATTAGACTTGGAAAAGAGAGTTGTTTAGACAGACAGAGGGTGCCTTTGAGAAGGTCCTCTTCCAAGAGAGCATTGTGCTCTTTTTTAAAAAAAGGATACATGCCTACCCTACCTATATAAGACATGGCAAACTGGTGAATTAAAAAAAATAAAGCCAAAAACTAGTGATGTAAGGTGAGTTGTGGTGAATGGATGGCTTTGCTGTTCAAAAGGGGGGGGGGGAGAACTCAACCAAATGGAAATCCCTAGGGACATTGAAATGATGTCTCTAGATTGTGCCCTTATAAAATCTCTAAACCTTGCTTCGGCCAAGATAGCTTAAACTCATATGGCTTTGGATTTTAGGCCAATGAGAAATGGCCAGAAAGGACACATCAAGGAATTTGAAATGGTTGGTGCAAGGTCTCTTGTATTTCCATTTGTGCAATACAATCCTCATATGAATAATAGCAACCCCAACAATAGCACTATTCTTTAAAGCAGAAAAAAATGATGGTGACGATTAAATGCATTGGTACTCGATTTCATTATCAGAGCTGGAAAGAAAGACTAATAATTGTAAAATGTCGCAATGTCAGGGGTTACTGCTTTCCAAGGATTAAGAAAGTTGCATCCTGTGTGATGAAATTCATCGCTGTCATGCTCCGTAGCGCTAGCTGTAACGAGACCACAATTGCAGCCCAGAAGCTGAGCTCCAAATAATTATTTTCTAAGTACTGTGGAAGTTGAAAGTGCATGATACACTTGACTGCTGTTAATGCCGCATTATTTAAAATGGGCTCTCTTTTATTAAAACAATAATTCTTCATTTTGATATAAGACTACGATGGGAGTGGAACACTGAAATAAGAATGGTGTTGTGGCCGGTGACTGAGAAAAGGTTGTGGGAATTATAGAAAAAAATATATATAAAAGGAACTGGTAGATCCACTGGAGATAATGCTGAAAGAGAAACGGTGGTCTCAGGATATAAACAAGAACACTTTATTTTGTAGAAGATCTTTTATTTTTATTTTTTTTAAAACAGTCCAATGTGTTTCAGCCCAATAGTTATTTAGCCTTCTTCAGGGGCTGGAGAATCACAATAAAAATGAGAATAATGTATCACGTATTCTATGGAAAGGTCCAGACTTGTTTTAAAAAAAATTGACTGGTTGTGGATATTTATATATTTCCAGCCCTGTTTCACCCACCTGCCCAATTTTCCGAACGGAGGCTGGATAGATGGGCATAAATTAGTTTCTGTATACGCTCAGGAACATTAGCAATGTGTCCCATCAACATTTGAGAATGGCACACTGCCCTCCCCCCACTCCTTCTCTCTCTCTTAAGGTTTCAAAAACTGTCCTAAAGAGATTTAGGTTTCAGCAGGATTGATAAGCAGAGAGGCAACATAAGAGCTCTTTCTTTGATGGGTATTATAATAGCTGGGGGGGAGGAAAAAGAAACACCCTGGTTAGCCTCAAGAGCAGGCCACTACACTGAGTAATACTCCGTTCTTTGGGCCTGATTATGGCCTATTGAGGCAGAAAACTTGTTCGAGTTCAAACTCTTTGAATTCCTTGTTCACTCAATAGTGTGTCAAAAAAGAGCATTCAATGGTTCATGTCGCAAAATCACCGCCCGTCTAAATTGCTCCTATTCCTCTTTTGCATATGGTGGGCAAGAAAACTTTCAAGACTCTTCCGCAGCACCATAATGCTTTGATATGGGTAACATTGCCGTAACAGCCTGCATTAGGGAACTTATATATATATTTTTTTCTTCTTCATCTTTTCAGTGTACATAAAAATCCCAGCTTAGTCCTTTTTTGTCTTTTAGAGCCTTTGAACTCTTTCAGGCTATTTTTCCAAGACTTTCTGTGCTTTGCTGGGGCTGTGCATTCACTGTAAAAGCGGTCAAAGCTGCAAGGAGACCACAAGCAAAACTGTGAGTGTCTTAAGGAGGGGACCACACAACTCCTGCCCGTATTTGCATATTTTAGCAACTCAGGCCAGTGTGAATCGAAAAGTAAAGAAGGAGACCACCTCCTTCGTTAGATCGCTTTAATTAAATAACCGGGTCCCTGTCCTATTTATCCAAGGCTGTTATTACTACCCGCTTTGGAAAACTCTAGGTTTCTAGGGCATTTGAAGTCCTGCCTCAACATTACCGAAAGAGAATATTTTTGCACTGCATCAGGGAGGCTGAAGAATAAAGTGCTGATTCAGACACAAAAGTAGACACCCTGAAGTAGCCAACCTTAGGCTCAAAGGGAACAAGGCCAAAGACGGACTGCTCAGTTCATTTTCCAGCTCAGTAGCTGGGGTAATCCAGCCTAGCCAGCTGCTAACAAGATTGGGTCTGAAGTTTACCTCCACAATGAGATAATCAGATTACCAGCCACAAAGATCAAATAATGACCCAGCTTTAGAGCAAGTTCAGTAGGCCCTTGATAGCACTGTGTGGTCCTTGAGACTTGATTAAAAAATTAAATGGCTAAACTTTGCCTCAATATTTCACATTGGAATTTGAAGTGACTTACATCAGACAGCCACTTTTTAGGGTGTTTTTTTTTTAAAAAAAATTCTATTCTCCCAAATTTTGTTGCTGCTGTTGTGATTATCATAATTATTTTATAAACCAATAATGGTGAAGTGATTGGAGAATGCTAGGATATTCTCGCTGAGCGGCTGCTCCTCAGCTAGGTTTCAAGTGCTGCATGCAGACATTTTAATTGGGTGGGGCTGACGAAAGGGATTGTGCTCAAAATAATTACTAGAGAGATGATGACAAAGTAACAGCCTTCACTTTGAGCTGCTCAGAAACAAAATAAAAACAGCCCACCTCTCCTTTGACCATATCATGCCAGCGCTGTGCCACAGGACCAAAGTCGCATGAGTTTCAATGGTGAGCAGTGCCATTTGAAAGTTTTTCAGATTTGGTTCCTGTATGATAGCAGTTTCAGTAGTAAAGGGATTATTCTGAGAGGCATACAAATGTGATTGTCTCACAGCAGATGGTGCGCACTGCTTCACCTTTGAGAAAAGTTAATTAAGCCAAGCATATTGTGCCCATAGAGAGGAAAATGTAGATGAATATTAAGCAATCAAACCCAGTGTCTCCTTTTTTCATGCTTCTGCAATGGGACACAGAATCCCATTGAAAAAAAGAATTATGTACAGAATCAAATTAATTCACAGCCAACTTTACTCTCTTCCCACGTTTTAACAGGGGTGCACACCAGGCCCTTCAGAAGTTTTGTCCACAATCAATGGGCCACACTGCTGTGTCCACTAAATTAAATGAATCAGTGCAGAAAAATCTCTTGTGAGATATTAAAAGGGTGAAAGACTGTTTAATTCAAATCCTTCCGTAGGCTTTTCACTGCCTCCTTTTAAACAGTACAGTATAAATTATTAACCAACTCAGTTTAAAAAAAAATCTTAGAATAATTCACTAAATAGACACAATTACCCCCTTGTTAATGAAAATGAACACTTTGGATGCATTTTCAAAAGCTAGGTTTGGTTTCAGTTCCTGTTTACTGCTAATTTTGCTAACAGAACATTAAATCTGAATGCAGTTATTGCTGGTAAGGTGTTAGAGTAAAAACAAACAAGTTAACACTGTTAATTGTTTTATATGACTATATGACTCTCCCCACCAAAGGATAAAAGATGTTATTATACAGATTTTCGTCTATAGATTTAATTGTACATTTATACCTCTCTCTCTCTCTCTCTCTCTCTGCTAGATCATAGCACAGAGAGAAAGTGCAAGAAATTTTTTTGTGTCTATGCTTTATTGAAATGGCTCCATATATATAAAATTTAGAAACACCTCATTTATTTCCATTACTAAAACTAAAAAGGCTGGGACCTTGAGTTTGCTTTCCTTTTGGTTAAACTTTGGTCACATAACCTTGGCATATGTTGGGACTGTGGATGGAAGACTGGACAGGAATGCCTGGTCTATGTGTTACCCAATAACCATATTTATTCAGTGCTAAGCTGGTCTGTTTTGTACAGTATTTCCCTCTGCCCAGAGGACTAGCTGACAATGGTATATGCATTTGGAGTAGACAGGTTCAAACACTTCCATGAGCAAAAATCAAATAATGAATTTGAGCCCTTCTATCAATATACCCTTATACCTTCCAAATGTTGGCACCCTGGGTCAAAACCCTACCTTAGCTACAGCTTTATTAATTTCTGCATAGAGTACGGCTGCACTAGCAAAAGTAATGGTGGGACTTGATTAGATTGGTCCTCCTGTTCAAATGGAAATTGCTCCTTCAGCCCCCATCGTTGCGATCTAGTCAACCACATGCTGGTGTTAGATCGCTCTGTTTTGGCCCATCTAGTCACAATGTGCCCCTCCCCTTCTCACTCCCCACCTCTGGCCTTCTCTTTTGAAATAGCTGTCAACCCATCAGGCTGCTTCCACTTTGTTGTGAGTGGTCATTAATGCTGATTGTTTATGCTCTTTTTTTTAAAATCACATTTTGGTGGCACAGTGCTGATACAGCACAACGGTGAAGGTGTTTTTTTTTTAAATGAAAATGCTATTTTAACTTCAAAATGGGATGGAAGATGCCATCCACATTCATGGTCAGACCACACCCACCTCTTCACATCACCACTGCCGTTCAAGAAGAACACATCCTCAACTAGAGCAAACTAGATGATCACACAGAAAGGAACCAATCTTAATTATTCCAAATAAAGAGTAGGGTCCAATCCTAGACCCATATGGGATGGATTGGTCCCCATTAGGGAGGGGATGGAACAATGTAAAAATTGTATAGCCAACATTTTTAGAGCAATCTAAGTCATTCCAGCAAGGAACGACTGGGCAAGATAAATTCCCATGTAGCTGACCTCTTAAATTTTTGTGGAGATTAAAGGTTCTGTTTCTGGGGATTTCAGGAAATAAACAGAAACAGAAGGTACATTTCTGTTTATCAGTCTTACTGTCATGAAAGTTAGATGGCCAGGATAGTTGGAGAAGGTGGTACATATGTAGACATTGAAATCTCTTCCCCTTGAAGCAGCTGGCAGAACACGCATCTGTTTTTTGTACTTGTAATCTGACTGAAGTGTTAATCATGTGGCATTCAATCTTGGTTATGAATTTCTCCAAGCAGAGATGCTGCCTTCATTACCAGAACATCTTGGTTTGACTGGAGAAGAGAGGTAAGGAACATGTGACTCTCCAGATGGTACTGACCTACAACATCTGTCATCCTTGAACATTGTCAGCAAGGGCCGATGGGAGCTGGAGTGTAGCAATGTCTGGACCGCTACATGTTTCTCTCCTTTGTAAAAACAAAAATCTTTACTAAGGTGGAAAGAATGGTTGAAGGAGCTTTTTTAACCTTTCCATTCAGCCAGCATTTAGCTCACCCTTTGACTGGTTTCTTCAAGAAACTAGGGAAAAACTAGTGTTTAGCAATGGAGCGTATCCTTTGCATGTTGAAAGCAAATATGGGAAACATGGTTTTTTGGGCCAGTCCCATGTAGGGACTGTAGTCCAAAAATATCTTTATTCCTGGTATAAAGGCCTGGGTTCAGTCTCTGGCTGATATTAGTCAGCATAGGTGAACTTTGGAAAAGCTTGTCAAAGCTACTTTTTGGGACTACAGCTTTCAGGATCCCTTTGTCATGGCATGGCTGTTTATAGTTTTAACTTTTCCAAGCTCTGGGAAACAACAGCTTCTTGTGCTGATGCAATTTAAAATTTGCAGGAACAATAAGGACCCCTTCAATGGATGTGGGGTCCTAATCTGGTGTTCATAGGCTGCCTTGTGCTCACAGACACCATCTCTTGATAGCTGTCAAGCCCATTCTGATTCTGGAAACAAAAAGATAAGGAACTGGAATTTGTGCTACTTCTACGTGGGCTTGTGCAACAGGAAATCTCAGAAATTACGCTGATGCTCCACAGGCTCCCTTGCTCCAAGTGGTATGATGGACCCAAAGGCTTGGACCCACCAGCCCTCTCTCCAGTCCGCTCTCCTTGTATCCTTTTGGGATGTCCACACTGCACAAGAACACCACATCAACTTCACAATGAACTGCTGAACCCTGGCAATGTGTGGAGATAGATGTTCAGGCTTTAAAAACACTTCACACACAAAAATCAAATTTGTCCTTGTGACAGACAACCTTTACATCTCTCTATTCTTTGGATGAACTTATCACTGTCCTCTTCCACTGGTGCTCATTCTGGGGTATTTTTTTCTCCAGCTTAATACCTGGAGAAGCATAGAAATGTCTGCCAGCTTCATAACAACCCTTTTTGTGAATGGTGAACTATGGCAACCATATTTCTACTGGGCAAGTCTATTGAAATTTCAGATGTTCCCATGGGCTCAGAAAGGTTGAAGCCCCTGATGAAGAAGTTAACCAGGCAATCAAAGGCTGACTGCAAGATTTTTGCAAGCAGGGTGCTTGCAGTTTGTGCCCATCCTGATCTAAAAGTTCCTGCATCTGTAAGAAAAATGTTGATACAGTCCTCAGTGTCCTACAAAGTCTGAGTACCCAGCTCTGGCCTTGCCTACATGATAGCAAATCCATTTCATTAAATGATTTGCTTTTTTAAAAAGAATCACAACCAAGTATTCAAAAGATTGCAGCCTTAGTTCCTTCATAGCCTTTGCTGTAGGAACAATGTAACATGAATGTCTCCATTTCTCAAACCATCTTTTTCAGTCCTGTTGTTGTTGTTTAGTCATTAAGTCATGTCCGACTCTTTGTGACCCTATGAACCAGAGCACGCCAGGCCCTCCTGCCTTCCACTGCCTCCTGGAGTTTGGTCAAATTCATGTTCTTCAGTCCTAGAACCGATCAGATCAGTGACCTTTGAGTATGTGTTGGAAATGGCTGGGTTTACTGGTGGCTTTGCTGAGCCAGGCCAATATTTTTTTGCCATTTGATGTAAAGGCAAGACCATGTCTCCTCCCTGTTTCCACATTGCATTGTTCGCAACACCTGAGAACAGCAGGCCACTTAAAGGAATCATGTTAAAACATGTGGTACACACAGCATTGGCCACAAAAAGAAAGGAATGAATGGAAGGCTCAGGTGAAGATTGCCATCATTTCACTCTAACATCTGCCTATTGAACCGGTTGTCCATTCTCCCTAACGGTAGGGCCAGACTTGTGCCTTTTTAGCACAGTGCATTAGTAAATTTTGGATGTAGGCAAGAGTTTACACAGGCAAGCAAGCAAACATTCCTGACCAAGTCATTCACTCAGCTCATACGGTTAGGGGACAACAGGCCACAGATAGACTTGCTTGAGCTAGTCCCTTAGTGCTTGTCTCCAAAATTTTTGCAAGTGCCTGTTGTGGTGACAATTATATTAAAATGCAATGTCCTTTTAGTTACATTTTCCAAGCTCAGTGCATTTAAAGATTACCTTGCATCCACTCGTGGACTGACAGATCATTCTTTCATCCAAAGTTCTCATCGCTTGCAATACTGTGTAAATGATTGACATAGGTCAGGTGAGCTATGTGAATAAGCAGGTTGACTCTTTGATACATAGAGCCATTCCTCACCCTTGCCATCGACTATACATTAGGGGGAAAAGCAGAACAGCTTCCAGAGCTAATCAAGTATCTAAGCCATATTATTTAGGAGCAAGTATTTTCAGATATTACAATAATGACTCAGTGCTGCTCTGTGTTTTAAGCAGGGGGTAGCTAATTTGGGGCAATTTTCAAATGTTTCTTGCATTTCCAATGCACTGTCAAAACTCTGATATGTACCACATGTCTGAGAAGCCTATGCATATTTATAGCAATCTATTATGTTATAGTTATGAAATAATTATGATGCAGAATATTACACCATTTGGCTGCCATCTTTAGCTAATGTATAAGGGATGTTTTTTTCCTCAGTTAAAAAAAATAGGATTATAGCATGCTGTGCTGCTAGAACAACATCCAACGTGTAATACAATATTAACAGTGGCTTTGAAATGTAGAAGCTTTGCTTTGTGATGTCTTGGCTTGTTTCCCTTCAAGCAACCTTCCAGTAAAAGAAAAGCACAGAGAACCGTAAAATAAAGCCCCATAAAAACCTGAATTGCTTTCGTTGCCTTTCTGCAGCTTTAGCAATAATTGATCTCTTTGTGCTTGGTAAAAAATTTTTTCTAAAGTGCTGAAAACACGATGATTTTAATATGACCAAGGCCACAGCTTAAATATAATTAATGTGAATGTTCTTCTTCTGCAGCAACCTTTCTTGCAAGCCTCAGACACATAAGGCTACAGATAATTCATTATTGTGTGATAAATACATGTAGCACTGCCAATTTTATTTTATGCTTGATCCTTAGGAGTGTTGAACCCACTTCCATGACCCCAATTCTTGTTCTTTAAGAGTCTCAAGGTGATATTCCAAAAGTGGGTGGGGCTGAGCACAGTGACAGGGGCAGTAACCTTATGCCATTTCATGACTTCATTTCCTAGGTCTCTCAGAAAGAAAGAAAATGGCAACCACCATGTGGTATGCATGCAGTGAATGTTATCCTCCAAAGTCTTCAGGCAGAATCTTCCAGGATCTGTTGCTAGAACTGTACTTACCGTACTTAGCCTGTGGTGCAATATCCAGATACAGTGCTGCCTCGCAAGACGAGCGCTCCGTTTTACGATGAAATCGCATAACAATGAATTTTTTGCTATCGCAAAAGTGATCGCAAAACAATGTTTCCTATGGGGGAATTTCGCTTTGCGATGATCGGGTCCCTACTTCGGGAACCGATTCTCGCAAAATGACAATTTTCCTACAGCTGATCGGCGGTTTCAAAATGGCCACCAGGTTAAAAAAAATGGCCGTCCACTGTTTTCTGGGAAGGATTCCTCACTGCATGCGCAGTGAAAATGGCCACACTATGGAGGATCTTCGTTGGATGGTGAGTTTCAAGCCCATATGAACACATTAATCGGGGTTTGATGCGTTTCTATGGGCTTTTTAATTTCGCTTTACGATGTTTTCGTTCTACAGTGATTTCGCTGGAACGAATTAACATCGTAATGCGAGGCACCACTGTATATCATTAGGTCTCAGATCACATAGCAACAGCAGGTTAGCTCCTGAGCCATGTGATATTTCTGCCTCACCATGTAGTGAGGTCATACCCCTGGTCTGTAAAAGTAACTTTAACACCGAAATATACCACAAAATGGGTGAGGTTATCCCTTAATAAGTGAATGTAATGAAATTTACAGATGACTTGTTTGAAACTTTCTATACATCTGCTTTATAGGATAAATCTCTGGGTTCATAGAGACGGGTAATTTAAGTGGATCTTGCCCACTTTTCTGTTTACACTTACTCCTAAAATCCCATTACACTTCCTTTTTAACAGGTAAGCATTTTAATCAAAAATAGTTTCAAAAATATTTCAGAAAGTTTGAAGGAACATTTTTTTAAAAAAAGATTAGTATTAACATTGAAAGTGCTGAGCCCTTTGCATTAGCAATTCACTGCTTATCCAGTTCTCTTTCAAAACAACTCTATTAAAATGCTGAGGGAACCCTTTAAAATGATTATCTCTGCTGAATCTTGTTAACGATGATGTGGTTTAGCAGATGAGCACTAAATTGAAAGCCTCTCACCTAGGAAGGTCTCATTGCCTGAAGTCTCCCTCGGGTACAAAATGAAACAAACCAAACTACAGTAAGTGTTTCTGAAAACCTCCCTCAAAAAAACCAGGGGTTTTATCACTCTTTGTCACTGTTGGTACCTATTTGAACCTTTATGTCTTCTAGATTATTGGAAACATGCCAGTATCATCAGTGCATGTTTAATCTGTATAGGGGAATAAATGTACCATTTGAATGAGATGTGAGTATTCTATAGCACACGGGTATAATTCTAAAAAAAGGTGATTATTTAAATAGTATCACTGATACATAAGGTGCATTATAGAGTAAGGAAAAGCCAATCCACAGATTGAATTTCAATAGTGGGCAATGGACAGTGGAGAGAGAGAGAGAGAAGAAAAACATTTATTTGTTGCCACATAAAATAAGAGCTCTGGATGACCTGTAGGCTTTTCACTTCCGACCGTAAAACACGACGTGTCATGACAAGCCAATCAGGGATGGGAAAAATTGTCCATTTCACTTTTTAAACCTTGATATCTTTCCAGTTTAGATGCACAGAAGGTAAAACCTGCTTCAGAAATGAATTGAAAGAAACATCTTTCCCCTTTTCTACTGGCTAGATCTGATAGGTACGGCTAATCCCCAACATAGAGAAAACCATATCATACCTACCTGCCATGTAGAAGCCGCTCAGATTTTTTTTTAAAGGCTGAAATCTTAATTCAGCTTTAACATGACAGAATACTGGAGATTCAAAGCCTGGATAGATGCCTCTGTCACCTACAGTTATCTTGGTATAAAGGCTGTTTTAAATCTCAAGTCCTTCTTGAGAAAAAAAGTGCCTTTTGATAATTTCTTATTTTAAAAAAAACCTAAATGAAATTGCAACCCACCTGCAGTGTTAATATAGTGGAACTATAGTAGCTCTTTACAAGAAATATGGGAACACTTTCCCACCCTCCCATAAAGTTCTATGGATGGTAAGATGACTGGAACCTTCTTCTTCTTCTTCTTCTTCTTCTTCTTCTTCTTCTTCTTCTTCTTCTTCTTCTTCTTCTTCTTCTTCTTCTTCTTCTTCTTCTTCTTCTTCTTCTTCTTCTTCTTCTTCTTCTTCTTCTTCTCCTTCTTCTTCTCCTCCTCCTCCTCCTCCTCCTCATCCTCATCCTCATCCTCATCCTCATCCTCGTCCTCCTCCTCTCTCTCTCTCTCCTCTTTTCCTCCTTGTATTGTTTCTCTCACCATCTGCACAGAAGGTTGGAATGGGAGGGATGGAAAATCAGTACAGGCAAATGAAAAATAAATTGAGTTGGGACATTTAGGGCAACTGTGGTTCAAATGCTGAGTGCTCTCAGTGATGTTCAGTGAGATGGTTTGCTCCCTAATGCTATGAGTGGCTGCTGCATGGCAACAGAGTGGAGAGTTCCCACTTCTGAGCAAACAAGAAGAGGTGGAGTGCAGCAACCAACATGGCGCAAGTGCTCATTGGCTGACTAAACAGCCAATCCTGCTGACATCAGTGAATCAAATCACAAGGAACGACTCTTCAACCAGGGCCAATCTACACTGTACACATAATGTGCCATTATAACTATAGTAGACACCTGTTTCTTGCAGGCTTGCAAACAGAATTGTGCTTACCACCTGCCCGCCAATCACAATACAAAGCCAGCTCGATACAAGGGGTGAGAAAAATTCCTGCTGTGTGACAACTATATGCTTTCCGCAGATAAGGAATCCCTACTTCTAATGACAATTAACCTGTAACATATAGTTAATATAGAGTTAGCCTGGTTAACTTGCATTGTGCCACCTGTAATATTCTGTTGCTGACAAACAGCAGGGGTCACCACCAAATGCTCTGAGGCAACAGCATTACCAAAGTTGAATATGTATCTGGCTGTTAGGAATGCTGTAGTCAGTTAGGAAAACATCTGCAAAACTAACTTTTTGCTACATTAATTGAGCAAGTTCTAAAAAGACAGCCAGGCTGGTGTTACATAGCTTGATAACCTGCTAAAGATAGGCGAGCAACAAGAGAGGTTAAGGAAAGAAGAGGGGGAAAAACCCTGCTTTACTTATTAGTTATTTACAGTATTTGTATACTTATTTATGGGATTTGTATCTGGCTATATTTCCAAATATGGGAGTCAAGAAGGCTTACTATAAGAGGAAATACAATAACAATTAAAACAGAAATTAAGCCTACATATAAAATATTATTATTAATCATTATTGTTGTTATGTGCTCTCAAGTCAGAACTGATTTATAGCAACCCTAGTAGGGCTTTCAAGGTAAGTGAGATATTTAATGAGTGCTTTCCCCAGTTCCACTCTCCTGGTGAGTTTCCATGGATAAGCAGGGATTCAAACCCTGGTCTCCAGACTCCTAGTCCATCATGCTATCCACTACATCACATTGGGTATCTCATTGATATTAATGATACATGCGGCCAAGTCATTTTCTGCCTTGTGGTGACCCCTTCCAGGGTCTTCTAAGTAGAGGATATTCAGAAGTGGTTTATCATTCCCTTCTTCTGAGTGTGTTCTGGAACTGTGGCACTTGCCCAAGGCTACACAGGCTGGATCATCTCCCAGGAAGCACTGTGAGGAATCAGATTCCTGAATCTGGCTTTCCAAACTCAGCAACCTACCCAGTTGAATTAAAAACACAAGTTAAAACCCTTCAATAACAAAGTATGAAAATACAGCTACCAGCTGGTTGCTAAATGCATGAATATAAAAGTTCTACCCTGCTGGTAGATAACAGAATCTAGCCTAATTTTTCTATGCAGAGTGTTGCACGGTGTTTAGCTGGTGAGTTTTTTAAAATGTTTTCAAGCCACTTAGTATCAATTAGGAAGAAGTGCAGATAGAAACAAACAATTGTTAACTTGTATGTACTAAAGTCAACACAACGTCTACAATGCATGCAATCATAATATATTATGACAAAAAAAAGAATCCCATGATATTTCTGGTCTACCATGAGACTGAGAAGCAGAAGTGATATATTCTTGTTGTCAATAGACTCACCCCTTTCTTAGCCAGTATTGCATTTCTCAGTCAAGTCAAGAAATACAAAAAGTGTACATTAAGCCCTTACCCTAACTGCCACTCTAACTCTACTTCAAGCATGGCTTCTCCATTTCAACTTTATTTTTGTAAAATAAATTATAAGAAAAGTGCAATAGGTTATGTCTTGTTTATTTGAGGTTGTATTTACCTAACTTTCAGACCTGCTAAGGACCAGATTATTTTTATTATGTCATATGTAAAATCATAGAATTCAAAGGGCGTGTACTTTCTTTTTCACATGACTGTATATGTTACTGTTACATCTTTTTTTTACTCTTTTTTCAGACATATTATATCATTTATTTTGGTCTACAAAATATTAGCAGAACAATTAGTTGGATCCAGAATTAGTCATACATAAATAGACTGAAATGAATAAACACATGCTGTTGACTGGGTACTCCATGTGGTGTAGTGGATAGAGTAATGGACTATGATTCTGGAGACCTGGGTTCAATTCCACAGCTCTGCCATGGAAACTCACTGGAAGGTGGAAGTGGTTAAAGCATTCCTTAAACATCTCAATTGCTTTGAAAACTCTACTAGGGTCACTGTAAGTCAGTTCTGACTTGACAGCACACAACAACAAAGCTAGTAACTAATAATTAGAGATGGGAGTATTTGTATACAAATATGAATATCCCTGCATGTTGTTGTTGTTGTTTAGTCATTAAGTCATGTCCGTCTTTTCATGACCCCATGGACCAGAGCACGCCAGGCCCTCCTGTCTTCCACTGCCTCCCAGAGTTTGGTAAAATTCATTTTGGTAGCTTCGATGACACTGTCCAACCATCTTGTCCTCTGTCATCCCCTTCTCCTCTTGCCTTCACATTTTCCCAACATCCCTGCATAGGTGGCGTTAACGAGGGTGCAGCCCCATGGGGCCAGATGGTCCACTCACAGATCCGCCACAGACAGCGCGATTCTACGAATGGCTCCACAGCATGCGATCCACACGCCACTCTTCGACCTTGCAGCAAAGGTTGTCCTCCTGCCAGGAGTGGTGAGCGGATTGCACGCTGCGGAGCCATTGGTAAAATTGGGCTGTCTGCGTCCATGGTGGATCGGTTAGTGGACCATCCGGCCCCATTGGGCTGGACCCTTGTTAACATCACCTGTGTGGGGATATTCATATACGAATACCCTAACCTCTACTAGTAATTTGACTAAGAGCTCATCTGCACTGAGCATTTTATTTAACTTCCCTCATACCCATGATAGCAATGCTGCATCCTACTGTCCATACCACACACGGCTAAAACTAACATCAGCGGACTCAGAGTGGGACCAAAACAAAATCTTGCTTTTGGGATTTGTGTTTGTGTGTGTGTGTGTGTGTGTGTGTGTGTGTGTGTGTGTGTGTGTGTGTGTGTGTTTTACATAACCACCTGGTGTTGTGTTAATGTATTTTTGTTTCAACACAGGATCTGTTCCTGAAGGAAGGAAGGAAGGAAGGAAGGAAGGAAGGAAGGAAGGAAGGAAGGAAGGAAGGAATATATCAATATCAATATCAATATCAATATCAATATCAATATCAATATCAATATCAATATCAATATCTATCTATCTATCTATCTATCTATCTATCTATCTATCTATCTATCTATCTATCTATCTATCTATCTATCTATCTATCTATAAACCATGATTCCCACAAAAGACTTCAAGAAAAATGTCACATACTTACCTTTACAGTGGGGCCTCAACTTACGAACATCTCTACTTACGAAAATTTTGAGGTATGAAAAGCTCCAGCTGCAAAATTTTGGTTTGACTTGTGGCCAGAGCTTCGACCTACGAAAGGCAGGGGGAAAGGGCAGGAAATTCAAAGCCACCCCCGCTGCCCTCTGCCTCCCATTCCCAAGGGGACAGGAGGCAGAGGGCAGCAGGTGTAGCTTTGGAAGATCGGGAAGCCGAAAGCCGCCCCAACCTCCATGCTCACTGCTGGCTTCCTAGGTGTCCAAACCCCCTCCGCTGCCCTTTGCCTCCCGTCCCTGTTGGGATGGGAGGCAGAGGGCAGCAGGGACAGGAGGCAGAGGGCAGCAGGTGCAGCTTTGGAAGCCCGGGATTTTTTTTTTCTTTGGCCAGAATGGATTAAATGGTTTCCAATGCATTCCTATGAGAAATGGTGCTTCGACTTACAAAATTTTCGGGTTTCGGCCACCGGTACAATACAGATTAATTTCATAAGTAGAGGCACCACTGTATTAGGATCAAGAGAGAAGGATTTTTTTTTAAAAAAAGAAAAGCAACAAGGATTCAGTCATTCCCTGAAATTCTGTTGCACATATTGTCCCTGCAGAAATGTGCTGACATAATCAGCTGGGGAAGATTTTTGGCAGTTAATAACTTTATCATTTTTTTTCCTGCAGCTTGTCCAACTCACAAGTAATATGTTTCATAGTGTGGAAGCTGTGGGACAGAATGAGGAAATCTTTAATTACTGAAAACCTTCTCTTACAGGTAACAACATCACTTTTCCCCAGGTGTCTCTCTTTATAACAAATAACGATTACCACAAGTAGACCTTCAGTGCAATCCTGTGCTTGTCTACTGAGAAATAATTCCAGAAGGTACAGTTGTGTTGCCACAATTCTGTAGCAACCCGGCACTGTGCTGGTGCTACTTCAGCAATACAGTATGCCTTTCATTATATAAGCATAATGAAAAACTCCAGAAGAAGAATAGAGAGAGGGGGGAAAGAATTTCCAATATATTGATAATGTGCAATGCATTTTTCTTGTTGGGTTTTACAGCTCTGAATGTCAACAATAAGGTGTTCCTGCCCACTGACATTGCTGTCATGCACAGAAAAAGAATGTTGTAAGACCTTTGCAGAGCCCAGAACATGAAACTCTCCTTCGCGGCTTGATCTCTTTCTGAGCTGAAGGGCAAAGGAGCTGTCCCCTACAGCACCATCTCTTTAGAGGTCTCCACAGCCCCTTGGCTGGTAGGAGACTTGTCCTTGAAACCTCTGTGGAATCACTCTTCCTTTCAGTTTCTGCTTGAGGTTATCATTAGAGTACATTTTAATGATACATATCATTCCTTGGTTCATACATGGAAGTCATACAAATTATTGATTTTCATCCAAGATCATTAAGAATTTTTTAACACTGGCCTTGACTGCAGAGATAAAAAGAAGTCCTATTACTGAGCTTAACAAAGGTTAATTTTGGCATGTAATTAACTCATCGTGTGGCAGCACAAAGACAACTCCATGAGTTCATTCACACATAGGATTTTAGAGTTCAAAGAAAGAGGGAACATTTTAAAATAGAAGAATAGTGAAAGTAGTTCTGCAACCCTAATCGCCTCATATCTTCAGACTTTTCCTAAAGTTGAAAAGGAATGGAGAATCATGCTGAAAATAGAGACAAATGAGATTTTATGAAATGACCATAAAAACATTTAGTCTTCCTGGGAACACAGACCCCAAGGAGGCATAAAATACCAGCCATTGAGAGTATCTGCCCTATGCTGAGTATGCAAAAATATTATAATAAGTCTTATAACAGTAAGAGAAATCCTGATTCTCCATTACAGTGGAGAAATCCTAATTTGGGAATGTGTCTCGGGGGCCACATTCCAACAATGGGCAGAGCTAAGGGCACAGAATTGGTAGCCTGGGTAATGTCAAACCAAAGTAGGTGGGAACAGATATAATTCTTACCAATTTAAACATTTTCTTGTATCTCAATTTGATATATGTTTACACAGGAATAAGCTACAGATATAGCTGAGGAAATCTGCATTTCATCTATGGAGGATTTCTTTACTTATCATAGTCTAAAGCAAATTTTAGTGAACCCTTGTTCCCTTTGTTCAAACCTTCTTCACACTAACTTTTTTAAATCTGTGAATATCCACTAAATTTATATATTTATTTGTTATTTATTTATTTGTTCAATTTATATACTGCCCATCTAGTTACTAAGGCCATTCTGGGTGGTTCACAACATAATAAACCACAATAACAGAATAAATTAAAGACAACTAGCTGAAATTCATTTTGCACTGTTCTTTAAAGATGAAGCATGGACAACATTTTTCATGATGAAAATAA
The DNA here is from genome assembly GCF_051106095.1 of Pogona vitticeps. NCBI lineage: Eukaryota > Metazoa > Chordata > Lepidosauria > Squamata > Agamidae > Pogona > Pogona vitticeps. The sequence continues at coordinate 90,772,198 of NC_135786.1, read as the reverse complement.
CTTATTGTAGAGTGTAACAAACAACTTTCAGCTGAAAAATGGACAATATAGATATGACGATGCGTATAAAATAGGAACCAAATAGAATGAGCACAAAGGAAATGAAACAATCAAAAACTCAATCTTGTGGAATGATAGGAGTTGTAATTTGCTTGCTGTAATGAAAGAGCACAGTGGTTTTAAGATCCTGTTGTAACTCTCTCAACAGAGTAGAATCTCTTGAAGGAGGGTGTTGTCCAGGCTCACTGGTTTATTAGTTGTTGTTGACAGTATTTGACAGTATTTTCAAACAATGTTGTCATCACTCAATCATGAAAGGTTTATGCCATTTAATACATCATCAACCACCTACCTTGTCCTCTACCAACAATATTCTATGCCTGAATGAATTAAAGAGGGTTGGGCAAGAAGAGTCTTTTATCCTTCCAGAGACAGAAGAGAGCAGAAATATCCTGCTGGTTGGATGGGGAACATTTGTAAGTCTCACCTAGCCCCTGCACTGAAGGTTATCCCAAAATAAACCAAACATGGAAAAGAATATGTTTGGAACTCTTCAAAATATGAACCACAGAAGACAGACTCTTTGACTTAGAGTAGGTTGTACAGAGGACAATACTTCATTCAAATTGTGGCAATGGGTGCATGAAACTCAGTAGCAGTGTGGCCTGCAATAGAATGGATGGGTCAAGTGCAGCCCAACCTCAAACCTTGGGAAATTGCCCATCTCTATGATACTGCGAGACAGTCTCTGAATCCAGCCCATAAGATTTTCAACCCGTATAGTTTTTCTTCTTCAATCCTAGAATGACAAAATTATGATATCTCCCACTTCACTCCACTACTTATTCTCATATGCACTGTCAACAGAAATTCCACATGTGGAACATCTGACAAACAGCAGTCAGTTTCTGCTCTCTGGCCAACAGCAGACCCATTTATGAGGCCTGTGACAAGCCTCTCTTGTTCGAGCTAGGATGAAGGGGAGCAAAACAAAGAATTGGAAAGTTCTTGCAAGTCAAGGGGCAGTATGCCTGTGGAAACAACGGAAAAAACACTGGACAAAAAAAAGTAATAGCATGTCCTGTCATACAGGTAGAAATAATGTGCTCCTCCTTGAACTCTATGGTTTTCTTCCAGGATCTCAAATTCATTTAATCTCCAAATGAGAGTTTCACTCCCAGAAGTCTCCTGCCACAGCACTTTTATTTAAAACACAAGACAGCCCCAAACCCAAAGGGTATCTACCAGAAGTAGATGTCAACTCATTTGTGGGGTAGCTTTTTCTAAGTTTAAGGCATTTTTCAGCCCTCATGAGGCACATGGTCCTGGGGGTGTGAAGTTCCCCCCAGAACATCCTTCACCCATCATATTGGATGAAAAGTGCACTTATATTGGAATGCCAAGACTGGCACAGGGAACACAGAGGCTTCCTCAGCGGAACATGTGGTATGGAAATGTTCAGTCCCTGCGCTGAGTCCCCAACTCACCCTTATCACTTGAGTATGAAGTTTAACGTAAGACATCCTTTCTTCCTTAGTCCCACCAAACCCTGGCAATTTGTGAGAAACTTCCTGCAAACAGAATTTGAGACACTGACAAACTGAATCCTCATTAAAACAAAGAAAGGTTAAGGGGAGAAAATAACCTATTTAAAATGAGGTAACTCACCAGCTGTAAATTGACAATAGGATTTATATAAATCCATAATTGTATCTTTTTACCTGCAGTTAGGCTAGTTAATGATGAGAAAAGCGATCAGCCCATTGTGAGGTTTTAATGAGGATTATTCTCGCTCTTTCGCTCTCTCTCTCCCCCCTCCCTTCTTTTTGCAGAGTTAAAAAAATCTACCAAATTAAATTTCTGCCAATTTACTCCATTGCAAATTGAGCACCACCCTGTGTGCAAAAAAATCACCAAGTACCTTAAATCAGTTACAGCTAAATGTGTAAGTCAGCGTGTGCTGTAGCCTTTAGTCATGAAGAATATATTAGATTTTAAAAATAAATGGCTTTCTGCTGAGTCTTCATTGCAATGGCTTTCTGACTTTTAATTAAATTTTCAGTACTTGTGGGTGCTTCTTCATGTACTTTGGACACAGATTGCACACTGTATGTATCATTATGTGCTGAGAAAAGAAACCAAATTGAAGATTATTAAGCTTGTTCATTTCTTTGTTATTCAGTAGCAAGATGCCTGGCAAATGTATTCCTTTCCATTGTAACATAAGAATATAGCTTTTACTCTGCCATATCAGAACAGGATGAAACAGGAACTCTTAAACGGGACATGATTTGTCCTGCCACTGTAAATTGTTAAATAGAACTCATTATATATTTCTGATCTATTTCCCTGGTGTTAAATGAATTTAATATAAATTAATAAAAATGGCTAGTGCAATTAGTGAAAATTTAGGGGAGGGATAGCTGTAAGCAATTCTAAATTTGACAACTAGCACTGAAGCTTGGTTTACTTGTATGACAGATTTTATTTATGTATTTATTTGCATTGTGTGGTATATTTGTCATTCAGGCCCTAGTGTACACCAAAGCAACTGGATCAATTGACCAAACATGATGAAATAATGATGAAATATTTAAAATATTATTGGGGTGATAAAGTTTGAAGGCAAAACAGAGAATCTTCTAAAACAGGATGTGGAATCTTCTTCAAATGAAATGGAATTCCATGAAAAATGTTGATTGGATACAACAGCTGATGGTAGGTGGAGCCAGAACCCAAATCAGGTGAGTCCAGAGCCTGGAGACAGGTGCTCACAGCACTCTGGAACTGCATACACACATCCCATTCTCTCTCTCTCTCTCTCTCTCTCTGAACCCATCTCTGTAGGCTGCATTTTTTAATTCATTTAAAATATTTGTACACCTTTCTTCTAAAAGAGGACTGAAGGTGACTTACATAATTAAAAGCACAATAGCCAAAGCTAAAAACAGTAGATTATTAAAAATATTTTTTAAAAAGACTTAATAACATTATAAGTTTCATCCCAGAGAGACAGGCCAGAAAGATACTGAGGTTGATGATATCGAAAGCCACTGAGAGGTCCAGCAGAATTCACAGGGACAAACTCTGTATGTCTACATGTCTAGATGGGCGGCATACAAGTCCAATAAATAAATAGGTAAATAAGTAAATAAGTAAGTAAATAAGTAAGTAAATAAGTAAATAAGTAAATAAGTAAATAAGTAAATAAGTAAATAAGTAAATAAATAAATAAATAAATAAATAAATAAATAAATAAATAAATAAATAAATAAATAAATAAATAAATATCTGACCAAAGCAGTCACTATCTCATAACCAGCCCTGAAGCCAGAATGGAATGGATCTAGATAATATGTCACATCCTGGAATGCCTGGAGCTGAGAAGTTCTGAAAATAAGATGTAACATGTGGGCTGCAGGATATAACTTCTCACTTCAGCACTATTACTGTCAATTACTTGTTTGGAAAAATATATATGGCAGGAAATAATTCAAGGAGTTTAAAATGGGGAATACAGAAAATGTAAAAAGCAGGAAATGGACATTCAAAATGTATTGTACTGCCCAAATATGGTGCTAAGGAAGTTACTTCAAGTGAGGGTCTTTACGGCTCAGGTAATCCAGCTAGCTGGTACCCTAGCATATATCCAAAGAGACTGCTTATTCCTGAGAAAGCTGAAGTTATATCTCGTAATGTTTTGACTAACCCAAAACATCAAAAGTATATAAACAGAGATTTCTATCATGTTTACGGAATATCTCCCAAGAAGCACAGACACCTGTTTTTACATTTTTGGCTCTTGTTAATTGCTTGCTTGTTCAATAAACTTTTTAAAGAAGAAAAGGAGTCATTTTCAAACTTTTAAGTCAACAATTAAAGGGTATGCAGGAATGAAGAATTAACTAAGTATAACAAGGAACAATATTTTCTGAGACCACAAATAAATTGCTTGTCATATGGACACAAGTCTATAAGCCTCTCATAGGGAGTCTGTAGATCAGGAGACCTATAGTGGACATTCAGATTTTCCCCTGTGGAAACTGACATTACATTCCAAAGTCCATTCTCTCCCAGGTAAAAGAGCAACAAGCCAGATAACATAGGTGCTCCTTTTCCCATATGGATATGCAATGCATGTCATGATGGCCATCTCTTCTCCTGACCATTTGTAACACTGAGGCTGACTGTTTATTTGATTTGTGCTTTTTCCCGAGCCCCCCACTGTTGTGCAGTGGTGACTGATGTTTGTATCTTGTGGATGACAGAAGAAGGAAGACTGAATGGTAATTTGCCAAACAAGGGCTGTATGCCTTGCAATGTAGGGTATGTCCACTTTTAAATAAGTGATGTTGATGACCTCTGTGACTCCAGCTCTTGCAAGTGGAGCAGACAGTGATTCTCATTCATTATTGTCATTTCTATCAGATGACCCTGAAATGTAATAGAAAAACGTAACTTGCTACAAGGGTATTCTTGGGTTCATGGAATATTTAGTAAAATTGGACCATAGAGAATAGTTAGACAGCTGACTGTCTATAGTTAGATAGCTGACTGACAGCAGATAAAAGTTGATCAGTCTGTCGACTCACATGCCTTCTGATCATTCCTCATGAATGATAACAGAGAACAGGTTATCAGAATGAAAGGTAGAATAAGATGGTATCATGGGATCCTGGTGTCAATTTCTGCTCTTGTTGATATGCATTCTGGGCAACAAGCTGGCTGTTTTGACCGTAGATGACAACAGGCGGTATCCTGTTCAGTGCTCATGTGAGTACAGAGTTCCAGTATTGGAAGCTGCCACAGGTACGTATCTGATCTGATGAGGTGCTGGTCACACATGCCCAGGTACATGGCTGGTCACGCATCAGATTGCAGCTTCTGCAGCTGGAGTTTCACATGTGTTAATATTGAGCAGGATCGTGACTAATCTATTTCTGCTCTAGAATCCAAAAGTGTGATTCAACTGAAAGGTCACCTCCCTTCAGTAAAACTGGAGGGGCGTAATCACCTTTCTTCATCGCAGACCAGCCTATAACTCCAAAGCCAGGCCTGGAAGGGAAAGAAAACCTCAGGAGATGATTTTGGGGCTATACAGAAGGCTGCAGGGAAGAAAGGAAGGAAAGATGTTTTGATAACACTGACGATGGAGTATCTAGCCAGCAGTTAGGGTATACTTATTGGAATCATATAAATAAATGGATCACACACAAACAGAAAGCTGAATGGGCTCTATTTCTTCCATTGGTGTGTTGGAATGACAGGGCAACATGGACCTTATGGACATCGAATGATGGAAGGGACAGAAATCTTCTGGAATATGGCCAATTTCTCTGCATTGACCTGGTCTAGTGACAATCGACAACTCAGCCTTTTAGTTTGCAACCTGCTCTTTCTTGTCAAAAACATTCGAGCTGAGTCCTGTGGCCTCTGCGTGAACAACTCTTCCCTCCGCTTCTGCCTCCTAGCGGGCTATCTGAAGGATGCTATACATATGTATTAACTTATTAAGCAGTGGTATAGATTCTCACAAGTTGAGACACAAGGCCTGCTGTGTCTGTGCTCCGGTGTCTCCAGGAGGCTCCAGATTAATAGAAATGCAAATGGAGCATCTGCAGAAGGCCTGCATGATTAGAGCCTTCTCCTCCCAACACCTCAAAGTCAAAAGCAGGAAAACACCGCATGTGAAATACAACAACACACACACACACACACAAACCCGGGTGATATAATATGCAAAAGTCTGTTTCCAGTTTCAATCTCTGTCAGCAAAACATTCAGCCCCATGCCAGGCAGAAGAGCACAGCCCCAGAATCACAGACACTAATGGTTTTTAATCAGCATCAGAAGGGTGGAGGATGTTGCCGTCCCTGAATTTCCACACAGGAAGAAGTTCAGGAGGATGTCTATAAATCAGGGGAGAGGAGGTAAATTCATTTCCACCTTTTTTCCCCCACTCAGCTGTTGTTGAGTTTAACAGCAGATCAGAACATTTATTTATATGAATTAGTTAACAGAATCCTTGAAGGCAGATTCTTGGGATTTGAATGTACCTGTTTTTCAGAGAAAAGGATCACCTTGTTATTCGCTTATTATTTGACAGATCCTCATATAATTTTCCAGTTTTACATGGATCAACACCCCATTTCTCCTCAGCCCAGAAAGCTAAAATAATAAAAGGGGGGGTGGAGTAAATTCCTCCCTGCCCCATGCATACTTAATATAAGGGCCACGTATCAGTGGATCAACAGTAGTGAGTCAACAGAACCCCCTGGAAACAGCAGAGGAACGGTCTACTTCTTTTCCCCCTGCATCCTCCCTAAGCCCCCAAAACAATTGTTGCTAGTACGTACTGAAGACTATGGAGGAGAGGGGAAGAAAGATTCAAAAGGGAATGTTGGACCTACCCCAAAGGTATAAACTTGTAGTATAATAAACAGTTTATAAACATAAACTGCTTTGACAGGGAGAGTAACAAAGCAAACCCTATGCGGAAATGCTAGAATTCTGGGTATTTTGCCAGAACTAAGCAGATGTTTTTCAAATTCTGGGACAAACGCTGTCTGAAGAATCATCCTCAACCCTGATTGTGTGATTTAGCATGCTTGAGATCTTTATAGTACTCTGATGAAGATTGTCTCTGATGTGGCTTCCTCTCTAAATGTGACAGAATGCCACGGGAGTCATAAATTCAAACCATGTTATTCCGTTTCTATTACTGACTAAATTTATGGATAGCTAAGTGACTTAGGTTTCTGGCTGTGGGGCCAGGGGTTGGGAGTTCTGTACATCTGTGCATGTGTGCACCCCAGAAAAGCCACCCTGTGTAGCCTTGGGTAAGTTTCACAATCCCAGGGAGCCCCCCAAAGAAAGAAATGGCAAGCCACTACTGAGTACTCTCTACCTAGGAAAAACCCTGAAAAAAGGGTTGCCATAAGTGAGAATTGACTTGACAGTACGCACAAAGGAAAACTTTCTGTATTTATGGGATGTATGAAGAGGTGATGATGCCAATCCAGTCCATTGAAAATGTACAGTTTTAAACCAAGAATTTTGATTGTTCTTCCCAAGGTGTAAACTGAGGATATAAGTAGAATTCACTTTCAGATATTCATAATGTAATCCATCACACAAAATATGTAATGGTTTCATCTTAAGATGCTTCACAAACAGCTGCAATTTCATGAAAGGTGCTCCCTGAGGACATATTCAAAACAGCTGATCTTTGACAGAGCTGATTAACTAATACTTTTACAGTTCCAGCACTGTCCTATCCCAATGTTTGCCTGATTCTTCACTTGTCTGTTGCTACTTCCCTATTCAGTCTTTATTTAATTTGGTATATTCCCCATGGGCAGAAGGAACGCTCTAGCTCCATTCCTCCATTTCTGGCTTCATCACCCTCCTAGCTGTGGAGGGCAATAGGCATTAAGAGGTGATGCTCTGCTCTCCGATGACATTCTTGCATGAGTTGAGTCCCAGCTCACATGGAAAGATAATGGAGCATCTTTGGTTCAGTCTTGTCACCTCCTGAGAGAGCAAGAAAGGAGCTCTCCCCTTTACCCATGATGAATATACCCACTTAGACAAGCCCTGAATAGGGCTTAGAGCTCAGTTACAGAGCATAATTTTGACTGCACAAAGCGCTAGGTGTAGTTCTGGCTAGAGATGGGGAAGACATTTTCCCCCCAGTTCACATCACATTGTAAATGTAAAATTCACTAGCTCACAAATTCCTAAATGAATATCTGAAATGAAACACAGTCATACTTTGACATTTGTACTTCTCTGAATTTTGTGATGTAGTTCTTCTACCAGATATATACAAATGCATGTATTCATTAAAAAAATGAATGAAATGCATTTTATTACAAAAGAGCTATGAACACCCACATATTTTCTCATTCTCAAGATACCAAGATAGTTGATCCTTCCTCCCACCCCCCAAAATTGTGCAAGTCAAAGTTATTGCTCACACTATTTGGAAGAGACCGATAATTATACACTACACTTAATCATCTTAACAACAAACTGAGAGTTCTTTCCCCTATGCTGATGGCTCCTCCCACAAATTCCAGCTCTTCAGTCCCATAGTAGTGATCCAAGGTTTTACCATGAGAAGATCAAAAAGTGGAGTGCGGTAGGAAGAGGGATTTGCAGTCAAGAAGGGCCATGCATGAGAGCTGGGGTAGGTGGAGACACAGTCTGGAAGGACTCTTTGGATGCATGGCTTCCCATTGTGAACATGACGTAGGGGGCAAGTCTGATTCCTTTCAGAAGTGCTTGTTGTCCCCAGCCTCACTCCACCCCCATTTTCTGGAAATTTGTAAAGCAAACAAGTGTTACAAACCCCGCAGTGTTATTTCTCTTTCCCACCCAGGACAACTTAACCTGGTTAACATTCCCTTGGGAAACTGTCTCCTGCTTAAGGCAGCCAAGAAAGCAGAATATGTTGTATTCAAGGGTACTCCCACCCCCACTTTAAACAGAAAATACTGAACAATTCTAAGGCAACCCTGTAGAAACAGAACTATAATCTGAAAGCTTGATTATCACACGTTTTCTAACTTCCCCACTCAATGGCCTCCATTCATATAAAGTGAGGGTGTGTGTGATATACGGTTTTTTGCATTATTTGTTTGTGGAGTGAGATTATATAGCCCAAGGAAAGCCTCTTGGACTAATTTGGTTACAACAGCACTCTTAAATCTCAGTTACTATCACTAACTTTGACAGAGGAAGACGTCTGAGTGTGGGTTTTTTTTTACATCGGACGAAGGTTTTATGGAGCTGAACCTTGAAAGTGACTGTCCTGATGGCACAGTTGGCTCACAGCTGCTCGCATACTTCCTGTCCCTGTGAATGAAATAATGTACTCTTGAGCACTTTCCTTGCCTCTGCATAAGAGTCACGAGCAGCTGTTGCCCCCTTCAGAGTAGTTCTAGATAACATATGAGAGGATAAAAATACACCTACCTTCCATTTGAGACAAAGCAGGGATGCTCAGAAGTGACACCAAACACCTCTCGGAAGAAAGGGCAGCCTGTCAAGCATCCGGCTGCCTTGCCTCGAGGCTGACTCGGCCGTCCTTAACATTCTTTTATAACCAACCGTATTCTACACTCACGATTAAATAACCAAGAACCTTTGGGCAGGGCTACCCTGTCCTTTTACAAGAGTTTTGGTAGGCAGGTTATAAAGGATGACCAAAAAAAGTAGGATGTAGAAATTGACTTTTCTTTTGGAGAAGTACTTTTGGGGTCCAAATCTAATGAGTAGCTTCAACTATAGTAGCCCTATTGCTAAATGGTAAGTCAGCATGCATGTAAATGCTGTTGATTCAATGTGCCTACTTCAGTAATTGGGTTTAGAGAGCAACATATCCTTGTTTGAATTCTGCAATGTGCTCTGCTTCTACTATTCTCTGTTCCATGCTTGCCCAACTCAAGGTGCATAATTACTGAATCATACCTAGCTCTCCTTGAGATAATTTTCCTGGCTTTGCTCTCTGAATACATGGAAAACTTTCTTCAACATCCCAGCTATCTGTTCTTTATGTAGACACTCAGATAACCTGCTTTGCATGTGGATTAAAGGGTAGGAACAGCTTTCAATAATTATAGCATTTCCCGGAGTGTAGGTATACGACAGCGTTAAACTAGTTCAAGATGATGTCAGCTGGTATGGCTCCATCCCAAGGAATCCTGGTATGGGTAGTTTGGTGCTGTACTTATAACTCGAGGGAAAGCTCCAGGGCCTTCCCTTGAACTACAACACAGAATTCAAAGTGCTTCACCAAACTACAAACTACGAGCTTCCATTGGATGGAAACATAGTAGTGAAAGTCATGTTGATATTATTCCCTCCACCCCCATTGGCAGGGGCAGATCTACTGTGAGACCAATGAAGCACCAAGGCCCCTAATCCCCAGAGGGCCCCAGAAGTGACATTAGCCCACACTTTTTAGAAGTTTGTAGTGATTTGTCACAGAGTAACCCCATTGTATAAGATAACAGTGGTTACCCAGACTCCATTGCTGGTTGCAAAGGGACTCCTTTCTCAAACTTCAAGGCCTCCCAAATGTCGGTCTGCCACTGCCCATGGGTACCTGCAAAGCCAGAATTTAGACTTCTGGGGACTCAGTGCTCTGGCTTGGGGCAACCAGTGTGTGCGCTTTGTGTCAATGCATCACACTGCATCCTGCGGCAATATAGACACCAGTGATTGCATCTGTTTCCATCTAATAAGGAAATAGACTCCTCTCTTCTTCTCACCTTCCCCTTTGAAAGACTACCAGAGCTCTTTCTTGCTACATATTAGCAAGATGCAAAGAGGGGCACCCCCGTTATTCTGATAGCTGAAGCCCAAATTGGCCATGTTTCCCCTTCCTCTCTGCCATTTCAAATTATTTTAGTATTAAGAGACAATCTTCATTTACTGCACGCAGATTTAAACTCTTTGATTATGATGGTCCTTTAGTACTAGAGACATTAAAGATTCTCATGCAGGAGAAAGCAGACCAAGAAGGTATTATTAGGCTGTGCTTTTATGTACACTTATTTGGGAATAAATGTTTCTGACCATGGTGGGGTTTATTTCCATGTAACCTTCTGCGGGGTCGGCCTGTGTATATTAGAGTATCTTCTGCCAACAATGTCTTGAACTAGATCCATTTGGAAAAAGTTCAAATATAGTGAAGTTGGATGTTGGAACTAAAGCTTATATAAATTGTGCCTCTCTTAACTTGAATGTATATATGGATCAAATGCAGACATCAAGTGGTACTGTAAGATTAGTAAAGCAGCAATAGAGCTTTTGAATTGTTTTACATTTATGGTTTTAATTAGCGGCAAGCACAATACAAATTCTTACTAAGTGTATTCAAGCTATGAATCTTTGCCTGGGGTTTTCTCCTTCATTGGGTCACTATGTAAGTTCTTTGCCTAAAACCTGCTATCAAAATAACTTATTTCTAAGTACTGTATCTAGATTGCTCCAAGCTCCTTTGCCATAGGCCTTTGGGCTGTAGACCTCTCATCCCTACAAACAGCTTTTCACGGACACAGGGATTTGGAAGAAGGAGCAGAGAAAGTCCAGTTCCATAGATGGAACTGGGTTGTATGAGCAGGCTGACAGTCAGGATTCAAACCATCATTTTAAATTGTTTATAAAGGTAAAGGTTCCCCTTGACATTTAGTCCAGTTGTGTCCAACTCTAGGGCGTGGTGCTCATCCCTGTTTCCAAGCCATGGAGCCAGCGTTTGTCCGAAGACAATTTCTGTGGCCACGTGGCCAGCACAACTAGACATGGAACACTACCTTTCCACTGTGGTGGTACCTATTTATCTACTCGCATTTATATGCTTTTGAACGGCTAGGTTGGCAGGAGCTGGGACAAGTGATGGGAGCTCACTCCGTTGCATGGATTCGATCTTACGACTGCTGGTCTTCTGTCCCTGCAGCACAGAGGCTTCTGCAGTTTAACCCACAGCGCCACCACATCCCTTCAAATTGTTTGTATACATGTGTATATATAATCATTTATTTTTAAAGAATGATAATTTAGAGCTAAAACCATTCTCTCAAGATTGGCACAGAAGATAACCATTCAGCAATCTTTAGGCCTACATAATCCTACAGAGTCCCAAATGTATGCTCTCACAAAACAAAAAGAAGTTTTATAAATAAACTCAAAATGAAACTGGTCATACAAAAACTCCTTGTTTTTCTACACTGCACTGGTTGCCTTACTTTGAGGTGTGATCAAACAGTGGCATAAAGAACATACTGAATCAGCTCAGAAAAGGTTGCTTTCAGGGTGTGAGCTTAAAAGGGACCCTTCAAGGTGACTCACCTGTCTGGTTTCAATTGCACTAGCCCACTCTCAAAAAACAATACTTCTGCCACTGGACCAAAACAGTCTCTACAGGGTAGGGGCAAGTGGGTTCACGATTTGTGGCATGTTGTCTTCTGGTGGTCACCAGCAAACAGAGCAGACTGTGCTGTCAGTGGTTCATAATGTGATCTAAATAATTGTCTGATTGCACCCTCAATTAACACGTGTGTGTGTGTGTGTGTGTGTGTGTGTGTGTGTGTGTGTGTGTGTGTTCTGTGCTGTCAAGTCAGAACAGACTCACAGCAACCCTAATAGGGCTTTCAAGGTTGGTGAGGTATTTAAGGAGTGGTTTTACCAGTTTATTTATTTATTTATTTATTTATTTATTTATTTATTTATTTATTTATTTATTTATTTATTTATTTATTTATTTATTTATTTGATTTTTACCCCGCCCCTCTAGACCATGTCTACTCGGGGTGGCTTACAAAATAAAACAGTATAAAACAGTATAAAAATATATAAAATCATAAAATTACAAATTTCAATTTAAAACAATTAATTTAAAGAGAGGATTACCAAGATGGAAGAGCCAAAAGAGAGAGAGAGAGAGAGAGAGAGAGAGAGAGAGAGAGAGAGAGACTTAATTGACTGGAGGGAAGGCCTTCTTGAATAACCAAGTTTTTAACTGGCTTTTAAAACACTGGCTTTTTAAAACACCTCCCTCAGTGAGTTTCCATGGCTGAGAGTGTTCCATGTTCTCCAGAGTCCTAGTCCATCACTCTATCCGCTATACCATGCTGGGAATCCACTAATTAGAATAATAAAGCTGAATTTTCAGTTGAACCCAGTATCGTTCAATGGCATAGTGCTAAATTTTGTAGCTCAGATGCTTGTCATGACAAGATCTGTTGCCATATCTCCAAAGAGTCTTCAAAAATGCAAGCAAATCTCTTGATGTGTACCAACAAGCTACTTTTAGCAGGTTTTCATCTCCACCAGTGAATGGTTCATTATCACCCGTTTTAAAACTATCCCCCTCCCCCCGTTACTTTGAATTTCTCTTTATGACAGAGAAATCTCACAACAATGTATTATTGTTTAGGAAGTCTATTTTCCCATTCCCTGTTAAAGTGAGGATTCTGGCCAGGTTCAACAGACACAGGAGGGTGCCTGAGGCAGGTGGCAGAAAATGTCACCTGCCAATCAAAAAACTCTAGTGCTTTGACACTTCAAAGTGTATTCTATTGCAGGGCTAGTAATGTTGGGGGGCATCCATTAGGCTGCCAAGAAGTAAGTTATTGTTCATTGGAAAAACTAGCTTTTTGGACTTTAAGTGGGGGGACTCTGAACATTTCTAGATTCAAAGAGATCATGTTTCCAAGTTCTTTTTCCTTGATCTTCTTCCTACGCTTGGGCAACCCTTTAATGAGATTATTTTTTGGGGTTCCTGTCTCCCTCTAGATCTTACGTCTTCCTTACAACTCCTCAGCTCTCCAGCTGGCAGACAGAAAGAAGAGTCTGATGGACCTTGCTTACATTGTTAATAAATCCTGCCCCCAAAGATCATCCTGTTTTATTTCACTGCTCTGCTGCTTGGCTCATATTTTTTCAGAAGTGCTGAAGACCCTTTCAATAAATTGCGGGCCACTTGACAGACCCTTCCAAAAGCCTCCAGAACTGACAATTAATTATTAAACAAAAACAATATTTTCTCCATATTTTTCTGTCCACAACACTTCTTATCATATCCCCACATTCTGAAGTTCTTTTCCATTGTCACTGTACTCCCCCTCCCACCCCAGTTTGCCTTTGGCTACATTTCTTATTTTTTCCCTCTAGTCTTGCTCCACTTTTTCCTTCTGATAGGGCTTGATTGTTTAGAACTGTTTCCCTCTGGTTTCCCTTTTTCTTTCTATGACTTTTGTGTTTATTTCTACCAATTCTTTTCTGATTCACTTTTTTTAAAACAGCAGAAAAAGCCAAAGGCTGAGGCTGCAATCCCGTGCACAACTACTTGAAAGGATTAACATAAAGAGGATTCACTTCTAAGTAAAGGGGTTTCAGATGGGACATGCCTACCATGCAATAGGGCCATCGTTAAATGAGTTTAAAAAATTCCCTTGACCACACTGAATGGAGGTTAATACATATAAAAGGCACAGAGAATTTCAGCAGGGAAAAGAATGCTCACTCTTCTCATCGTCAGATAATTATTGCTTACTTATTTATCTCACCTATATCCAACCTTTCTCTTGGGATCTACAGGTGGCCTGTACAGAATCCCCTCCAGGTTTTATCTTGACCAACTCTTGTTTAGCTTACCTTAGCTTACACTAAGGGATGGGAACTCGAGTTGTGGGACTTGCTGTCAAATCAGACTTCAGTTGCACAAGCAACTTGACTCCGACTTGACTCTGGGATGTTTTTCCCCAATGACTTCGACTCAACGCACAACTCAGAAGCCACCCATCCTTTCCTTTTTTTTCCTGGAGGAAAAAGCTGGTTTTATAGTAGGGAATCAGACTCAGGCTTTGGGACTCAAGATTTGGTACCAAAGTCTCAGACTCGGACTCAAAGATATGCCAATATTCCTGGTATTTCAAGGGTGGGGAAACCTTGACCTTTTATATCTTCCAAGCTAGGATCTCCTACAGCATTTGTATGATCAATGGTAGCCGATTGTGGAGCTGTAGTCCAAAACATCTGGAAGGCCAAAGATTCCTTCACTGTGGTGTGCCAGCTGCCTTCCAACCATGCTCTGGATGAAGTGTTCTTTGTTCTATGTTCAGATGACATATGAACACAAAAGTCAGAAGACCTTGTAGTATACATCCTTAGAATCTCCATTACTTCTTCCAGAAATGGGAATCTCCCCACAGCAATAGCTGCTGCTGCCACATGTACTTCCTAAAAACCTATCTCAGAAGGCTGAGAAAATTTTAGGGGCATGTTTTTGGCACCATAGAGAGTTACAGTAGGAGAGAAAGAAAGTCTATGTTATACTGATTTTTTATACTAAAATACATTCTGAACTCCAGGCATAAATGAGAAATAATGACCAATGGTCAACTACAATTTGTCAACCATTTGCCATCAAGCACCAGTTAGCCTTTTGGAATTCTCCACTATCCTTTCCTACTGCTCATCTCACTGTACGTTACCTGAACATCTCTCTATAAGTAATGTTTCATACAAGATCTGATGAAACAAGTCTAACAATTGTGTTGCATTCACCTTTCTACTGTGTCAACAGTTTCACTTTCAATTTATGCTAGAGGTAGAGGCAGAACAGAGGGGGAAAGAGGGAGTGCAAACTTGAGACAATTCTTCAAAGAAACCTCTGGTTTATGAATTTGGAATACTGTGCATCTGTATCCATGATTCAAAATGCCAGGAAATGGCCTAACATTGCTGATATTTGCAATCAGTTTAAGGCCCAGGTCACTCATGAGTGTGACTGATCATCTGGATGAATAAATGCTTGTCAATTGCTCCCCCCACCAAAGCAGAGGTTTCATCAAAACAGCCCTGACAATTGCTTTGTTCTTCTGTTTCATCAACTAATTTAAAAAAAGAGTCAGGTTCTGGGATTTCCCCCTATTGGTGTCTCTTTGCGAATGGTAGTGAGCACAAGAGAGTATCCTGTAGACTGTTTTGACTGCTGACGTTTATGTCATTAGTGTTTGGCCTCCCTTTTCTTTGCCATCCTTTGGCGTCCCTTTTCCTGCTAGCAACATGGGCATGACATTACACAGCAATATCGGGTCATTTTCTGGCACTTTGAATCATGAATAGAGAAGCACAATATCCCACATTTATAAACCAGATTTTTTAAAGAAAAAGAATGGAATATTAACTGACTATAAAAGCACATGGGCTATGTAGATCACTGCTACATCATTGGTGAAGGAAACATGATATGAAAAGACTACCATGTGGGCTTACATTGTTGTTATGGAGCAACCACCATTTTGATTAGCCAGCTGCTGGTGACGAAGTACAATGATATATAACAATGTGAGGAGAAATTATGGGGAAGTGGCAAGGTAGCTGGTTTGGTTTTTTTGTTTGTTTGTGTGTTTTTTTGTTTTGTTTTTTTGTTTTTGCAGAGATGGGGAATGTGAGGACCTCCAGAAGTTGTTGTGTTGCTACTTCCATCACCTGTAATGAACAAAGACAGAGGTGAAGATTGCTGGACGTGACATTCCAACCACATCTAAACGGCTTGGGCCCTGGATACCTGAAGGACCGCCTCCTTCAATATGAACCTACCCAGCAGTTAAGATCTAGCCAGGGGGCCCTTTTGAAAGAGTCGTCCCTCAAGGAGGTAAGAGGGACAGCTTGTAGAGAAAGGGCCTTTCCGGAAGCTGCCCCCAGACTATGGAGTGCCCTCCCGGCTCAGATTTGTCTGGCGCCGACGCTGATGACATTTCGGCGCCAGGTCAAAACCTTCCTGTTCCAGAAGGCTTTTAATTGAAATAATCTCAGCTGTGGGTCTGATGGCAATTTTTAGAGTATATATTTTTAATTATTTTGCCCTTTTATTTTGCCTTTTTATTGTATTTTAAATGTTGTAAGCCGCCCAGAGACCTTCGGGTAGTGTGGGCGGCATATAAGTTAAATAAATAAATAAAATAAATAATAATAAATAAATCTGGAGGACCACACTTCGCATGCCCCTCCTCTAAGTCAGGAAAGGAACATGTGGCCTTTCATATGGTGCTGCACTCCAACTTCCACCATTCTTGGCCACTGGCGGGATGGGAGTTGCAATTGAGCACCATTTGAAAGGCAACATATGTGACTTTGGCCTATATGGGCTGACAGAAAGATGGCGGTTCATCTGGTGATGTGTTGTTCTAATCCAAATTCCACTGCAGACAAAAGCCCCCTCACTAATGTTGCAGGTTGCTCCAGATTCTCTCTCTGACTTCATGCCCTACTCAACAGGAAAGACACCAATGCATTATATATATTCTATTGCTCTAATAAATAAAGGATTGACCTGTTTTTGCTACTTCTGTTGTTGTTGTTTCCATTAATGTAGGACTTCTACTGACAGTTTTGCACTGGAGAGGCTGTAGCTAAGGCCCAGTGCATCATCATACAAAGTACAAACCTTTTATACCTTCCCAACCCCCTGCTCCCAACACAACTGTAATTGTTTGTTATTTAATGAAAAATGTATAATTTCATCAGCAGTCCATTTAGAGAGCATGTCGTGAATTATTTTTGCAACTCTGAACTATGTATGAATGCCTTTTCTATTATTTAAAAAAATGGAAGAGCAGGTTATTAGGTACGGCCCTAATAACAATGTACTAGAAAGAGACTATATTTAGAATTTATTATTGCTCCACAAGAGTGCAACAATGATTTTGTGCTGGCAGAGCAAATCAACACTCTATAAGGCAATTCTAAAAATGGGGGCAGCCCAAACAAAAAGCTATAACTTTTAAACTGGAATTCAGATAAGCACCGAATTTGACATAGTTGTGTCACACATTCTGATTTATAAGCCAGAGGTTTTTTAAAGAATTGACTCAAGCTTGCACTCCCTCTTTTTCCTTCTGTTCTGCCTCTGTTTCTAGCATAAATTGAAAATGAAACTGTTGACACTATAGGAAGGTGAAAGCAACACAGATTATGGGCTTGTTTCATCAGATCCTGTATGAACCACGACTTACAAAGGTTATAGAGGAGCGAGAGGGATGGTCAGGTAACTCACAGTGAGATGAGCAGTATGAAAGGATATGCGGCTATGATGAAACCTGTGTTTTGAAGGGGAGCAATTGACAGCGGTTTATCCATTCAGATGATCAGTCACACTCATGAGTGAATATGCCCTTAAACTGATTGTAGATGTTTATGGGGAGAGGTGGCTTTGACTTCACATTTCAGATCTTGGATTTTGCAAATTCAGAGGATTGTTCCTCTTTTTTCTCATCTGCATCAGGAACCTTCCAGGATCTATTCTTTGATGAAGCATACCAGCTGAACCTGGCTTGAGCTGTTTGTTTTTGAAGCTGGATATGGCCAATGTTTCGAATGCAAGATGACGTCTCATAAATTCTGGTGTTAAGGAAGAGGCTGAGAAATTTAGCCTTTGCTGAAGCTATTCCCCCTAGCAAGCTGTACCATTCATGCTTAATGTTACAAAAATTACTGTTTCTCTCATTTGAAAGGCCCTTTTTGAGGACCAATATTTTAGCTCCTACAGCCTGGATTCTTTCCAAATAAAGAAATGTAGATGGGGTCAACATAAACAAAATTGGTCTTTTCAATTCATGTGAGCTATTTTAAATTTTGGGTTGCTTGGGGTTGCCTATTTCCGAATGGGCAGGAGAACAAGTTTACATTTAAAAACCCATAACCCGAAAACCCTTTGTCCAAACTTCTTCCAATTTGGCATAGAGCAAGAACTGACTGTTGGCTACACCTCTGGCAGTGATCCAAAGCCCAGTTTCAATGTTATAATTTTTTGTTTGGGCTGCCCCCATTTTTAGAATCACCTCGTACAATGTTGATTTGCCCTGTCACACAATATCACAATTGCACTCTCATGCAGCTATAATAATGGAAAATAATAACAACTGGAAAAGCACAGGAACCATGGGAAGGTCTACACAGTGCCTGATAGTAAGAACACAAATAATGCAGTGCTTATAGAACACAAATAACACAGAGCTATTCTGATATTTTATAAATTGAATTCAGCACAAGGTCCATGTAAGTCCCCTTTTCTGCCACTGTGGGTATAAAACAGGAAAATGTATACTGTAAAATAAGATCCATTTTGGCTAACTGGGCCTCTGAATGACCTTTAGGGAGAAACGGTAGCATGTGGTGTAAAGCAGCGGTCCCCAACCGTTTTCTGTCTGCGGACCGGCTGGGGAAGGTGGGGCACACCCTGCGCTTGCGCGCATGCACAAGCAAGTGTGTGTGCTCTCTCGCATGGGTGCACATGCAAATGGTGGTGTGGCACTTTTCTGGGTGTGTACGCGTGCATGTGCATGCACAAACAGCAGTGCAGCACTTGTCTGGGTGCACGTGCATTCATGTGCATGCACGGACAGCGGTGCGGCGCTCACACAAGTGTGTTGGAGCGTACGCGCAGCCGCAAATGGGCTGTGTGGAGGTGAGTGCGTGCAGGGGGGGTGGGAGATCTGTCTCAGCAGCCTGGTCCAGCTCAGGTCACAGACCAGCACCGGGCAGCGGACCGGGAGTTGGGGACCTCTGGTGTAAAGAACCTCTAAGACTTTCAGTGTTGGTTGTTCCGGCTAGGTGTTCTTGAAGTTGAAATCCAAAACTTTTGGAGGACCAAAGATGCCACTCTCCCACTCCAACAGCAAATGCAATTGATTCAGTACAGTCAGCCTATGTGGCCTTGGGCAAGCTGCACAGTCCTAGGACACCCCCATGAGAAGGAAATAGTCAATCACTTCTGAGTACTTTTCACCTAGAAAATCCTGAAAAGGGTCACCATAGGTCAGGATTGACTTTATGGCATGTAGGTATTATTATACCCCTGTGCTTTCATTCCATCACTCTGTTGGTTTCCCCACAGCTTAAATGGTAAGGTCCCCAAGAACACAGGCCTGACAACACAGTATCAATAATGCTAAAGACAACTACGACAGAGACAAGCTTTGTAGTAGCTTTTCATGACCCTAGAAATGGGTGTTCCATTGCTTTGGAAAGAGAAACACTTCAGCCGTCAAGCAAAAGAGGCACATCAGTCTTTTTAAAAAAGGATCCATGTGGCAAGGAGACAAAAACTCTTCCAGACTCTGACTCATTTGTTAGCAGCTGGTTAAGTTTGGCAGCATTATAAATTACATTGAGAGCTTAATAAGTTATTGCTGGGCAATTGCCATATGCCTTGAAATTTGCACAAATATCACCCAGCTAAAAATTATAACTGTGAATCTGCAGATTTCAATCAAATCTGTGTAAAGGAACCCAGAACTCTTTAAAAACTGTTATTACTCTGTTGTCCTCTCTATGCCTACACAGACATAGACCCTGTTCAGTCCAGTGATACTACTACAGCTTTACCGTCCTCTGCCTGACTACTCTGATGTAAATCTTTCTGCATTCAGTGGGCCTAATTCCCAGATAAATATACATAGGGTGGCAACATTAATCCTGAGTCCTAATAGCCTCAAAGTAGCTTATTGCTATTTTATTTTATGTGCACATGTTATATTTTGCCCTCCAAAATATTCTGTCCTCAACAGCCCTACTCAGCTCTTATACACTCAAGACAGTGGCTTCCTTCATGAAGTCAATTCCTCTCATATTTGGTCTTCCACTTTTCCTGCTGCCTTCAACTTTTCCTAGCATTATTGTATTTTTGTCTTCTCATGATGTGCTCAAAGTACAACAACTTATGTTTCTTCATTTTTGCTTCCAGAGAAAGTTCAAGGTTGATTTGACATAGGAGCCACCTGTCTGAGATGTGTTCAGTGTATTGTACTATTGCTTTTAGATTGCCCTGTACATGAACACATGGAGTTTTCAATGTGTTTAATGGAGTTTCATTAAAATGAGCAGAAGATGCATAATTAATCTGGAATGTAGATTATATTCTAATAATAATTGTGTCCCATCAAGCCTGTTTTGATTTATGGTGACCCTTCCCCAGGTCTTCTAGGCACAGAATACTCAGAATACCATTCCTTTCTTCTGGGGGGGCACCCAGAGATTGTGCAGCTTGCCCATTGCTACACAGCCTAGCTGTTCTGTCAGAAGGCACAGTGGAAATTAAACTCCCAACCTCTGGCTCCACAGCCAGATATCTAAACAACTGACCTTAATCCATATTAATATGTTAGGTTGGATGCAGGATCCGGGTGGAAGATCAGCTAGTAATTTCCTAGTTTGCATAGGGATACAGTCTTGAAACACTTACTTAGCGCCAGGACCGCCGAACATACTAGGATTTAACTTCTGACTGAATATGCATAGGATTGTACCATTATTGCATGGGATAATGATGAAAGTGGGATAGAATGAATGCAGAAATGGGAAGAAACTTGACATAGCAAAGCACATGAACAAATAATGGATCCAAAGGAGAAATCTGATATCGTTGTGAGAGATGAGGAATGAATGAATTAATACAGGTATCAGTGTCCCTTGGAAATCTTTTTTATTCATTAAATATTTTGAAACAAGCTATAAATCTATTCCATTTTTTAGTTCAATAGGTACATTAATTACTCTAGTTCATGGCATATGATGATACACTGGCAAACACAGGTCATGGAAATCCTTAGGCATTCAGGGCAGATGTTACCTAGAGCTAGGTTTCTCTGATTCTACTGATGGCAATGCCAATGGACAAGCGTTAACTGGGGGGGGGGGGGAGAGAGAATTTAGCTATAGGCATTTTATGTGAATAGGATGATATCTGGACAAATGTACTTAATACAGATCATCACTGGATATTTTATCAGCATGCCATATGGGGAAACAAATTCAAGTAGACGTGCAGAATTGATTGACTTTATTTGTATTCATAAAGAGTTCATTTTGACTTATGTATATTGCAGCCCATTCTGAACATGCAATTAGACACATTCCTCTCTTATAATAATAGTTATTCTGTGCTGTCAAGTCAATTCCATCTCATGGTGACCCTTTCCAGGGCTTTGTCAGTACTCAACAGTGTTGAGTACTCCCTTCTCCTGGGATTGTGTAGCTTGCCCAAGCCTACCCAGGCTGGCTGTGATCCCAAAAGTCAAAAAGGGGACTCGAACACCCAGTTGCTGGCTCCACAGCCAGTGACTAAATCATTTAGCCATCTATGAGTGTCATAAAATGAGGAGCGAGTTCATGTAGTTGCTTCATATGTGGCTGTATCTTTAGGCAGAGCTCTTCCACATGTTCTCCTAGCAAGTCTTCTTAAAAGTGGGGATGCTAGGAACCACACCTAGAACCTTCTGAACATAAAATGTGTGCTGGTGGTGGCCTTTGTGAGATGGTGAATTCATGCTAGGTGCAGGGGAGAGCCAGATGTAGGGGAGTGGTATCAGGAGACAGGTATCTAGTTGTCTTGTGTGCTCCCAGAGGCATCCGGTGGGGCCACTGTGAGATACAGGAAGCTGGACTAGATGGGCCCTTGGCCTGATCCAGCAAGGCTCATGTTCTTACGTTTTAGTTTAAATGTTGAAGGACCTATCCAAGGTCCTGAACCTATCTGGAAGACAAAGGTCAGCATCTTGAGTCATTTGTGTAAAGTTCAAGCTAAAACCCCAAGATTGCTATCTGGCTCAGCTCCTGGGTATCTGGCATCCACTTTTGATAGCTCTGTGCCATTGTCTGCATTGCTTTCTTTATTTCATAGCTGCTTCAGCCACCCCTGGCTCTTACTAATGAAGAGAGCTGCTGTTTCATGAAGACTAAATGCCAGAACCACTCAACTTGGTGCCTCTTTCACTCAAATGCCTTGTTGAACTCTCATACCTAATGTGTATCTTTTTAATAAAAAAAAAAAAGCAAGCAAGAAATGTGATCTATTGGTGCACATTTTCATTTATGGTTTTGGTCTGGGGTTTCCAAGGTAACGAGCAGGTTAATTGTCTGTATCCATGATATTCTTAATTGAGGGAGAACACTTCATTTCTCCACTTCAGCCAGCAGTCTATTCGGTTGGCACTTTTATAGGTGGTTTCTGGTCCACTTGACTTTGAAACCATTCCCTTCTCGAGGTAGTAAGTAACACTGCACACTGTATGATAACGAAAAACGTGACTGAATTGCTGAACACCTGCTCAGGGATCTCAGCCTTATTTACTACTAGCAGTTGGTTCACAATGCAATGGTACCTGGAGTAGAATTAGACTGTGGCATTGAGATTTCAGTTGTATTTGTGTCCTCTCAGCTAACTTATGCCATTCCTTCCTCCATTCATTTCTCCATGAATTATCTGCAATAAAGCCAAACATGATCGTTATGGTGACTACTGAGGTTAGGCTGGCAAGTAGGGTGAACTCACCTTTGTAGCAGCCCCTTGGCTGTGGAACTGCTTTCAGAAGAGGTTAGGCTTCTGCTCTGAAAAGTTCCTTTTTTGAGACGACACTCCTAGAATCCCACAGCCAAGATGGTCATTGACTATGCTAGCTGGAGGATTCTAGAAGTTGTCAGTTCCAACTTAATAGTGATACTGTATTTATGTCAAGTCAATTCCTACTTATGGTGCCCCTTGCCTTTTTTTTTTTAGGTGTAAAATACTCAGAAGTGACGTGCTATAGATGAGAGTCTATATGGTTATCAGATGTACAACCTTACTGTAGTGTCATTTTGTTGTGCATGTTAATGTGTATGTATATGTTTGTAGTTTCAACAGTCAGTGGATATAATAATTTTTTTATGCTGTGGGAATACCTCATACCCCATCTGAGGACCCACCTGAAATGACTTGGTTTTTAGAATTTAAATATGTGTACATTTTAATCCTCTTGTATTATGTTTTTAATCCAGCATTTTGTAGAAAGTATGTATTTGTATTTGTACTTTTTAACTTGCTAGTTCTGTGGATGTTCAGATGGCTCCAAGCAAGAGCATATATTTATATTTATACCTATGTTTTAAATCTGTGGATGTTGGATGACCAAAGTGGTCAAAACAATAAAGACTGACTGACATGCTAGTCCCTTCTTCTGAGGCTGCTCTGCAACTCTGCTTTTTGTCCAATGCTAAATTGATTGGCCTTTCTTCTAGAAGACAAAGTGGAGAATTGGAATTCCAACTTCCTGCTCAGTAAAAGGTACCTGGCTTACTGAGTTACCCAGATTATTATAATATTTACTACTTGATCATTAACAATTTCTTACAAGGAAGACATTATGATTACTAAGGTATAGGCTCTTATTGTGTACCGGTATTTTAAGGATCAGATTTTCAAGCCCCACTTCTACCTCTGGGCATTAAAGTCTCTCACAGAGGCAAAACTAGTTCAAGTCTCTCACAGAGCAAAAACTCCTTGACAAAACTAGTTCTTTGTGAATTGTTATATTTTCTCCTACTGCCCACTTGGGAAAAAGCTAAGTAGCTCAGAAAAATTGCTTATTTCTCACAGCATGTAAAATAAGTACTGAATCTTCTCACCATAAACTGAAAATTAAAATATTATTTCTTGTCCTTCTGGAAAAAAGAACCCCGTGGTATATTTGTTTTGACAGAAGTCTATATGGCACATAAGAACAGCTCCTGTTGTTAAGATCTTCTCTTTGTTAGCAAACAGGAAGCACATAATAGGCTTAATGCCAGAGTCTAGAGTGAAAACTACAATAAGGGAAATCTCCTGTGTGAGGGACATGACATGAAGTTTCGTTTGGGGATGTACTCAGACAGAACATTTAATCCCAGCAATCAGCTAGTGGAGAATACCAAAGCCAACCTCTTGTCATACGGCGGGAAGTAGGGACAGATTTAACCTGATTTGTGACAGCTGCACTGGCTTATGGTGAGATTCTGGAACCAATTTCGGATGCTGCCATTCAGTTCTAAAGTTTTTCATGCCCAGGGACCCACACACTTTTCAGAAATCCTTCTCCCATGCCTGCCTCCCCCAGCTGCACTTGCCAGGATTAGCCCTCCATTTATGCCAAATGAGACAACTCTGGCAGCCCAGTCCCCTTCTGTGTATGTAATTGGGGAAGGGGCTACTTTGTCATTTCCTCAAGCAACAAAATGCCTTTGGTCATCCTTGACTACAATGTGGGGTGAGGTTCAACTTTAAGTCCCCTCAGGAAGGGAAGTTAGAACACTAGTAAGGCATAAAAGGGCTTTAGAATACCCTGACGGATATTGGTGAGCTACCATCTTTTCCAACAGGGACGTGGGGGCGCTGCGGGTTAAACTGCTGAAGCCTCTATGCTGCAAGGTCAGAAGACCTGCAGTTGTAAGATCGAATCCACACGATAGAGTGAGCCCCCGTCGCTTGTCCCAGCTCCCGCCAACCTAGCGGTTTGAAAGCAAGCAAAATGCAAAAATGCAAGTAGATAAATAGGTACCACCTCGATGGGAAGGTAACCCGCCATCCCGTGTTTAATCACGCTGGCCACGTGACCACAGAGGATTGTCTGCGGACAAACGCTAGCTCTATGGGTTGGAAATGGAGATGAGCACTGCCACCTAAAGTCGGACATGACTGGACAAATTGTCAAGGGGAACCTTTACCTTTACCTTACCATCTTTTCCAGGGATCCACAAATATAATTGCCAGGTTACTACAACTTTCTAGCCATGACCCTAACTTTAATCCAAAGATGGCAGATGTTTTCTCTATCAAGGGTTACATTTCACTGGAGCTCATTTGTGTGGGCCAGAGGCAAAAGTGGGTGGGTCTGGGATGTAAGAGGGATGAGCTAGAGACACAAGCAAAGACGGGTTACAGAGTGTGGGCCAAGTTTAAAAGTAGGCCACAGGTCACAGTTTCTCCCCTTGTGCTTTAGCACTTTTTGGGATCAGCATAAAATGAGAGATGTCCCTTCTCCCCAGCCAACTTTTCAGTGAGATCACAGTGAGCTCAGACTAGGAAAGATATTTTATTTTGTACAAGGCATGAAAGCCTGGCCTGCCCAAAATCTTCTAGGAAATCAGATGGGTCAGGACTCACCTTTCAGGTGCGCTGAGGGCTAGATGTCCACATAAGAACACAAGAAGAGCCCTGCTGGATCAGGCCAAGGGCCCATCTAGTCCAGCATCCTGTATCTCTCAGTGGCCCCACCAGATGCCTCTGGGAGCACACGAGACTAGATACCTATCTCCTGATACCCCTCCCCTGCATCCATCATTTATATATATAATTTAGATTTCTTTTTCTACATACAAAAAAAAAAATCTCTACCAACCCTACACACACACACAAAAACCAGAGACAGTACACCTAAATCAAAAATACAAACAGACAAACCCCCACATATATAGGCAGGGGGGAAGCATTTCCATACAATGTTACCCATTCTTAAAAAAAACTGACTGTACCTGTGACAAACCCAGACCTACTGGGATATGCCACAGTTTCACTAAGCTGCCACCAACCATTCCCTATAAGAAGTCACACAGACCAGGGATGGATTTTTAACAAATAAAAGAACAAGGTTTATTAAATAACACACAGGGAAAAATAAAATGATCAGGTGAATAAGATACAGTAACGTGGCTTAGTCTCAATCCTACATACACACAGTTTGGTTCACACAGAACACTTAACTTGAAGCACAGACCCTGAACCTATCAGTTCTGGCTAACCATACAGACACCTGAACCTATCAGGTTGGTACTGACTGACACACAGTAGTACCCTGTCTGACACACAGACTCCCACTCAAGCTTCTTCTCTCAGCTCTTATCCAGCTTCTTCTCGCTTCTCCACACAGGCTTCACATATATATACAGTACAGCCCCTCCTCCTGATGTCCCGCCTTCCACTCCCCATAGGATGGAACTTTCCCTCCAAACCCATGACAGACAGGTAACATCAGTGCTGTATGTAACACCTCCCCTCTTTATAAGTTGTTTTGTAGGGGGAAAGCTAAGGTGCTTTTCACCAAAAAAACAACCTGGACCCAAAACATACAAAAACAGTCATATAATAACATACAATACCATACTTACTTATACTTACACTCTATTAGGCATTTAAACATTTACCATTAACAATACATCAAGTTACCTTTATTCATACAAACCAACATGTTTAATAAACAGACACATTTGACTTTTTGTCATCAAAATATATACATAGTCCATGTTTCTTTCGCCGTCTTCATTCTTCAGGTCTTCTTGACAAGGCGTCAGCAACACAGTTCACTGACCCTCTGACCACCTTCACTTCAAAGTCATAGTCTTGCAGATTTAAAGCCCACCTCATAAGTTTACTATTGTGGGTTTTCATTGTCTTTAACCATTGCAGTGGTGAATGGTCAGTGCACAGAATAAAATGTCTTCCCCAGATGTAAGGCTTGGCCTTCTGGATCGCGTAGACTATGGCCAGGCACTCCTTCTCCATGGTTGCCAAATGTCTCTCACCTTTCTGGAGTTTCCTACTCAGGTAGGACACTGGATGCTGGTCACCATTCTCATCCTCCTGGCAAAGAACTGCTTCTACCCCGCTGTTAGACGCATCGGTGTAGATGATGAACTCCCGGTCGAAGTCTGGAGCACGCAGCACTGGATAGTTGATGAGCGCCTCCTTCAACCTCCGGAACGCCTCCTCACAGTCGCTGGGCCACGGGATGCGGTCATCAGCCTTCTTCCTCGTCAGATCGGTCAGCGGAGCCGCAATCTCGCTAAACTTCGGGATGAACTTTCTGTAGTAGCCCACCAACCCAAGAAATGATTTGACTTTTTTCTTGGTGTTGGGTCTGGGCCAATCACGAACTGCTTCTATCTTGGCCTCGAGGGGTTTTATCACTCCTCCCCCTACTATGTGACCCAAGTATTTTATTTCTGGGCTACCCAGCTGCAGTTTGTTCTCTTTGCAGAGCCTAGGCCAAAGCACTTCCTCCCCTGGGTCAAAGTGCCTCTCCCTGCCTTCCTGGTCATCCCAAGCTTTCTTTCTGACCTTTTGAGCTTGCAGGGTCTCTGCTGCTAGCTCTAGGTTTCTCTTTAGGTCATTCCTTAAAGAGTCTATAGATGTCACAACGTCTTGTGGGTCATCCTGGGTGATCTGCTCCCACTCTTGCTTGATCAAATCAAGGGGCCCTTTCACCCTTCTCCCAAACAAAAGTTCAAACGGACTGAACCCGGTACTGGCTTGTGGCACTGATCGATAAGCAAACAAAAGGGATTGCAGCTTCTGGTCCCAATTGTTTGGATTCTCTGCCAAGTAAGCCCTAATCATGCGCATTAGAGTCCCATTGAACTTCTCAGTTAACCCATTACTTTCCGGATGATAGGCAGTGGTTTCCTTGTGCTTAATTCCACAGATTTGCCATAACCGTTTCATGAGCTTCGATGTGAACGATGCGCCCAAATCTGTGATTATTTCTGAGGCAAATCCCATCCTGGACATATACCCCACCAAGGCATCTGCCACTGTGTTAGTTTCAATGTTAGTCAAGGGTATGGCTTCAGGGTACCTCGTGGCATGGTCCACAATGGTGAGAATGAACCTGTTCCCCCTCTTTGTGGCCTTGGGCAAAGGTCCCACAATATCCACCCCTATGCATTTGAACGGAGTGTCAATCACAGGCAAAGGGCACAACTTTGCTTTGGTCCTGTCGCGGCTATTCCCCTGCCTTTGACACACATCACATTGTTTACAGAACTCCCTGATCTGCTTCCCTATGTCAGGCCAGTAAAAATTCTGTGTGATTCTCTGCTGTGTTTTGTTCACCCCTAAGTGCGCAGCAAACATGTCAGAGTGCCCCCTTTGTAAGATCATGGGGCGATACTTTTCAGGTACCACTAGCTGACTTCGGATCCCATCTCCCCCTTTTGAGATATTCCTCAGGGTCTCTCTATACAAAATCCCCTTTTTCTCTAGAAATCTCACTGGGGTTTCAGGTGTTAGCTGGGCGTCAGTCACCTGTTCAAAACACTTTTGGAGAGTGGCGTCTGCCTTTTGCTCTTGGCCAAATCGGCTGTCTGTGGGTAAGGTTTCCACCACAGCTTCTGAACTCCCCTCTGCTTCCGTCTCTGGCTCATCATTACCCCCCTGAACTGTCCCCGTGGTGGCTTGTGAACGTGTAATCACTAGCACCCGTTTCACATGTTCAGCCAGGTCATTTCCCACGAGCACGGCTGCTGGCAGAGTCGATGAAATCGCTAGCCGCCAAACTCCCCTCCAGCCTTGAAAGTTCACAGGTACCTCCGCTACTGGCAGTGAGATCACCTGCCCCTCAATCCCTGCCACCTTCATGCTCTCATTTGGGATTATATATTCCCTAGGAATAATATTTGGATGGCACAGGGTCACCTGGGAACAAGTGTCCCTCAACCCCCGATACTGATGGTCAAGTATTCCTACGTCCACCCCTGCTGTTTCAAACAACTGAGAATCTGTTCTCACGAGCAAGCAGCGCTTGACCTCCACAAGAGGACCATTTTCCTCAGCCTGATCAGCAGATGTAACTGTTCCAGATTGAGTAGCCATGGCAACAGGCTCCCTCAGTGACAAGGGGCTTTGCTCTTTCTGGACACAGAACACAGCTTTTGGCTTGGTTCCACTCGAATCCTGAGGCACAATTCCTTTTAGCTGCTTTAATTTCTCACACTCTGAGATTAGATGGCCCTTTCCCTGACAGAAATAACATTTTCTGCTATATTTTGAGTCTTTCTCATCTTGTTTTGGTTTTCCCTCCAAAATCTGAGGTCTTGGTTTCATGTCTGAGGGCTTCCCTTCACCATGGGCCCCTCCCCCTTGCTGGCTTTTCCCTGGTCCCTGAGAGTACTTGCTGTAGGTTTCTTTAGGTTTCCCCATCGATTTCCCCTCACCCAAGGGCTTTCTTATTTGGGAAATAAAATCTGCGATCTCGGCTGCTTCTGCCACAGATTTCGGTTTCCTTTCCCTCACCTGGAATTTCAGTTCCCCATGCAGGACTGAATAGAACTGTTCCAGCGCTATCAAGTCTTTGAGCTGCTGAAAGGTCTCTGTCCCCTCCTGAGATAGCCATTTCTCTAGCAGCCTCACCAATTGGGCCCCCACTTGGGTAAAAGTCTGCTCTGGTTTCTTGGTGATTGACCTGAATCTTTGCCTCAGCTGTTCCGCATTTATCCCATGTCTGGCAAACACCAGTTTTTTAAACTCTGCAAAATCTTTCATCAGTTCCTCTGGCATCTCTGCATAGACTTCTGCAAGGCTGCCACTGATTAAAGATCGCATGATGGTCATCTTCTCAGTTTCCCTTACTGAGAAGTCCACAAACGCTCTTTCCACTAGGGAAAAGAACACCTCAGGACAATCTCCCTTGTGGTACACAGGGAATTTCTTCAGGTCAGCTTTAGACAATTGGCCTCCCTCAGAATCCCTATTGTTATTATTGTTCTGATTCATCAGTTCCAATTTTCTTAACTCAAACGCCATTTTCTCTCTCTGCAATTCCAATTCAAATTGTCTTTGTTTCTCTCTTTCCCTTTGCTCCATTTCAAATTGCCTTTCCCTTTCCTCCCTTCTTTCTCTCTCTAATCTTTCCTCCATTTCCCTCACCCTCAGTTCATGCTGTTGGGCTAGGAGTATTTTTCTGAGCTCTGGGTTCTGTTCTCCCGTGCTGTCACCCTGCACTGAGCCAAATTCATCCTCAGAACCTTGGTCAACCTGGGGGTCTTTCACTTCACCCATTTCTGCCATTTGGCTTCGAGTCAAGGGCATAATCCCCCCCCCCCCAGAACAGGCTGCTTTCAAAAGTCAAGCCTCAAAATAAAGCGACCACTTTTTTTTTTTCAGAACCAGCTTTCTATAGATTGCTGCTGTTCTTCAGCACTAACTTGCAACAGTTGCGAGCCAGAGTCTACCCCCCTCTGCTAGGCCTCTCAGCAGACAAGCCAGATCACTGCTATTTCACTCAGCTTTGCCTCAGCTTTTTTCCCGCCAAAACAAGTTGCCTGAGAGCTCCCTAATCTAGTCCCCAGTTGGCACGTTCTTCCACTAGCGCACCTCCCCGTGAGGTACACCTAGAAGATTACCTACGCGCCTCAGATTGTCCCTGACTAGACCCCCCTTGCTCTGGGCACACTTGCCAAGGCTTTGCTGTACCACTGGACAACTGGACCAGTCGTATCCCACACGCTGGACACCAATCAATGTGACAAACCCAGACCTACTGGGATATGCCACAGTTTCACTAAGCTGCCACCAACCATTCCCTATAAGAAGTCACACAGACCAGGGATGGATTTTTAACAAATAAAAGAACAAGGTTTATTAAATAACACACAGGGAAAAATAAAATGATCAGGTGAATAAGATACAGTAACGTGGCTTAGTCTCAATCCTACATACACACAGTTTGGTTCACACAGAACACTTAACTTGAAGCACAGACCCTGAACCTATCAGTTCTGGCTAACTATACAGACACCTGAACCTATCAGGTTGGTACTGACTGACACACAGTAGTACCCTGTCTGACACACAGACTCCCACTCAAGCTTCTTCTCTCAGCTCTTATCCAGCTTCTTCTCGCTTCTCCACACAGGCTTCACATATATATACAGTACAGCCCCTCCTCCTGATGTCCCGCCTTCCACTCCCCATAGGCTGGAACTTTCCCTCCAAACCCATGACAGACAGGTAACATCAGTGCTGTATGTAACAGTACCAACCTTCTTACTTTATAAGAATTCCAAAATATCATTCGTCCTAGAATTGTACAAATTCTAATAATTATTTCTCTTACATCCTTGGCTACCAATTATTTCTTGGAAGATCAATACTACCATCATGTAAAACTTCACATTTCAGCAATAAACATCATCATTAAAGAAACAAAAGCAAAGTAAAACCACACAAAATATATCCAACATTGGCTACCTAATCATATTATACTTCATATGTGTTTAGTATCTTATATAAAAGCGTTAATTATCCTCCTACGCTATATTACTTTCTATTTTTAATCTATGCACATATAAAGTTCTATATCAAAAATTTCACATGATATCAATATTTCAGAGAATAGGTATGTTATGTATCTCTCACATTATAGATTGATTGTGTTACAATGATACCCCAATTTCATATTTCATCAAAATTAAACATTAGTTCCTTTTTTTTCTAGTTTTAAAATGCCACCTATAAAAACCTATTAGCTATTTTCTCTCTGATTTGAAGTTTCCCCAATTTTCATGTCCATTTGGAGCCAAGGAATGTCTAATTTGTAATCATATTTCAACCCTTCCTTCTCGCTTCTTCGATCTGCATAAACATCCATCAAATTCGGACATCTCTCATCCACCAGGGCCTCTTTCCCCTCCTTTGTCTCTCTCCTTTGCGGCTGTGTAGTGATGTTCTCTGTTTCAATCTGTTGTGACGAAAAGTTCCAGTGCTGTATCTTTTCCTCCATCCCAGAGAGGACAGTCTTAAGCCCATCAAACTGAAAATTCAGATGGTCAAGAATGTTTCTCTGTACGTTGTGGAAAACATTTACTATATCCGCTACTATATCCTGTGTTAAAGTTTCCATATTTGGAAGGTAAATGTTCAAAACTGTCTCCTAATTTCCAAGTATCCACCTCATTTAAAGAGACATTCCTTGTTATGAAGATTCTCCCCAATTTAGCTTATTTACTTTTCACGGCCGGCAGCTGTAAGGTATTTAAGCAATAAAAGTCAGTTCCTCAACAGATAAGTAGCTTCGGTTGTAAATTAACCCCTTACAGGGAGCAGAAAATGAAAGTCTCTGTCCTTATCTGCTTCTCTATTTCGGGTGTAACGCAGTGAAAAAAACAACAGATCTGTTCCAGGCTAGAGCCTTTTTGCCGCTTCAGGATTACACCGTCCAGCCGTTTGAGATTATTTATTTTGTACTCACAAAATGTTGGAACTGATTAGTTCTGTTGGTTCAGTCCTTTATAACATTCTCCTGCTTTCCCCTCCTGCCGCGGGGCTCACAGCTGGGACAGCCATAAAACATGGCGTCGACGGAATCCTTTGTCTGGAGAAAGGATAATCTAAAGAGGTGGTTGCCTTCCACCACCCCCCCCAGAAAACCCCTGCCCTCCTACGACCCAGAGGAGCTTCTCCTGGCTCCCCCTCCCCCCAATTTCTCGGGGGGGTGTTGGATTCGCGGCAAGCAGCAGGAATCTGGAGAGCCCAGATTCCCTCGCTGCCTCGCTGTTTGTAGCCCCGCCCCTCTCCCCCTGCATCCGTCATTTTGAAGTACCTTCCTTTTAAGCCTAGAGATTATGCAATCCCCATCATGAATCTGTCCAATCCCATTTTAAAGGCATCTAGGTCAGATGCCATCACCACATCCTGTGGCAAGGAGTTCCACAGACTAACAACACACTAAGTAAAGAAATACTTTGTCTGTTCTCACTCTCCCAAAGCTCAATTAGAGTGGATGTCCCCTGGTTCTAGTATTGTGTGAGAGGGAAAAGAGCTTCCCTCTATCCACTTTATCCATTCTCTGCATACTTTTATACGTCTCAATCAGGTCCCCCCTCAAGGGCCTTTTCTCTAGACTAAAGAGCTGCAAACGCTGTAGCCTTTCCTCTGGGCGGCTTACAACATTTAAAATACAATAAAAAGGCAAAATAAAAGGGCAAAATAATTAAAATGCAATTAAAAATATATACTCTAAAAATTGCCATCAGACCCACAGCTGAGATTATTTCAATTAAAAGCCTTCTAGAACAGGAAGGTTTTGACCTGGCGCCGAAATGTCATCAGCATCAGCGCCAGATGAATCTCAGTTGGGAGGGAATTCCATAATCTGGGGGCAGCTGCCGAAAAGGCCCTTTCTCTACAAACCCTCCCTCTTATCTCCTTGAGGGACGGCTCTTTCAAAAGGGCCCCCTGGCTAGATCTTAACTGCCGGGTAGGTTCATATTATAATGTTGGCTGTTTTATTTTCAATCCCCCTTTTAATGATACCTAGCATGGAATTGGCCTTCTTCACTGTTGTTGCACACTGGGTTGACACTTTCATTGAGCTGTCCACCAGTACACCAAGATCTCTTTCCTGATCCATCATGGACAGCTCAGAACCCATCAGCTGATAACTAAAGTTTTAAATTTTTGCCCCAATGTGCATTACTTTACTTTTTTTTTTTTATATTGAAACACATTTGCAATTTTGCCGCCCCTTCTCCCAGTTTGGAGAGTTCCTTCTGGAGCTCTTCACAACCCCTTCTGGTCTTCACCACCTGGAAAAGTTTTGTGTCATCTGCTAACTTGGCCACCTCACTGCTTATCCCTGTCTCCAGGCCATTTATGAACAGGTTGAAAAGCAGTGATCCCAGGACAGATCCCTGGGGGACAATGCTCTTCATCTCTCTCCACTGTGAAAATTGCCCATTGACATCTATTCTCTGTTTCCTGGTTCTCAACCAATTATCAGTCTATAAGAGGACCTACACTCTTATCCCCTGACTGTGGAGTTTTCTCAGCAGCCTTTGATGAGGGACCGCATCAAACACCTTATGAACATCCAGATAGACAATATCCACTGGTTTGCCCGCATCCAGATGCCTATTGACCTTTTCAAAGAATTCTAAAAAGTTTGTGAAGTAAGACTTACCCTTACAGAAGCCATGCTGATTTTCCCTGAGCAAGGCTTGTTCTTCTATGGGTTTTAAGATTTTATCTTGGATGAGGCTTTCCACCATCATCCCTGGAACAGACATTACGCTAACTGGCCTGTACTTTCCCAGGTCCCCCCTCCTTTCCTTTTAAAAGATTGGTGTGGATTCTTTTTACCTTCCCTTTCAACTTCTTTCTAACTAGTTTCCTCATCTGAGGGAAGTTCGCCCTTTGGAAATCAAAGGTTATTGTGTCAGATTTGTTGAGAGTTCTGGGAACTTGTTTAAGTTCCAATAAGATGCGTAGTGGAAGGCTAGATCAGTGGTTCATAACCTTGAGTTACTCAAGTGTTTTTGGACTGCAACTCCCAGAAGCCTTCGCCACCAGCTGTGCTGGCTGGGGTTTCTGGGAGTTGCAGTTCAAAAACACCTGAGTAACCCAAGGTTAAGAACCACTGGGCTAGAAGTTCCCTTGTTTATCCACCCTCACCAAAGCCTAGCACTTTTCATTAATGAACACTCAGGAGGCGATTCTTAAGTGTAAAAAGGTTTTGTATATTCAACTCATATGAACAGGCATTCAGTAGGTTTCAACTTGATTCAGAAGGAAAGTAATAAAGGGTAAAAGTTTCTTTTCTTCAGCCCATGTGGCTGGGAGGATCTCTGGGCTTCAGAGATCCCGCATGGACATCTAACATCTTACAAGGCATAGAAGGATTTAGATCACACAAAACGGAGTCTCTCTCACCTCATGGTAAAAGGGGAGTGACAACGGGTGGAGCTTATTTAACCTGGGAGACCACAAATCTCTCTGATTGGTTAGTATGTTAACAGGCAAAATCAGTTAGTTTCTGATGCAGGCCCCTTCCTCCCACAACTTGAAATTAGCATTTGGATTGATTAGCCAATAAGATTTGCTTGACCCTCCCCCCCCCAACATGCATGATGAAAGAGATTGCAGCATGGTCACTATTCCTTACCGGTCAGTGACAATCACATCCCTAACCATGTCCTTTTAAAAGAAGGAGAGTCCTTCACCTGAGGGCAATTTTTCACCTGAGGGCAATTTTTTGAAGTCCCTTCCATTTCGAGGGCTGTCTAGTCCAAGTCTTTTGCACATAAATTGGCATATGGAATGTTACGCAAATTAGCATTCTCCTTTCTTCTTCTTTATGGTGATGCATGTTCTTCTTTTTTGGTGATGGGTAGATGGCCCTCCTCCATATTTTGTGTGTGTATCTATTGCTTTCCCCTCTCTTCCTCCCTCCCTGCAGTCCACTTTTTTTTTGTTCCATCTCCATCTTTCTGGTCTCCTCTTTCAAAAACAACTATAACAACCAAATGGTAAATAAAACAAGGAAGAAAACACGAGATGCCAGTGGCTGAGTCATAGCCCAACCAAGTGGCAGTCAGGGTAACACTAAGAATGGCCGGAGCACTCTATTTTCAGTTTAGACTGGAAATCTAAACTTTTAGTTCGCTATCAGTTTTACATGTGTTTGTTCATAAATCCTGTTCCCACAGCAATCTGCACGTTTAAAATATGTGAAAACTTCCAATATTTTAAATTTGTATTTCTCACAAAATAAGTAGTTTATAGACATTTTACCTTTTTTCAAATACACATTTTAGTATGCATTTTAAACTAAAATTCATACTTTTTCAATATGCATCTTTGTATATTTTTGGGTCAAGAATTATATAGCAAACGTTGGGGAAGTATAACCAAAGGACAACTGTATGCTGTATTGACATGAGAATGGCAAGTCAGGTCTTTTCATTTAAGCAAGTGTCCTATCTGAAATTCTAAAGTATCTTGTGACGTGGAGAATAATGGAGATAGTAAGAGAAGGAGCGGGACTGGGAGTAAGAGTAGAAGAAGTAACAGTACTGTTTAGAGTTTCACAATTAGGTTTTAGAGCTGGTATATCTCAGTGGTTGGAGCACCTGCTGCAGAGACCTGAAGAGGACAAGCCAAGATCACCACTGCTCCTCTTAGGAGAGGGCCCCCCACCAAGATCATCTGGTGTATGTGTGACTGATGGCATTGCATGCCCTGTGCCCTGTGCAGCCTTGGGCATCCTGCGCATTCCCAGAGTGCCACCAGAAGGAAAAACTGGTGAACCATTTCTGAGTGTATATATATCTAGAAAATTCTGTAAGGGTTGCCATAAATTAGAAATGACTTGATGGCACATTGTTGTTTAGTTCTTATTGTTACATATTTCTTTTGTTACTCCATGCTATGGAAGTTA
The DNA here is from genome assembly GCF_051106095.1 of Pogona vitticeps. Classification (NCBI taxonomy): domain Eukaryota; kingdom Metazoa; phylum Chordata; class Lepidosauria; order Squamata; family Agamidae; genus Pogona; species Pogona vitticeps. Next base: position 90,735,905 of record NC_135786.1, on the reverse strand, counting down.
TAAGATATATATTAAGAAATGAATTCAACAAGAAATTATGCCCCAGGGACAGTCAATGTGTACTGTTCACTTGCTTTCCTTCTGTGTTATAGGTAAGAGACTATAGTGTGACATCATTCTTTGCTTGTCCTCTGCTGTATTATGACTTTCTTGGCTTTGTCTTCTAAACTTTCAGATGCTGCCAAAGAAGCACCAAACTACAAGTGGGAGGAATGTCATGCACTACCTCCTTAATTTATGAATAAATCTAACTCAGCTTCATTTGGTATTCCTTCCGCCTCTTTCTCTCGCTCGCTCCATCTTTGTAAGGGTCGTCAGGTCATATTTCGTCCTCTTTGTAAAAATGTTTTAAAAGAGAAGGCTTCTTTAAAAAGACAACAACTCAGAACAGTTGTAAAAATAAACTGGGAGTTAATATTTTAGATCTAGGAAGATATGAACCAAAAATACAATAATGAACATATGTGGGATGATAGATTCAGCCCACTTGTGACGAACACCTTCATAATTCATTTTGGTCTGAAGCAGTCTTTGAGTTATGAGATGTGTCGTTCACTCATGGGATAAATTACACAGTCCTTGGATAACCATTATGTATCTGAAAATGTCTGTGTTGCTCATTGTAGCTTTGGGGAACAGTCAAGGACTGTGCTTTCCTACAGCTTTAGTTGAATGTGTTTGTCTGGTGTTTATTGTGTGGTGCTTATTGCAGGGGGGGAAAATCCACCTACAGCAGAAAAAGAACAAAATTTACATGATAGGTTGATTATACCACTTAACAGTGGGCTTTTTCTTTCCTTTCAAAAAGCATCTCTCTTACAATGAAAGATTGTGGACTAGATTTATTCTTCTTTTCTTTTCTTTTCTTTTCTTTTCTTTTCATTCTTTCTTTCTTTCCTTCCCCCCCCCCCAGGGGTGCGGAGAACAACGTTTCATGTCCAAAGAAACTGGGCATTTAATCTCTGTTTAACTGAAATTTAGTCAGCAGTGTTGACACCTCTGCATTTGAACACTAGGATTTCTTTGTGGGATGCAATCCCTTTCACTCCACTTAATATCCCATCTTGGTCTCTAAGGGAAAAATAATTGAGTTTAGGCTAGTTTTAAATGGCGATAAGGACAGGGGACACAGATGGGTATTTCATTGATTAACACTAACACTGGCCTAAGGCCTCAGTGTCAGGCATTAGATTAGGACATTACGGAGAGAATGACAGAGTTTTGGCACTTTCTTCCTCCTCAATAACATTCTTTCACATATTAGGTTTATCCCACCCTAGGTAGCTACTTTATCATGCAGAAGGCCTTAATCCACTGATGTGACTCTATGTGCTCTCACTTTGATGCTGGCTCTGTTTACAAGAGTAATGCAGCCAGCGTCAGACAAAGTGCTCGTGACAAGAACAACTGAATAAGGCTTTTAGATGCACAGTAGCTTGACCTAAAAAAAAAAAGTCCACAAGAAAGAAAAAGACGAAGAGGAAGATGATGAAGGGAAAGAAGAAGAAGAAGGGGTGGGCAAGGGGGTAGAAAAGAAAAGAAAACCTTCATTTTGAAATGAAGTTACGTTGTTTGCTTCATGAAGAGACAGACATGAGTTGTTGTTTTTTCTCTTTTCTCATCGAGAAGATTCAACTTTACTGATCTTCTTGTACAGCACTTTATCTTTTTCTTCACCTTTGACCTTCCTTTCAGTGCCTCCTCAAGGCATCGCCAACGTAAGCCTCATGGTGTTCTTTTTAGAAGTTGGATTGCTTGCTATCCCCTCTGGTGAATTTAAGCAGCTGTTGAAGTCAGCGACAAGGTTGGCTTCGGAATTGGTCGGCTGGCTGGGAAAGAGATTATGGGTCAGTCCCCGGTGCTGGGAGACAAAAGATTCAAGCAGTTCAGGATTTTTTGGATATCCGAAAAAGATTTCATGATATTTGTAAAGATCTAACAGCGTCTTGCAGGTTTCATGTGGCCTTAACAGCTTATAGCAAGTAAAACTCTAGGCAGTCAGTAAGCGGTATTTTCATAGCTATGCTGGGTTTCCCTGGCTCCCCACCCTCACCCCAGATTTCCATATATTTCTGGACAATGCAATTCCTTAAAACTGAGCCACTGACTGGAAGAACAGGTGTTTTCTAGCTTCACAGCAACAACACATAGCTTCAGAGCTTAAATGGAATTTTATTTAAATCTACTTTCTAAACAAAACTGAGGAGGCAAAAAGGGCTGACGTTTGCTGAGTTTTTAAGGGTCTGCATATTCTAGCCCACAGTTGTCACTTTCAACATATAGAATGTGATGGACAGCTTTAAGAAATTCTGGAATTGTTGCAGCTTGAAGCTTGCTTTGATTTCCAAGCAAAGCCAAATCTGCATACAAATGAGCTGCAATCCTACCCTCAATTATTGAAGATGGCAACTTTGTTCATGTCCTCAAATGTCTAATGTTGGAGCTGAGAGAGGAATGTGTGCTGGCCTGTTCCTTCGTCCTGACTTTTCTGCAGTAAACCAGAAAGTCTGAATGGAAGTGCAAGCCCACATGACTGAATGTTGTTCTCTGTACTGCTGGGACCCATGTTGTGCACGACATCCCATAACCTGGTGCAGACAGGGCCATTCCAAGACATTTGGCTGCCTGAAGCAAAAGAAACAGCAACATTGTATAGAAACTGGCCAAAATGGGAGCTGAAGTCCACCTCAACACCAGCAATGGGCAGAATCTTCCATTGCACTCAAAGGCAGCAGTCTTGCTTAGTGGGCTAAAGGCAGCACACCCTTCTGTGCTCCCCAGAAAATGCTGTATAAGGAAGCCAAAGATAGGGCTAGCTGCTGTGTGGAGGATTCAACTCATTGTAATTATACTGCACTTTCCCCATCACCCCAGGGAAGTCAGGGGTGGAACTGGTAGGGGCTGAGTACTGGGAATGAGGGAAATGAGTCAAATTCAATAGATACAGCTACTCTTAGTACAGCATACAAAATGACCATTGTCTGCTATATATGTGTTAAAGATGAGGCTTTTTATGAGGAGAAAAAGGTGGCAACCCTTTCTGAGCAGTGGCATAATTTAACACACAAGAATTCAAACCCTGATTCTAAAGAGTTAAGCAGTGAAATCTTGTGAATTTTGTGTATTTGGAAAATTTATAAAAATCAAATTGCATTGAAATTCTCCCTCATCCATTCTGATCATACCTTCTTGTCCTCTCTTTCACAGTGAGACTTTTGAATGCCTGAAGATGATCATACAAGTATCAGTGGATATATTTGATTATGGAGTCAGAAATAATAATCAACAGAGCTGGGAAAAGTTACTTTTTCAGATTACAAATCCCAAAACGTCTCCGCCAGCATATCCAATGGTTTGGAAACTAGCTTAATGCAGGACTTGTAGTTCAAGAAACTTAATTTTTCAGGGCTATGAACAGGTCCTCATTATTAATACAGATGCCTTCATATTGGCATATTAATTTTGTGCCCTGCATTTTTGGTATATTTGAGAAAAATGGTAAAAATGGGAAAGCAGTTCCAACTACAATATGGAAGAGACTTCCATGCCTGCCTTGCTAGGAGAGCCAGCTATAGTAGAGCCGTTTGTGATTTCGATAGCTTCATAAGAATGAGTTTGGTTAGACATGCTTGTGATTCATTCCTTTTGCCTGAGAAAAATGTCTCCGGATGCCAAAAAGTGGTTAGAAAAACTACCTTTGAGGGGAAAACTGGACAAGTGAGTTTTCCAGATGCAGGGTTGTATAGGTTATACCACCTAAGACATGGTGAAGGAGGGATGGGAAACCTCTCGTTACCAGCCTCATCATTGTTAGCTTTGCTGTTTCTAAATGGTTCAGCCTCACCATATTGAATTTATTTTCCCTATATGTGTGTGTATCAGGATTGAAAATGAACCAAGTGGCAGGAAATGGGCATGCTTTGAAGCTGAGTTTATGCCAATTGCTACCACAGAGCTGGGGAACATCTGGCCCTCAAGATGCTGTGGGACTGCATCTCCCATAAGCTTTAAACATCATAGCCAGTGGTAATGGATGAGGAGAAATGTAGCCCAGTGACAATACAAGGTCTTCTTTTCCCCCAGCCCAGTGCTGAAGAATCCTGGTGTTCACTTAGCCCCCAGCCTCCCAGTCAGCAACAAGCAGCAGATATTTTTCAGCCCTGACCTCTGCCCAGATGTATCAAACTGTCAGGTGAAAGTTAACAAACCTGAACACACATGTTTTTAGGTGGTCCACCATCTAATGGCTTTTAGATGGCCAATCAAAACCTGCTTGGTTAGGCCTTCTGATGAAATAAAAATGCAGATACACTTTATCACTCCTTGTTATTTATCAATTCATTTATTTAATTTATATTATGCTGTTATTATGTTGTATATATTATATTTAATTTATATCACACGAAAAAGGAAGGAAGATCATGTATTGACATCAGCAAGTCTCGCGATCAGAGAAAAGTGGAGGAATTTGCCCAGACGCTTGAGGAAACCCTTCCAGGCCCGGCTGGTGAAAAAGCACCTGAACGATGGGAACATTTCAAGAATAACATCGCATTGTCCACATTTATAACACTGCCTTGTCCACATTTGGCAAGGAGACCAAAAAGATGGCATACTGGTTCGAAGCCCATTTGGAGGAACTGATGTCAGCCATTGAGGATAAGAGGAGAGCTCTAGCATCATACAAAGCCTGCCCTAGTGAGTACAACTTGCAGGCTCTTTGAGTTGCTCATAGCAAAGTCCAACAGACTGCCGGGAGATGTTCTAACAATTATTGGCTTCAGCTCTGCTCTCAGATACAGATAGCAATGGACACAGGTAACATTAAAGGAATGTATGATGGTTTAAAGCAGGCTTTAGGTCCAATACAAAAGAAATCTGCTCCGTTGAAGGCTGCTACAGGTGTGATCATCCAGGACTGAGCACAGCAGATGGAATGCTGGGTGCAGCACTACTCTGAGCTATATTGTAGAGAGAATGTAGTAACCGAAGAGACATTAAATACCATTGAATCTCTGCCTGTCTTGGAAGAGTTGGACAGTGAACCAGCTTTAGCAGAAATAAAAGCAGCCTTGAATTCCCTTGCCTCTGGCAAGTCACCTGGAAAGGATAACATCCCTGTTGAAGTGCTGTAAAGAGATCATCATGACCGAGCTGTATGAAATCTTTTGTCTTTGCTGGAGGGAAGGTGGAGTATCACAGGACATGAAGGATGCAAAAATTGTCACGTTGTACAAGAAGAAAGGCGACAGGGGTGACTGCAATAATTACTGTGGCATCTCCTCAGTTTTGTCGGGAAGCTGCTTGTCCATGTTGTGCTGAAGAGGCCTTTAAAAAAATACTTCCCAATATTGGATGTCCACCTCAACTCCTTAACGTCATCAGGTCCTTTCATGAAGAAATAAAGGGCACTGTACTTTTTGACGGCTCAACATCAGATCCCTTTGACATCCAAAGCGGAGTAAACAGGGCTGTGTCCTCGCGCCAACCCTGTTTGGAATCCTTTTTGCTTTCATGCTGAAGCACACTTTTGGAACTGCATCGAAGGTGTCTACCTCCAGATGAGATCAAATGGAAAGCTCTTCAATCTCTATAGATTGATAGTGAAGACCAAGGTCCAGCTGAAATGCATGGGGGACTTCCTCTTTGCCAATGACGCAGCTGTTATTGCCCATTCTGCTGAAGACCTCCAACAACTCATGAATCATTTTAGTAAGGCCTGCCAAGATTTTGGATTAACAATCGGGCTGAAGAAAACACAAGTCATGGGCCAGGGCGTGGACTCACCTCCCTATATTACCATCTCTACACAAGAATTGGAGGTTATTCATGATTTTGTGTACCTTGGCCCAATGATCCCTGACACACTCTCTCTAGATGATGAGGTGGATAAGCACATTGGCAAAACAGCTACCATGTTCTCTAGACTCACAAAGAGAGTATGGCTTAATAAGAAGCTGACAGCATATACAAGTTCCAGGTCTATAGAGCCTGTGTCCTGACTACACTCCTGTACTGCAGTGAGTCCTGGACCCTTTGTGCACGGCAGGAGAGGAAGCATAACATGTTTGTTTGTTTGTTTGTTTGTTTGTTTGTCTGTCTGTCTGTCTGTCTGTCTGTCTGTTTGTTTGTTTGTTTGTTTGTTTGTTTGTTCGTTCGTTCGTTCGTTCGTTCGTTCGTTCGTTCGTTCGTTCTTTCTTTATTTATTTATTTAGTTATTTATTTATTTATTTCATTTGTACCCCACCTATCTGGTCTTGCAACCACTCTAGGCGGCTTCCAATACAACATAAATCAGCATATAAAATTATCACAAAAGTTATTACATAAATAAGTTCCATAAGAATTTATAAAACGAGAAAATAAAATAAGAAATAAATAGGGAAAATAAAAAGATCAAGTATGTTCCATATGCGCTGTTTCTGATGCATTTTTGGTATCACCTGGCAGAATAAAATTCCAAATAGAGTAGTCCTAGAACAAGCTGGAATTTTTAGCATGTGTACATTACTGAAACAGTAACGTCTACATTGGCTTGGGCATGTCATGAGAATGGCTGCCTATAGTATTCCAAAAGATCTCCTGTATGGAGAATTAGTGTAGGAAGACCACAGCTGCGATACAAGGATATTTGCAAGTGGGATCTGAAGGCCTTAGGAATGGACCTCAACAGATGGGAAACCTTGACATCTGAGCATTCAGCCTTGAGGCAGGCAGTGCATCATGGCCTCTCCCATTTTGAAGACACACTTGTCCAGCAGGCTGAGGCAAAGAGGCAGTCCTGAAACCAGCAAAATCAGGGAGCTGGACAGGGAACAGATTGTATTTGTCTTCAGTGTGGAAGGGATTGTCACTCTCGAATTGGACTTCTCAGCCACATTAGACGCTGTTCCAAGACCTCTATTCAGAGTATGTTACCATAGTCTCTTGATACTGAAGGATGCCATTGCATTATGTTGTTGATATGTTAAGGCTAGTTTTCCTTTGTCTGTACCTTCAGTTTGACTTTCTTTATTTATTTATTTATTTATTTATTTATTTATTTATTTATTTATTTATTTATTTATTTATTTATTTATTTATTTATTTATTTATTATCATTTGTAAGCCTCCTTTCTCCTGATGAAGGGGCTTATAAAGTGGCTTACAGTGTCAAAACATGTAATACTAAAAGCACAATAAATTACAGATTGAAAAGCAATTAGACACGCAATAATAATTTTAAAAATCCATTAATTAAACGGCTTAAACTCGGCTTCAAAACATGTCTTGTATCTGCCACTCGGATTCAAAACTTTCCTATTTCTTGCCACTTTACAATCATTTTAAACTTTAAAAACAGACTTAGAAGAACAAAAACTAAAACAAAATGAAAAAACAGCATCCAGAGACTCAGCATAATTATTAAACGGCTGCCTGTGGAAGAATGAAAGGGAGGGGGTCAATTTAACCTCCCCAAGGGGGAGGCAACCACAGCAAAGGCCCTCAATTTGTGCCCCCATCAAATGCACCTGCCATGACAATGCGGCAGGGAAGGGCCTCCACTGAAGATCTAGAGGGTCAGGAAGCCACATATAGGAAAATAGATGATTCAGATAGCCCGGACCCAAATCATCTAGGGCTTTATAAGTGATAACCAGCATTATATCAGTGATGATAGCCAATGCTTATCCGTTGAGGGTGTTAGGGTTTTATGAGGTGCTAATTTTTCTGATTTTGGGTTGTTTGTGGTGTTATCTTTTGATTTATGTATTTATTTGCTGGATTTGGTTTTATTGTAGGCATATTTTACTGCAGCAAATGGCTTGCAATTCTCTTTTTGGAGAAATTTAGGATACCAGATTTTGAAACAATAATAATGCATGAATACTGTATATAACCAGACAATTAATTTACATTATAAAGATTATCATGCATTTTTTTGCAGTTTTACGTGTAAGATGTTTGAGTTCTCCTTATTTCTTTTAAGTGGTCTTCCTAATTTCAACAATCTGTGGGTGCTTTTCTTTATATATATATAAACCCACAGATTGTTGAAATTAGGAAGACCACTTAAAAGAAATAAGAAATAAGAAATGAGAAATAAGAAATAAGAAATAAGAAATAAGAAATAATAAGAAATAAGAAATAAGAAATAATTGCATAAGTCATGAGAGATTTAGGTCATGACTTATGCAATTCTGTAAATGTTTTCTGGCTTTCCCAAGGAAAAAAGCTCAGGTTTGTAAAAGTCCAATAGGGCCATCCAACACTCAGAGTTATGCCAGATATAGTGGGTTTGGAATGGGTACAACCCTCTTATGCTGTTTCAATAGTCCTGGTTCAAGTGTAACCCCCTTTTATGTGTGGACTGATCCCACAACTGCTTGTTGTGATATCAGTCAGGAGAAGAGCCAATAAAGAGGCAGAAGAAGGGAAGGAAGAGTAGGAGGAGTTGATTTAGCCCAATCCAAATCCAAATCTCAGTCCACCAAACTCACAGCCACTAGGCTGACACAGGCTAGGGCCAGAATAGTCCTAAATAATTTCCACCATCTCTAGGTTAAAAGAGGTTTGGTTTGAGTAGAACCCCAGATGGTTTAATTAGCTCAGCCAGTCCACAGTGATCTTGGCTAGTTAGAATGCCTTTGAGTTCTGGGTGGGGGGAGGATACTGATAATGAAACAAAAATAATCCCTTGTGATGGTTTGAGAGCAGTGAAGCTCACCTGGATTTAGGGTTTTCAAAAGATCATGTGACATATCTGGGCTGAGGGTTTGGCCTTATTTAGAGACACTAAAGCCCTTCCTTTGTCGATGTGTTATCACACTTTTGATCGTATCCTTCTAGAAAACACAGAGAATACTGTGCCATTTCCATTTCCATTTCAGACACCATTCAGTGGCCTAGCCATTGTTGACTGATGGATGACTGAAATTCATGCTGTATCTGCAGTTCCCCCAGTTCTTGAACTTCCAGCAGACTGTACTAGAAGGAAGGGTTTAAGAGAGTCAGCCACGCTTCACAGAGGAAGAAGTAGCAAACAGCCTCAAAAACATTGCACCCTGGGTTTAGAACACTGGTCATACTCTTCTTATAGAAAAACAAAGGTGTTGGGGAGAAAGTCTGGATTTATGCACATCTTGGCATGTCTTGTATTCAGTGAAGCTTCAGCACTGTCGATCCAATGCACATCATACTGTATTTATTGAAACCAGATAAGGAACCAAACATTCAGTTCCATATGTTGGATACCTAGTATGTCCAAGGCCTCTTTGTAAAAGCTTACTTAAAACATATAAAAATACAAAGAAAGGCTATCACCTTCTTTCATGAAATTATTATTCCTTGGTGTCATTACTTAAAATAGTAGAAATGCATTCCTTGACATGCATGAATGAGCGAGTTTGAAGGGTTTTTGAGGGGTAGTTTTTGGTTTCTTTCAGAAGAAAGGGAAAAAGTTACACTGCAAGACATGGCTACGATCCTCCTGTACACACATATTCTACTAATACAAAAGTGGGCCTGGGTTGAGCGAACGGTTTGAGAATCAAGATGACGGTTCCTTAATCTGATTTTAGCTGCCTGTATAATTTGGACAAATTGGACGACAAGGCACCTGCATTTAAACACAGAATTGGAGTACCGGAATTATAGGCCGACATTTCTGATATCTTCCCATTTCCAAATTAAGCTCTGAGAAACCTCGGAGGCCTGTTGAGGGGTTACCCAGTTAAATTCTCTGCAAGGGTGTGATTTAACACCCCCCTGCCCCCCGCTTTTTATGCCTTTTGGCAATTGGCAGATGTTCTCTATATCGAGGGATAAGCTGGGACTGTGACTTAGGCCACTTCCAAAGGGTGTAGGACGCTCCCCTGTGGGTATCTTTAAAAGGCCATAAGCTTGAGTAGCAAAAATGAAAAGGTCCAGGGCTGGTGTTAATTACTCAGAAACCACACAGAAAGTGCTCACTGTCATGGAGTTGAGAGGTTGTGCATCCCTCCTTCCACAGATAAAAGACCTGGTATGAAAACATTTTGCAGCGGACAATGAGGCAGAGATTAGCATAATCTTTTGCGGTATCCCCAGTAAGCTATCCAAGAGTGAGCGGCTTTTTTCTCATTGCTTCTCCCCCCTCCCCTCCACCTCCATCCTCTCTAATATCTGGATTTAAGGAACGGCATTGTAAGAATAGACTTTGTCCTGTTTGAAGCCTAACTGTTGTGTTTTCCCGCCTTCGTCTGATCATCCTAGTTGCTAGTATGCTACTTTTCAGCTGGCCAACAATGAAGGGAAAATGAAGTGTCAGTTCATTGACAGAACCTTATCCTGCCTACTTCTTTTTTTTCTTTTCTTAATCCAGGTTTATCATATCTCTCTCATCCCCATCCATTATTTCTTCTAAGAGAAGTGTGAACAAGACACTTTCTGGGGTGGGGGCAACAGGCTTCGGTGATCCTTGAAATTAATTCACAGAAGCTTGTTTTTTAGAAGTAATTTTCTGCCCCTCATGGTGGCAGAGATAAATTTGAATGATGGCCCAGAGGACAAAACAAATGGACCACTGCATTCTCTTCTCACCTTTCCCATGTAGCCCCCCAACTGGACATTATAGGGAGAGAAATAACAGTTCTTTCCTCCATTTGCTGTGTTAGCAAAACCAAAAGTGTGCAGAGTAGAGTTCTCTTTCTTCTGGCACTCACTGTTTGGGACTGCCTCAAAAAAAGCAGAGTAGTATGCATGATTCTTGCTTCTTGCTTTTGAACAGTAAGTTACTGTTTCAAACAGCTACTGGCCATGCAGGTTTGGCTCCATGTCTGGGGAAATCTAATCCAAAAAGAAACTCTTCCCATTTCTTGAGGGAAGTAAGATGGTGATGTATCAAGGGACAGTTTTCCATTTAGAGGACTATCATACAACAGTCTTCTGTCTCAAGGGTTGTGCTATCCTAACATGGCTGAAAGAAAAATGAGCCTATTGAAGGGAGAAGAGAGGCTTTGAGTTTAGAGTTTCAAGAGTCAACACCTGGACATCAGTCTCTGCAGGTAAACATGTCACCAAGTCAGAGTCTTTCCTACAATAGTACAATATATTGCCAGAGCAGAAAAGCTGCTACCTTTAGTTTACCACATCAGACTGGGGTTGTTAATGACAGGACCTTCTGGAGGTCATACATTCATAGGATCACCCTAAGTCAAAAACAACATGACAACAATAAGATGTGTTGAATGTCTGTTTAAAGTATAATGGCCAAAGCTTTTGAGCTTTTATGCTTCTGTAACACAATCAGGGTAAATCTTGGTAGCAAATTGCTCCAAGTTATTAAGTTCATGTGGGCATGTTGTGCACCACATCATGTGACTCAGCAAATAACACTGAATGAGGATACAACATTCTTACTACATTCTTTGCAGCAATTTACTGTTGTGATTTGCACCAGTTGTACTACACCAGCAGGTGTAACGAATTTTGCCAGTTAATTATTTCTAAATCAGTGGTTAGCATCCTGTTGTTAGCTTCCCCTATGTCCCACAAGCAGAAGAAGACTGCCAATAATTAAAGAGTTCCTTTTTCAGTTTGGGAGTGCAGCGGACTCATGCGCAATGATGCAGAATTGCATGCATCATTGTACATGAGTTGTCTCCTTAAAAAGGAATCAAAGAGTTTCCTGCTGGTGCTGATGTCACTTGTATTGAGCAAGCAGAGATATGAAATAGGATACTTTAGTATTTTTTTCTAATTATAACAAATTATTTCTACATTTAAGTTATAATACTGTTTTTCAAAATTTGTATCCAGTGGACTTCTGTAAAGTCTGTTCTTCTCTTTTGTCCTCTTTTTTTTTAATGAGAAAAGTGAGCTTGAGAGCAACTGTGTGATCCTGTGGCCCCTCCCTCATCCCTTTACGATCCTTATGGATTTCCGTCTATCAGTAGCAGCCCATGGAGCAACAGAAGGCTGGAATGGGCTCCGAATGGATGACACTTTCGTCGGTCTGTCATCTACAGCAATGCTTTACCCAACCACTTCCACAATCACACCGTGACCTGATATAAAAACATTTCTGATATCTGCAGATATTGCATCACAAAGCCAGGCCATGGTGAGCCTGAGGGGGGCTTTGAGAAGAAAAAGCAGCTCACATGTAGAGGGCAAGGAAAATGACAGTTGGCCCTCGGTCAAAAGGGTAAAAGCTCTGGATGCAGTTCTATCAAACAACTGCAAAGGGTGGAGGGACAGGGGGAAACCATAAACTGCCTTTGCTGATATCTGTTTTATTTTTATGTTCTGTGAATAGCCCCCGCATTAAGATGCTCAGCTAAGCCCTCTGTTTTCTCAGGTACTCAGACAGGCTGAATGTCCTTGTTGAGATATACAGTATCACCTCCAAAGAAGCCTGGATGTTCAGTTGTATTGTTGTTTCTGAAATTAGGCAAACCTGTAGTGGGGTTGAATGTGACTCTCCCTGGGCTTACACAGTGGCTAATGCTTTGGTTTGTTAGGCCCTTTGATCCTGCATGCCCTGTTTCAAGTCTTGCCACTGCCGGTTAGGTTAGTGTTTTGTTACCTCAGGGATAACCGGCAGGTTATGAAAGTTGGGCATCACCCTCTCCAAGATCAAAATATAAAAATAGGTTCAGGGTCAGAGAACGGCATAGACCCCCAGAAGCTTTTCAGTCATACAGCTGGAGATTGCCTCTTATGTATATATAAAGCGTCATTAGGATTCTGACAAAGAAGTGCAGGATGGGATTGCTGCAGGGCAGGAGCTTTGAATTTGATAAGAAAAAATCACTTCTGGCTGGCTGATAGAAGACAAGGCAAGTTCAAGGAAGGCATTAAAATCATTTAAAACTGCATTTCAAGCAGTGGGTTTTTGTGACTCTGTGCTTGTGTTTTTGTTTGCTGCATTTGGTTGTACATTTACTGTAATTGTGATCATTTTAATTTGTTCTTGTATATTTTTAAGCTGCCCTAAGAATATCTGTTAAATGCATTGTATGTATATGTGCATGCATTCATTTATTTATGTACCTACGCATATAGTGTATGTATGTATCTAATTAAGTAAGTAAGTAATCAAGTGTCTGGGTGAATTGTCTGAGACAAGGGCAAAGAGCCTGGAGTTTAGAGGTGCTATGCACAGGATTAGAGACTAACCAGTTATTTGATTATTAATACTGTCATGGGTATTACACATTATACATATTATACTTAAGTATTACCAAGAAAAGAAAAGAAAGAATACCCCTCATACCATACCATAATGTAAAATCATGTTATAAGCAATGCACAAAATGGTCCTTGATGGCAGACATCATTGTCTTAAGCTCTTGCTTCACTGGCACACTCATGGGTTTCATTTATTGGCTACTGAATGTACCCCAGTAGGCTGGGGTTCAAACTGGCTATCTGACCTTCATGTGATCCCTTTTCTTTTCTTTCCCCATGACTTTTCTTTTTCTTTGGTCTTTGTTTTCCATCCCCTTGTATTCTTTAGATTGTACCAGATTTGTGTGGTTTAGAAATCCCTCAGTTCCCACACAACATGTTTTCTCTTTCTCTCTCCTTCCTACTGCAAACCACTTTTCTTTCTTACTGGTCTTTCTCTCCTTCCCTCTTCGGTTGTTCACTATTCCCATGTCTTCACTCCCCTCGTAGTCTTACCAGTCACCAGGAGTTTCTCTTAGTCTAAGAGCTGCTATCTTCCAGTTCCCCAAATCCAGGCAGCCAAATTATCATTCCATCCTGCAGATGGTCTTATAGGACATGAAAGAGCTCACCATCTCTCTCTCTCTCTCTCACACACACACACACACACACACGCATACATGCATGCATGCACACGCACACACCCCAAATTGGGTGGGTTTTCCTAGATTGTTTGCATGTAATGGAGTGGTGAGGAACCCTCAATTGCCCTCTTAAAATTCCTTCCATGCAGCTGCTTTAGGATTGTCAGATGAAATAAAAAGGATCCATGATGGTGTTGATCTTCACTGGAGGGACAGCAGCTCTTTACTCTGCCCTGTAGTTGCTCTGGAATTGCACAGATATCTTTGATTTGATCCATCTTTGCACACCTATACAAAGACAGTGTGCCTAAGTCTCTGGCATTGATAGGTCTGTTACTGTTGTTGTTGTTCTTGTTATACTCAATGTCTTACTTCTCAGCATTGCTAGTGCATGGAGGCAGATCAAAGGGTCAAATCTAAAATGATGTAGTAGTAGTAGTAGTAGTAGTAGTAGTAGTAGTAGTAGTAGTAGTAGTAGTAGTAAGAGCAGTAGTAGCTGTATTATTATTTATGCATTTGTTTCTCATCATTGCAGGTGGAGGGATGCATTCAAGGGTGAAGCCTAAAAATTAGGGAATCAGATCCTCAAAATGTACAGAAGAAATGAAATGTTTGCAAAAGCACTCATTTTTTAATTTCAGGAACCAAATTAGCAGCTATTGGTTATTGTTTTAAATTGGTAGCCAATGATTTTGGAATAACTCTGGCAGCTAAAAGGAGACTGTCCTGATCTTGTTTCCACATTCTTTTAATCTCTTACCTTAACATTTGGTACTTTGCAATTTAAAAACAAACAAACTGGCGGACAGCCCACACGTCACTCCTGTCAGTCATTTTAGAGCTCTAGTACAGGAGCCTATGACAGGACAGGAGGGGCGGGGTCAATTGAACTGGGAGTGCCAGAGAGGCAGTTAGAGAGAGACAGAGAGAGAGAGAGTGAAGGAAAAATGGTGAAGAGTTTAGACAGTTAGAGAGAAGACTGAGAAGTGCTTAGACAAGATATTGGACAGTTGGTTAGTTAGAGAATATTAAAGAGTTAAAAGGAATTGGAAGTACATTGCCAGGCAGAAAATATATTGAGATCTTGATTAAAGCAAATGAATACAAGCAATCATACATGTAATCAAATCCACGTTTAATGAATGAATGATAATAGAACATCCATGATTTTCCTTCTGTGATTCACTTATTTATCCTTAAATAAACCTTGTTTTATTTGGCAGCAAGGGTGTGAGACGCATAATTGATATAGAGATGGTATTGACCTACCAGATGGGCGGGATACAAATCAAATAAATAAATAATAAATAAATAAATAAATAATATCCTCTGGTGGCAGCGAACAAAAGGGTAAAGAACAAGTTGTGTCCGAAGGTGGACTTGTGTGAGAGGCAAAACACACAGGGGTCACTGGGGGTACGTGACAAAAACTTTATATACTTTTGAGATTGCTTGTTGATGGATTGTTGTTGCTGTGTAATTCATGACCATGATGGGATATTTTGAGCTGTTCAGGTTGACTTTATCCTTATCTGTCTGCTTATGGGCAGAAGTCCATGGTGCAGTCAGGTGGCCCAACCATTTTAAGCTTAAAGTGACCTGAAACAGTGTGTAAGCAGGAAGAGGCTGTCATCAATTGACTCGTAAAAACCAAGAAAAACCACGTTGCTTGTACTGGTTCCCCAAACACAGCCCAACGTAATGCAAGTGGACAGGTTCAGTGCTACCTCAAATTAATTTGCTTAGTCAGTGGTCTGTAGCATTTGCCCACTTGTAAGCATTGTGGACATCTTATTCTCTGTTCCACTGCCAGCTGACACAAAAAATTGAATCAGCACCTCACGCTATCTAAGCTGTTGTCAGATATCAGATACAAAAATAAATGTGTTTCACCCGTTGTGTTTTCGCTATCATGTTGGGTTAAGTCAGCTCTCTGCAGTCACATTACAGCTGATTGTGTCTCTCTGAAACAAACACAAGCCATCTGTAATTTATGCCGGTATTAATGGATGATGGAAAAAGCACCAGGCAGGTAAGCCGAACCCCTCTTAGACATTATTGAGTGACAAACCTTCTCCCTGCCTGCTTTCCTTTGGATCTACATAATAGTTTAAGCCATGGAAGAGAATGGTTTCATTTAATTAAACCTTATTGTGGGAGATTTATTGCAATATTTGATTATATCCAAAAGAGTGTTAACTAAGGAACAATTAGCTGGACCTGAGGAGAAACAGAAGTTGGGCCTCTGAAGAGCTCATTATACCTTGACTAAATAAAAACAATTATTTTCTCCTTCCAGAAATAGCTCATAATAAGGTTCATTTAAAGGGTCAAGAATAATGAACTGTCAAAGAATATTAGAGAATAAAGATTCATGTTGGGAAGGGAAGGATGGTAACACAAAATAAACATAAATATGATAGGAGCCACATCACAGGAGCAGGGAACTCATGGTCCTCCAGATGTTGGGCTGCAATTTTCGTCAGTCGTAACCAGCATAGCTAATGCTAAAGGATAATGGGAACAGTAGCCTAACCAAATCTGGAGCAGAACTTGGGAGTAATTAATTACAAGTAAAACAGTTTTATATATAAGAAGTTACTTTTTGGTAATGACTAACATATGTTGGTACAAAGTTACAGCAATTGTAATGTAATTAGTTTTCATTTCTATGAATAAGTAATCTTGTTACTTTCAGAGTTACTTTTAAAGAGTTTTTAAAGAGGCATTTTGACAAGACTTTATGGCATTCCCGAATCAATCTTACAGGCAACCTTAAAAATTCTTTGGCTACCAGAGGAATGATGACGTACAAAGCCCTAAACGGTTTGGGACCTCAATACCTGACAGATCGTCTTCTCCCACCCAGGTCTGCCCGAATCACCTGACAAAGCCTGCAGGGATGGCTGAGGGGCCCAGAAGGAAAGAAGAAGAAACCAGGCCTTCTCAGCAGTGGCCCCTCGGCTATGGAATAGCCTCCCTACGTAAATTCGTCTGGCTTCCTCGCTGGGCATTTTCAAAAGCCATTTAAAAACCTGGCTCTTTAGGCAGGCCTTCCCTCTAGTCAATTAATTTATCTTCTTTAATTTCTCCGTCTTGGCAATGTATATATAAATAGTTTGGTGGGGTTTTATTATGTATGCTTATTGTTGTGTTTTATTACCTGTGTTTTATTACTCATGTAAGCCACCCCAGTAGACTTTGTCTAGGGAGGGCAGGGTAAAAGTCCAATAAAAGTAAAGTAAAAAAGTATTTGATCTGCTGGTAAGGATGACATAGTGCATTAATCACATGCAATGCAACAAAATGTGTGCGGGATCAAAGTAACAGGAACAATGATGGCAACTTGGCCGCTGAGAAGTAATGAGTAATGCAAACACTTCCTTTTGAAAAGCATTCTTCCAAACTCTAATCCAAAGAGCAAGATATTCCCCATCACTACCACAGCAGAAGTGAGATAAAATGTTGAAATTTTGTGCATGGGTTTAATGGAGCATCTGTCCCAAATCAGTTTTTCAGATAATTCAGTGTCCAACTATATTAAGGATATGAATAATGAAACATTTTAAAGTTGGAATTAACCATATACTTAATGTGCAGCTAATGGCAATATCTCAACATCTACTCCATGCATTCAATGAAATGGGCTGCAGTCCATGAAAAATTGTGCCTGCTTGACTCTTTTTTTTTTTTTGAACCAAACTTGTAGTAATGCTGGAAGTGAACTGAAGACAAACTAGCTATGAGAAATACCTCATCAGAATGCCTCAGCAAATATTGTCCAATTCATGAGCTGTCCTGAGTTGTTTCTGAATGATTCATGACAAAAAAGGAGGTAAAATTAATTGGATCATTAAGATCATGGCCACTGATGCCATCACCTCTTGGCAGATAGAAGGGGAATATATGGAAGCAGTGACAGATTTTACTTTCTTGAGCTCCAAGATCACTGCAGATGGTGACAGCAGCTACAAAATTAAAAGATCCCTGCTTCTTAGGAGGAAAGTGATGACAAGCCTAGACAGCATCTTAAAAAGCAGAGACATCACCTTGCCGACAAAGATCAGCATAGTCAAAGCTATGGTTTTTGCAGTAGCGATGTATGGAAGTGAGAGATGGACCATAAAGAAGGCTGACCGCTGAAGAATTGATCCTTTTGAATTCTGATGCTGGAGGAGACTCTTTAGAGTCCACTGGACTGCAAGGAGAACAAACCTATTCATTTTGAAGGATATCAACCCGGAGTGCTCACTGGAAGAACAGATCCTGAAGCTGAGGCTCCAATACTTTGGCCAACTCATGAGAAGAGAAGGCTCCCTGGAAAGGACCCTGATGTTGGGAAAGTGTGAGGGCAAGAAGGGACGGGGATGACAGAGGACGAGGTGGTTGGACAGTGTCATCGAAGCTACCATGAATTTGACCCAACTCTGGGAGGCTGTGGAAGACAGGAGGGTCTGGGGTGCTCTGGTCCATGGGGTCATGGAGAGTCAAATACAACTTAACAAGTAAACAACAACAACAACAATATCATTGGCACAGAGCTCTCCCCTGGAAAACCTTCCTGCACCTGAATAAAAGTGACATCATAGTATTGAAGGCCTTGTGTTTGGAATGTGGCTAAAAGTTTGATTCAATCTGGCTATGTTCAAGCTTGGCATTCACAGCTTCTGTCTGGATATTTGTATAGAGAAGCAAGCCTCTATTTGGATTACATCTGTTATGTTTGTGTGCAAGGTTGTTGTTTTGCCTGGTTTGAAGTCACAAGACTCATAAAAAAAGCAGCATCCCCAAATGACTGAGGACACAGACTGGAATTCTGCCCTTCAGTTTATGTGCAACATCAAAAACATGCAAAGTTAGGTAGTATCGGAGCTCTGGCTGATAAGGCATACATTAAAGTGTAAAAGAAAGCCAAGGAAGCAGAGCCCTGTCAGTCTGAATGTTATTTAAATAAGTAGGTAAGATAAACAGTTCAAGGAGGGTTATGTAGCTGAATTTTCAATCAGAGTGTACCAAAAGCTGTCACAACAGTTTCTTCCATTAGCCAGATTTGTTGCTCAAATAGGCAGGCAAGGGAACCAATCAGCCACGTACAACTGTAGCAAAACCTGGAAGATTGCCTTCAAGGTTTCCATTAGGGACTCAGCTGGCTTTACCATTTATTCCAATGTATGGTGATAAATAAATACAGTAGTCACTTGGTCACTGACTAATGCTGCAGGTTGTTCACCATACTGAGTCTCTGTCACAGCACAGCCAGGATTGATAGAGCAGAGTTACTACAGGTGCAATTTGATGTTTGGAGTTGCATGTGAAAAACCCTTCCATGCTCTTAATAGCAAGTAATTGGAACACTTCAGTGACCATGTGCTGTGAAAAGGACTGAAAGATTTCTTAAAAGAATAATTTGAAGGAGTATCTATTTATCCATCCATCCATCCCTCTCTTTCTCTATTTTCTGTCATGCAACTGCTTCTCCTGTCAACCATTTTACCCTGGTTGCTGTGTCTTTCTTTCTGCAGTTCGTTTCATGCAGTTCTAGAAAATTAGGGGTTACGTCATGGCTGGGACACTACACAGCTAATCTGATTTGGATGTGTGATGATGTTACTGAGGGCAAATCAAAGCAGTTGGGAGAAAGAGGGAAAGAGTCGGCAGAAGAGGGCAAAGCATGGCAACTGTCACAAAGAGGACGGGGATCATTTTGTCTATACTGTACGACAGGAAATGCTCCCAGTAACAGTGGGAAGGTTTTGGCTTCCACCTGAAGATGAGATGCAGTTTACCGCTATTTGATTCCACACAGAAAGATTGTCACATGAAAGAGTTGCCCACCATGGTTGGAGATGCACATTCCCGTTGCACTGTTGCTCAAAATGTGCATCTATTATGATCCATCCATATTGCATAGTCAAAAAGGAACCACATGTCAAAATGCACAATGCTTGGCAGGTGTCCATCCACATGGTACAGCTCCATCAGGCCTGTGAGTGCAGTTCTTGATTTCTCAGAAACATATGCTTCCTTGCACATCTCCCTTGCTGGATCTGAGCAGAGCAGCCCAGTGGCTTCATAATTCCAAAGCCTTCAGGACAAGACATTTTCTCATACACATTTATAACTCAGTTCCTTTGCTTGTTTGCTGTTGTTTTTCTTCTCCTCCCCTTCCTCCTCTTCCTCTACCTTCATTTTCTTTCCTTTATATCCCACCTTTATCTCACAGTGATTCACAAAAAGATTTAAATAAATATTTGAACATGGACTAGACAGTTACAAACATACCACTGTGGATGTTACTGTTTTGGCTTCATTATAGCTACGTTTGAAAATACATATTAAAATATATCTTCTCAAAAGATAAGATAAACATCAGTTTTATAAAGCCGTATGAAAGATTATCCTGAAATGAAATAAATTAACAACAACATTTAAAAATTAAACATAGAGGCCCAAATCCTCTTGTGTCATTATACTGACATAGTGTAACTTAGGGAGGCCAATTGTTTCAACCTAAAAAGTCATGTTAGGCTATTCTGTGTTAAGTACTCAACATGCAACTGATGAAGTCCATGGTAGTTTGCTAACCCGAAGCCGCCTAGAGTGGTCGTAACTGACCAGATAGGTGGGATATTAAATGAATGAATGAATGAATGAATGAATGAATGAATGAATGAATGAATGAATGAATGAATGAAGCAACTCTCCTTCAAAAGTTACACCATTTGTGTCTACACCAGCATGACTGTGTGGTAGGGTTTTGGTCAAAGTCCTAAGAAAGTAATGAACAATCTAAAATGAACATTAAGAAAACCAAGGCCATGTTTACCAAGCAAACAAGCACACTAAGAAATTCAGAAATGCAAAATGAACATATGGAATACATTGGCAAATATAAATATGGTATTCTTTTGAGTGAGCATAGCCGTGCACTAAAAGTCAGGAGAGAGAGAGAGATGGATTGATGTACTTTCCTGAAGATGAAGAATATAATCAACAACAAAACACTGGCTTTGAGAATGCCCACTGCACAGTGTATTTACTCTGGGTTGCACTGCATGGTGTGGAATCATGGACTTTAATACTGGCAGCTATTGAAACAAGCTGGGATCACTGGAAATGTAGATGCTAAGGATTTCTTGGGTTGAGCAGGTGCCTAACAAAGCACTGAGAGGAATAAATAAAGACAGTGAGAAGAGAAAATCTGAAATGCAGAAAGGAAGAATAATTTGCTTATGTTGTGAGGGATAAAAGTCAAAGACTAGCAATTGCTGGATGATAATTCCAGGTAAACTAAACGGGAGGTGCAGGAAGGAGAAGAGCTTATTGGCTGAAGAGCTTTGGAGAGTGTTTTGCATGCAACACAACATTGTTTAGAGCTCCTGCATTCAAAGTCCATATAGGATGACACTCAACTTCCAGCAGGACAGAAATAACCAGAATAAAAACAATTTTACACATATCAGTCATTATCATTATCAGCAGCAGTAGGAGCAGCCATGTTTCGAGAACTGGGTCTCTATCCCAGAGAAGAAGGAAGAGAAGGTTAACTAATACTGCTATTGCTACCACTGCTTCCTCTTTCTCTTTTTTCCCTCCTTCTCTTTCCCATCTTCTCAGACTCATGTAACTGAGCTGATGAATGTGGCTTTCTCCATCCCTATACAGCAACCTCCCGCCCTAGTTCCTTGAACATGCTACACAGGGGGCCCTGCTGACTAGATTACTGTGGTTAAGGATAGAGGTGTGCTTTGAAAGGGAGGAAGGGAATTCACACACAAAGGTCTACAGGGGAGGTCTCCTGAGATTTGGCTGGGCTTTCCTGTGGCATTCCTGGAAGAACCTGAAAATACTAGCCCTGTTCTGGAGTTACAGCATGAAAGCAGGGAGGGCTGTAACCCTGGTGGGAATAGGAGGACACACATTAAGTCCCTCCCACCCTCAGTGTCTCCCCCCCCCCCCCAGATGTCAACCAGACTTTTGCCCACTCCCTACAAAGGTCTGAAGAGGTCCTTGGAAGTGGTGAGTGCTCCAGCACTGAAGGCTTTCAGGAGAAAATTGGACAACCATCAGTCAGATCTATTTTGGTTTAAGATTCCTGCCTTGAGCAGGGGGTTGGACGTGATGGCCTTCTAACTATGACTCTATGTTTCTAAGCATATCTAGCTGAAGGTGTTTAACGCCAGGACTGGGAACAGTGTGGGTGCATCCGACCAAACATGCTCACAACTTGTCAGATCTTCATGCTGAACATACGCACTGACCACTGGCAGGGATCAAGTTGGGGATGGGGCTTATATCTGTTCCCTGGCCTCCCTGTGTTTACAGTCTCACTACCACCACCCTTCAGGCTATAATCCCTGACAAGGGCTTCTTTAACAAGAAAACTTCAAAAATCAAGAGGTGAGCTAAAAGTCACTTGCCCATACTCATCATTAGGGTAACTAATTTGGACCAGCTGTTTTGTTAAGCAAAATGAGGAACAGTCTCAGGGCTGAATTTCTAAAGCATGAAGAATGGCAGCAAGGAAAGGTCTGTGTGTACCTAGCCACCTGACCCACTAACCTAACTTGGCATACTTCTTGTATTTTGGTAAACTAGGTCCAGATGTCATTTGAGAACTACTGCAGATTTTTTTGGTACCAAAGCTATATGTCTCATTAAGACTTCTAGAGAATTTTCAAGCATAGCCCCATTTACAGTACATTACAACAATCAACCCCTTCATGGATTGCTGCCTTGTCATGGCGAAGGGGCTTGAGTAACTCAGAGAAGCTATGGGCTATGCCATGCAGGGGCACCCAAGATGGACAGGACATAGTGGAGAGTTCCGACTAAACGGAATCCACCTGGAGTAGGAACTGGCAATGCCACTCCAGTATCTTTGCCAAGAACACCCCATGATCAGAAACAAAAGGCTAAAAGATATGACACTGGAAGATGGGCCCCTCAGGTCGGAAGGCATCCAACATGCTACTGAGGAAGAGCGGAGGACAAGTACAAGTAGCTCCAGAGCTAATGAAGTGGTTGGGCCAAAGCCGAAAGGACGCTCAGTTGTGGACGTGCCTGGAAGTGAAAGGAAAGTCCAATGCTGCAAAGAAAAACACTGCATAGGAACCTGGAATGTAAGATCTATGAACCTTGGGAAGCTGGAGGTGGTCAAACAGGAGATGGCAAGAATAAACATCGATATCCTGGGCATCAGCGAACTAAAATGGACAGGAATGGGCGAATTCAGCTCAGATGATTATCAAAGGAAATCAACCCTGAGTGCTCACTGGAAGGACAGATCCTGAAGCTGAGGCTCCAGTACTTTGGCCATCTCATGAGACTCCTTGGAAAAAAACTTGATGTTAGGAAAGTGTGATGGCAAGAGGAGAAGGGGACGACCGAGGATGAGATGGCTGGACAGTGTCTGCAAAGCAACCAACATGAATTTGACACAACTGCGGGAGGCAGTGGATGATAGGCGGGCCTGGTGTGCTCTGGTCCATGGGGTCACGAAGAGTCGGACATGACTAAACGACTAAACGAACGAACGAACAACAATCAAGACATGATGCAAAAGAAGTATGAATGACTATTCCCAAGTTAAGGCAACTAAAGAGAATTTGTAGTTAATATACTAAGTGAAACAATGCACTGTAGATGTTCAAGAGACGATTGCCTTGTGTTGGCCCTGGTAATTTAAATACAAAGGAGAACAGTGTTCTTGAAATTAAGAATTGTGTTGTGTGGAGAAGATACTGTTTTAACCCTATTCATGCCCCAGAAATTCATGTCCCAGAGCAAAACTTCTCCCCACTCCATAACAACTTGCATTTGTCAACTTGTTCCAGCACAAATGCTAAGGGCACAGGACCCCTTCCTTTTACATGGATCTGGTCACCCTGTCACTATTCCTACATGAAAAGTGGATGTGCCTGATTTATTTTTATGTATGATTTGTTTGGAATATGCCACAGAGAGACAGAGGGGAGGATGGGGGGAGGGAGAGAAAGGGAGACATTTTCTCTGGTGCTAATGTATTTTTTTCCTGGAAAATGTGTAAATAGATATGAGCAAACTGTCTAAAAGTTATTCAGCTACTCAGTGAACCATATAATCTGTTGGCTCATACAGACAACAGATAATAGAGTGAGATATTTCCTTTACATTGCCTGGGTAGACTCTCAGCGTAAAGAGTCAATTTGTGTCCTGTCAGGGCATGTTACAACACACTATATTATCACTTCAGGAACAAGCAATTTGGATAATGAATGTATGATTTAGAGAGCAAAAATGAAAAGACTATTTAGCAGATTAGATATCTGTGAAATGGAAATTTTGCATCCTGATTTTTGTGTCTTATGTGCTTAATTTTGACTCCCTGTATCTACTTTATTGACTACAATTTGTATCTCTCCCCCCCTCCCCCGTGGCTCATCTTCTTACTTGACTACAGAACACATGCTAAAATTATGTTGTTGCTGTTTTTAAATGCAAGATCATGACAGAGTTTTCTGAAACCCATCCATCCAACACAAAAATAAGACTTCTTTTCATAATTATTTCATTTTGAAAATCTTCTCTTTTCCTTGGACAAGGTGCTACAATATGTGCATATTTAAATGATGAAGTCAGCAACTGGTACTGTACTTGCACCTCTTTGCCTCAAGAACATGACATAAAAATTGATAATTTCCATGCTTTATAGTGACATAAATATAAATGAGCTATATTATTCAATATGCAAAATTAAATTAAAGTTAGATGGCTATAGCTCATTTGGCCTGACTTAAGAGATGTCACCCATTTCTTTAAAAATGGCAAACAGATCAAGGGGAAGTAAGTCGTCCTGTAGCCTAGTTGAAATCAATGGGACTTAATCAGTCAACTAACTTGCCCCACTGATTTTAATAGGACTAATGTGTGACCTATTTTTGCTAAAGCCAATTCAGTGTGAATTATTCCCATGTTGGACAGAAAGAATATCTGTGAATATTACTGGCAAGGCTAAAATCTAGAAAAGACAAAGAATGAGTTTAGCCAATCATGCAAAAGAGAATTTTTTTGTATATTCAATGCTACTTCCTGAGACAAATCCAGGACTAAAAATGGTGTGGGGGAGACGGAATACTTCCACTAACCATTATTCCTCCCAAGATTTCAGTTGCATGCCACTGCTTTTTCCTCACTTCTTCATCTCCATCCAAGAGCTGTAAATTGGGAATAATGTGTGATATTTCTAGTGTTTTCTGATTTTAAACAATAATTCTGGGAATAAACATCAACGAGTAATCCCATTTATAATTTATGTTCCTTTTTTTAAAAAAAATGTTAGAGGAGCAAAATGGTGGTTTTTTGTTTTGTTTTGTTTTGTCTGAAATGATGGAAGCCTATGTTTAAGTTCAGACATCTTCTCTTGAAAATCTCATACTGCGGTTTATGGCAGTGGTTCTCAGATTTTGGTCCCCAGATGTTCCTGGCCAAGAAATCCTGGCCAGCACAGCAAATGGTGAAGTCTTCTGTGAACTGCAGTCCAAGAACATCTGGGGTCCCCAGTATGAGATCCACTAGTCTATGGTTTCAAAAGCACCAGTAGTCCAAGAGAAAAAACAGAGTTGCTCTCCAATCATCTAGTTCTAAACATAGATAATTCACCAAGATGACCTAAAACAGTTTTAGACCAATATCTGGCCCAAAACCCCAATTGAAATGTATCTGGATAATCATTGTTATCCAAATAAACAGACCCAGTGGAATCAATAGAACCTTAGGTAACTTGCCCATTGATTTTAATAGGTTTGTAAATATGATGAAGTCTGGATACAACCCAATGAAGCTCTTTCAGCCTGCACCTTTCTTTTTATAACATAAAATTCTCCAGAAATGATCTGAGGGAAACTAACTGGATAGCTCAGTGGTTTAGGTAACTGGCTGCAGAGCTAAAGGTTGCGAATTCAATTTCCCCAGTTGTGCTTCCTTGACAGGGGCTAAATTTGATGATCCATAGGGGCCCTTCCTGCTCTGCAGTTTCAAGATTATCATTATTATTAAAGTTCCCTGCATGGTTGCCTAAATGCAATGAAAAGGTTTGCCTGTTTTGTTGACATCAGTTCATCTTCCTTTAAAATCTCCTTTCACGGAAATCCAGCAATAGCTAAGGCTGGGATAGCCAGACCTTTTCTGAGAAATGTCACTTCCCTAAAATTCTTCAGGTGATTCACCATATTTGGGAAGTCTGGGAATTTCAGAGGCAATGGAGAAAATACACAGACGGCACGCATACCAAGTGAAGTAGCAAACAACAAAGAGTGACACGTGATCAGAAACTCCAGACTATTCCCTGATATTCTTTCTGTCTAACATGGGAATAATTCACACTGAGTGAATAATCAGTCTCTCTCTGTGTTAGTAATAATCATTCTTTGGACATTGCTTCCATTTGGTACAAACAGGAAGCCCTTCACTATCTCTGTCCCTACATTGTTAAGCTCTGGTGACTGGGCTGTGCAGAAATAGGTGGAAATGAGCATGAATACATTCTTCGAAGCATTAGAACTCAGAAGGAAAGGAAAGGCCCCTGGTGACCTTCGTGGTCTTCTGCTGATCACTGGCGTTGTTGCCGGAGGAAAGCGCACACAAGCATCTGAGTGTTATTGAACAGCAAACTCTTCAAAAATTTCACCGGCCTTTTGTATTCAAGTTACAGAGCTGTAGGGGGCCTCCTTTTCAGAGAGCATACTTATGCAAGTATTAAGAACTGGCTGAGATAAGAAGTGAAGCTTAAGAGATCTTCATCATTAGCTGCTAGTGGCGGAGATTAGTGATCTTACTATGGGATTACCCATGGAAAGAGTGCTAGTGCTGACTAATTGTTCATTAATGCTTGTAAAATAAAATAGTGGTAGCCCAAGCCTGCCATTGTTTGCCTCCTCAAAGTAAACCAGAAATTGGCTATGGTCTTCAGTAATGGTATAAAGGAATGCATTTAATGGATCCCTTTACAGTACAAATAGTTCTCCTGGTCATACTTCAAACATTTAATTGGATGACTATTACTCTTCCTGTTAAGGTGCATTCTCATTTCTACCCCTCCCATTCTAACTGCTATGCTGGGCAATTAATCCATGACAGGTATGCTTTTAATACTTACAGCTGGCGTGTTTTTGGCTGTCACAACAGGGCTTCTGGGAGGCCATGAAAAAAATGGGTTGCAGGGTGTGCAGCCTGGGTGCAGCCCATGTGTTGCCCACACTTTTTTCAACACTGGCAATGGTGTGGCTAAAAAATATTGTAAATAAATATTGTAAATAAATGTATATAGAAGAAGTATATGTGACCAGATGGAGACAGCCCTTTTATAAACTTTGAGCATATAAACAAAATAGGCAAAATTCAGAGATCTGGGGGACTGATACAACCATCCTTAGAACCTGGAGGGATACATACATAGCTGTGACTCCTCCATCCCAGATATATTTGTTACAAAAATGGGAAGACTTTTTTAAAAATCCCTTTCTGCCTGTAGTGGCCAAAAATCTTCAAATGGTTTGGATGCATAGATGCAGGTCTCCCATGCCCTCTCCCATAAAAGCAAGAGGACTATTTGAACTTTCCCCCCTCCCTTTCCAACCCCTTCCCAAAAGCTCACCACATTTGGACCCCAGGGGCCACACATTGACCACTCCTGATAGGCACAGAAGGGGGGGAAAAGTCTTTGCTAAGCAAGAAACAGGGAAAATATTTATTTGTGTCTCTGGACAGTATCTAAAGTGATATTTTTAAAGGCTTTTATACAGGAAAGCCAAACAGTAATATTATATTTCTATCCTAGCTTTCTATCCACTTCATCTTTAGTCCTCATGACAAACCCTGAGAGTTTGGCTATAGTGTAAGAGGCTGACTGGCCTAAGTTCACTCATCCTGAGTAAAGATTCAAACTCAGGCCTCTTTAGTCATATTCCAGTTGTTACACAGCACTGGCTCTTTATGTACAAATAAAGATCAAATGAATGATAGATGGTATGCTCACTATTTCTATACTCAATGATTGTGCAGGCCTATAACTTTAACCTTAACTTACTCAAATGACCCCCATTTTGGCACCAAACCAAATTCACACCTGCATGCAAAATCATGCACAAATTTGAATCAAACTACAGCTATCTCTTATTCAGATCAGTGTGATTCACTCATTTTAAAGATATGTACAATTGCCAAAACAACCACTCACTGGGAGAAAGAAAATAATACTATAACAGAACAAGGAAACCCAAAGCAGAAGAAGATTGACAGCCCAAGAGCCAATGAAAACCCCAGGCTGTTCTATAAACCAAATCATTTAGCTCTTGAGAAGGAATTCCTATGTTTGTGTGATCAATGGCCATTTTCTAAAGGTAGCATGTTGGAGAATAGAGGGAGATTACTAATTGCTTCAATTTTCAAGAGGGAAGGAGAACTGGAGGATTTTCTTCTTCTTTTTTAAGCAGCAGCAGATCTCAATCCAATTAATTTTGTGTCCATGTATGTGAAATATATGCCATTATGCAGGATTTTAGTGGAGTAAATTGCAGTAGCAGTTTGGATAAGAATAAGATGTAAGCTGTCAAAATTGCACGGCTCCCTGTGGAAGAGAGGGAGGAATGAAAATGGTTGGAGCTTTGCCTGCATACTAGAGGTCCAGCTATAGTTGATGGTACTGACTCTCACTCCTACAGTCTCAGGTCAGAGGCCCCCCCCTTTTCATGTTTTTTCACTATTGGGACATGCACAAGTGGATAAAATACTTCTGAATATTTGGATGCAAATTGAAGCAAGTGGGCTACAAATTATCTCAAAGCAAATTGGTTGCAGTTTGTACAACTAATTGGAGCAAATGGAAGCAGATTATATTTCTGCACCCTAGTATAAACCAGTCAATCAGACACCGTATGCCTATTGCAATAGATAGGAGTAAATTAGAGAGATAAAATGTCTCTAGGAAGAGCTTTCCACAGTTTTGGTGCTGTTAAAAAATAGGTTTTGTCTTTTGTGTCCCTATATCAAACATCTGACACTGAGAAGCTACAACATAAGACTTCAGAAATATCATTGTTTTTTACAATTATATCTAACCTTTCCTTCGACAAATTCAAGATGGCATACATGGCGCTTTATCCTAACAACAGCCCTGTAAGGTTGGTGTAATTAAAAGGTTTGCCTGCCTTAGGGCTACCTAGTAGGTTTCATGACTCAGTGGGAACTTGAACATGGATCTCATTCTTACACCCTAACAAGTACATCACTATGACTCTCACATTGCTATACATAGATAATTCGAAAAGTTGCCTTGAACATAAAAAAGTTGATAAAGTTTGGGTCCAGGAGACCTGAGGGACTGCATTCTCCCATATGAACCTGTCTGGGTCTGAAATTTTCAGAACAGGCTCTTCACCAGCTGAAATCCAGTAGGAAGTCACAACAACAGCAGACCTTTTGAATCAATTGGATTTATGGAAGAGTTGACTCACAAATGCCCACTGAATCAACAACTCCACTCTTGTAATCTACTACTGGGATTTCAGCCATTGAGTCCCACCACTCACACAGTTACATTTAGTAGAGATGTTGGACAGGGCCTTCTTGATGCAGGCTTTGAAGTGCCTTGCCAAGAAAGGCTAAGATGGTCTTTTTTCTGTTGAATTTCTGTCTACATAAAGACTAGCAGAGTTTTGGCAACTGACTGGCAGCTGAGGCAGGGCTTTTATATCCAGTAGATGTCGTACATTTTTTTAAAACAAAATGTGTTCTAAAATAGCTTTTAATCCAATTTCTTTTTGACATTACAATTTGCTTATCTTTGTGTTAATAGTATAACTTGTAGTTTGTCTGATTTTTAAATCTTGTTGTGGGACACTTTGAGTTTTGAAGAAAGACAGGATTACAACACAATGCAGTGTAAGACAAGGAAAGCATAAGACATAGTAGCAAATTCATAAGGTACATTTTCCAGGAATTGGTTGGCTCTTCCATATTATCCATCAGTGAACAACCCTTTACACCTGTTATGAAATGTTTAATACAGTATTGTTGTAGCACAATTGGAGTGCACGATCTACATTGTTTTTATTTTAATAATACAGCAATGGAGGCTCCTGTTGTGACTGTGTGTATTTGTGTGTGTGTGTGTCTGTGTTCTTGCATGCCCTCCTAAGATTTTCAGCAAAACACTGCCTTTGTGAAAAGAAATTCTGAGCAACCTCTTACAGTGGATATACATCGAAGTGTCACTGTCTGCTAAACTGCTCTAGTCTTCACCAGCATACAAGGTGATTCACTTTCCTTTGTTTTCCCCAGGGAAAAGCAGACTTCAAATGCAAGGGCAAACCCAGCACCAAAAAGGTGCTTCCAGCTCAAAAGAGCAAAACACCCATCTCCGATGAAAGGACTTGCAGGCATTTAAGTTCAGACCTTGGTGGCGGGTGTTGTGTTTTCTTGGGTTAACTGTGGCAGAATTTTCTTCTAGACTTTTCAATGAAATGGGGAATTAACCACTGGGTTTCATATCTCTTGTACTTAAAGACAGAGTCATTTGAGTGGTTTCCCTCTACCCCCAGGGAAACCACAGTCTTTCCAAAATCAATTTAAGTTTCATGGCAACTTTGCATATTGTGGCAGTCGTTCTATGGCTAGAAAGAGTGATGGCCTTCGGTCAGTTGTGATGGTTGGAGGAAAACAGGGATTCCATGGGCCGGGGCTATACCCGAGAGCAGGAACAGCCTCTTGCACCCCAGCTGTCAGTGCCACACAAACACCACTAAGTCATCCATGGTCTCTTGGCACTTGGTAAAGGAGTGGCCTGACAGCTTACTCTACTTAGGCCCTACTGTTAGACACAGTGAGACAATCATTTTAGATGAGCAGCTGGTGCTTCTTAACCCCTAAAGCAATTCCTCTGTTAGAACACAGCAGAGGTGTAACTAACCATTTTGGCACTTGGGGCAAGGAGTAGGGTCCCTCACCCATTCCAGCATGAGCCATCTGTGAAAAAGGAGGAAGAAGAAGTGAAAGAGTTTGTGCTTTCAAAAAAGGCAAAGTGGATAAGGCTAGAAGGCGTTGTGGCTTATTTTCCTGACATTTATCAGGAGATTCACCTGTAGATTTGGGTCCCCCGCCCCATTTGGGTGTCCTGGGGCAGAGCCCCAGCTGATCCATCCTGCAGAACAGCCCTGCAGAACAGAGCTCTGTGTTCCAAACAATCAGTCCTCAGTCCCTTAAACTACCTTGCCATTTCATATGCAGCTGACGTCTCCCTCCCAATGCCTGCACTGAAGTATGATCAACAGCTAGCCCAGTCAATTTCTGCAAAATAAAATATAAAAATAACACTTTACTAAACAGTTAGTCTTCAAGCTACATGTAATAAGCTCCTTAAAAAACACACAAACACACTTGAAGCTTTGCTAACACCTCAATAAGCAACTCTTCACTAACAAATTTTAGAGTGATAAAGAGGGAGAGGGAGTACATCAGAGATACTTCTTTGTCAAGTTCTTTTTTTATGACTTTTTTATGGCTAGGAGCAGGAGGAAACCCAAAATATCACCATGAGAAGGCAGGAGGTATCTGTAGCGTTCACCCTTTGTTAGGTATAAGTTATGTATTATTCATATCTATGCTAATGTGGTTGAGAGGCAGAGTGGAGAGAGAGGTTAAAAGGCGGAGCCTGAGAGGAGGAGGGTCAGTCAGTGAGAGTCAGTCAGAGTGAGTGAGTCAGAGTCAGAAGACATAGAGATAGAGTTAGAGACTGGTTAAGATTAATAGATAGAGAAGGTGGAAATTATATGGCAAGAGAATAGTATGTACCTCTGAAGAACTTCTGTGATTGATAAATTGGCTTCACTTTAATAAGTAAGTTTTGTTTGCATTCACAATACAAGTGTCTCATCAAATGTCATTTATTTTGTGTATTGTGGGAATCCACTGGTGGCAGTGAAAGGAAAACATGACTGGAGCCTTTGTGAGGGCACAAAACGTAGGTGGTTCAAGGAGGTTAACGTCACACATAAGGGACATGGTGGCACTGTGGGTTAAACCGCAGAAGCCTCTGTGCTGCAAGGTCAGAAGACCAGCAGTCATAAGATCAAATCCACACGACGGAGTGAGTTCCCATCACTTGTCCCACCTCCTGCCAACCTAGCAATTTGAAAGCATGCAAATGCAAGTAGATAAATAGGTACCACCATGGTGGGAAGGTAATGGCGTTCTGTGTCTAGTCATGCTGGCCACATGAGCACGGAAACTGTCTATGGACAAACACTGGCTCTACGGCTTTGAGAAGGGGATGAGCATCACACCCTAGAGCAGTGATGGCAAACCTACGGCACGCGTGCCACAGCTGGCACATGAAGCCCTTTCTTCTGGCATGCGATAAACCTTTTGAAGTGGCTACAGCCGAGATTCCCCCTTTCTCTTCCTGTTCTGGGTCCTTTAACTTCCTATCCATCCCCATGATTCCCCCTTTAACTTCCTGTCCGCCCCCATGATTCCCCCTTTAACTTCCTGCCCATCCCCCTGAAACTGTCACTTCCTGTTCTGGTTCTGGTCTTCTGGGCGGCATGGCAGCCACTGGTTTCTTTCCCACCCCCTCATTTTGGGCACTCGAGCCGAAAAAGGTTTGGCTCCACTGCCCTAGAGTCAGACACAACTGGACAAATTGTCAAGGGGAACCTTTACCTATCACACATACACCTCCATCTACAGTGGGGCTTCAACTTATGAACGTCCCTAATTACAGAAATTTCGACTTACGAAAACTCTGGCCGCAAAATTTTGCTTTGCCTTGCAGCCGGAGCTTCCACTTACAAATATAAAAAGGCAGGGGGAAAGGACAGGAAATTCAAACCTTTGATGATGAAGAGGCTGCTTCTTTGCCCCAACAGTTAGGAAAAGGGAGGCTCAGCCTCCCGGGCTTCCAACACCCCCCAACTGCCACGCCAGGTGCCGGTGCTTTGGAAGCCTGGGAAGCTGGCACCCGGTGTGGTGGTTGGGGCAGCTTTGGAAGCCCGGGAAGCCTCTGCAGCGGCAGCTGGAGTCTGGGAGGCTTCCTGGAGGCAGCGGTCATGGCAGTGGAGGTAAGGTGCTGCTTTTTCCTTTTTTAAAACTGTTTTTGTGGCTTTTGCAGGATGGGATTAGGCTGGTGGGGTTATGTTTATGTTTATTTTTGGATTTGTTTTGGTTTTTGCAGCCCCAGGGGCTTGCAGTGTTTTATTTTAAATTTTTTGGTTATGTTTTTCTTTGGCCGGAATTGATTAATTGGTTTTCAATGCATTTCTATGGGAAATGGTGCTTCGACTTATGAAAATTTCGAGTTACGGCCACCGTCCCAATTCGGACTAATTTTGTAAGTCGAGGCACCACTGTATCTTTCTCTCTTGGTGCAGATCCCCTGGGGAGGGGGGGGTCTTTATTTATTTATTTATTTATTTATTTGATTTATACCCCGCCCATCTGGCCTAAAAGGCCACTCTAGGCGGCTTCCCCGCTATATAGGTGGTCTAGGCAGTCTTCCCCCCACTCAGTTATTAAAAGATATGATTCACCCTTAAATCTGACAGTAAATGCTAGTCACAGGAGGATTCCACTAGTTTTGGTTTGGTTCATCATTTACAAGCTTTCTCAGAGAATTCTTTGGGAAACCACCTGTTTTTCCCCCAGGAGTTTACACCAGGTTCATTATGTGCAACTCACTTGCACCCCAAAATCTACCTCAATATTTATAGTAGAAGGAACAAAGAAATTCAGTTGTGTTGACAGGGGGACTTTCACACATGGTTGCACTATGTCCACCCTAATAACAAGAGCAAAAGGAGGGAAAGGAAGAAAAGAAAATAGATAACAACAAGCATCAGCTAGAATCTTCACAAAAAAAGTTGAATAATATATGTATAAATCAAGGTATGTAAGAGATTATGATGATCTTCAGTTGTTGTTACATCCCATCATGTTGCTTTTAAGTTACAGCAACTCTAACAGGATTTTTTTTTGAAATAAATGAAACATTCAGGGAGGGATTTACCATTGTCATACAAGCCCAGAGAATTTCCATGGCCAAATAGAGATTTTAACCTAGGTCTCCAGAGTCCTAGCCCAGTACTTGGTCATTTCTTTTAAAAATCTCAGTGCTAAGAAGCAAATTGGCAGTTATTGAGGATAATTCATAATAACCCTTTAGCCTGAGTTATCCTTGAGAAGAATCTAGGCCTCCTGCCTTCACATGAGTCCTTTAAATAAATAAAAGCATGGCTTATAACTCAACAAATTATTTAGGTTATTTCTCTCACCCTGAGGCAGCTTCTTTTCTGATGACCAGGATGAACTACAGTGGTGCCTCGCTTAACGATGATAATCCGTTCCAGGAAAATTGTCGTTAAGCGAAAACATCGTTTCCTGGAACGATGATAATCCGTTCCAGGAAAATTGTCATTAAGCGAAAACATCGTAAAGCGAAATTAAAGACCTCATTGAAATGCATTGAAACCCGTTCAATGCATTCCAGTGGGGTAAAAATTCACAGTCCAGTGAAGATCCTCCATATGGCGGCCATTTTCACTGCCTATATAGCGAGGAATCCATCCCTAAGCACAGTGGGGAGCCATTTTAAGCACCCGGTGGCCATTTTGAAAACCTGACGATCAGCTGTTTTTGATCGTTGTAAAGCGAAAATCTGTTCCCGAAGCAGGGAACCAATCATCGCTAAGCGAAATTCCCCCATTCAGACCATCGTTTTGCGATCGCAATTGCGATCGCAAAAAGATCATCGTAAAGTGGATTTGTCATAATGCGGGACAATCGTTAAGTGAGGCGCCACTGTATCTAAAACCTTACAAAAGCAATCAACCCAGCCTAGAATACTGGTTGGTCACTTAGTTGTGTGCCATCAAGTCGGAACCTCTTGGTAGCAGTCCCAATAGGGCTTTCAAGGTGGGATGTTTAAAGAGTGGTTTTACCAGGTCCACTCTCCCAGTGAGTTTCCATGGCCAAGTGGGGATACGAATCCTGATCTCCAAAGTCCTAGTCCACCACTCTATGTACTACACCATACTGGGTACCTTAATAATAACCATGTACCATCAAGTCAATTGTGACTTAAGAAATCCTTTTCAGGGTTTTCCAGGTAGAGAATACTCAGAAGTAGTTTGCCATTCCCTCTTTTTGGAGGTGTCTGGGGAGTGTGCAGTTTTCCCAGGGTCACAGAGGCTGGCTTTACTTGCAGAAGACATAGTGAGAATTGAACTCCAGACTTCAGGCTCTGCAGCCAAAAAAAAGTGTGCTGCTTATATACTGCCCTATAGGGTTTAAAGCACTCTTTGAGAGGTTTACAAGTTTATTATGATGGCTACCCATTGCCCCCCCCCAGCAAGCTGGGTACTCATTTTCCCGACCTCAGAATGATAGAAGGCTGAGTCAACCTTGAGCTGGCTACCTGGGATTGAACCCTGGGTTGTGAGCCAGATCCCTAAACCAGTGAGCTATATGTTAAAACAAACATCGGTTTCATATCAATATGTTTAGAGATATGATTCTACAACAATATTGCTTCACCATTGAGAACCATAAGGACTCTAAATAACGTACCTGAATCCAAAAACAAATAATCACACAAGGTACACAGACCAGTAGTTTAATGCTGCATGCAATTCTATTTGAGCAGCTTGATGTGTTTTAAAGGTTGCAATAGTTTTTGTTGTTCCAGTTTTTCCCCCCAAACTGCTAAACCCAGGCACAGGAACCCTGGCTATGCAGGATCCCTCCAAACCTTGGACTGCAGCTCCCGAGCATTCTTCATCATTGGCTCTGGAAGTTAAGGCAAAGAGTAGCTGCGGGCCAACAACATCTGGAGGGTTCCACTTTGCCCACCCTGATCTAAAAGACCCCGAAGTACTATTGAGTGGTTAAACACATTAGTTAAAAACTGGGACAGAGCAGTCCTTTGAACTGTATAAAGATAAAGCTCAATGCAGTGATAAACATCAGTGTTCCATGGATCTTGCAAGGGACCTTCCCTGGTTACTGGATGGAAGATGGCCTCCTCAACTGTGAAGAGCCCCATTGTCAGATCTGTAGTTCATGAGAGATAGTACAATTTACTGTCGTATACAGCCTTTGCTCCTCATATGTCAACAAGTAAGATTAGTCGTAGACCATTCTCCATGATTTTGTTGAGATGTTGAAAGAAATGTAAATTGAAGGCATTTTCATCTGCTCCTTTCAAAAGAAGCATTATGAAACCCCAGTGACCTGAATTTACTGACAGCACTTCTGTTTCTCCTCAGAGCTTCTCACTGTAGAAACATATCCTGAGGAGGAACGGTCTCACCCTCCTTAATGATCCATTTAGGACTGCAGATTATTTGAAGTGTGTCCCCAGTCTTTTCCTTTGTTATAGAAGTCCAAGACTGATGTCTGTTCTCTAAAGATGCTGGAGATTCTACCCACTTTCTTCCCTTGCTTAAAATCAACACGACAAAAATGGTTATAAAACAAAAAAACAAAACAAAAGCCCAACCCTCAACCCAACTTGAATTATGTGGGATGAAGCTGCTTTTAAAAAAACATGTAAAATAATCAGTTATAGACTGCCAAACCTTTAAAGGGGATTAATTCAGTGGGATAAACTGCAGTTAAGTAACTTTTATCAGGCAAACTGGGTTTAGATGGTTAAAAGCAAGTTTTAAAAAAATCCTAAAAACATACAGTAAGTAGCAGTTTATATGTCAAGAAAAACTGCATGAAATTTTGACACTCTGATGTCTAGCAGATAGCACTTAAATCATTTTTCTCCAAACTTCAGTCATAAAAACTTCAAAGAGTTTTAGCCATAATACAAATTTTTAGACTAAGAAGTGGTGTTTGAAGTTATTTTATAGGATTTTGCTGTAAGGGCTCCAATTGATTTGTGGTAAGATAAAAGAAGAAAACTTTATTTTCGAAGCTTTGTCGGAAAAAGCTTAGCTTCCATTGGTCGTTTTGCCAATATGCCTGGAGGGGACGATGATGTCGACACAGATATTATATGCTGATCTGAACTGAACTGAGTTTACACCTCCTGCTGTTTGTGTTATGGTTAAAATCTGTCACAAAACTGGCAGTGATTTATTAAATGTTTAATGAAGTAAGACAAAAACTTCAAGAACTACAAACAGAAAAGTAGAACATCACATTAAAGTATAATAATATAGGTTATATTTCTGATTTTCCCCTGTATTTCTTTTGCTAAAATGTGAAAAACACAATTAGAAATCAAGGTGGTATCAGTAGATGATGGGGGACTCACACAGGATGTGAACAAAGGTTAGTCTTCTTTTCAAAATATACCTTGGTTCCTTTTTTCTCCAAAACAAAGCAGTGAAAAGAAGAAAAGAGTAAAGTATCTACATTTCCTTAAAAAAGATGCCTTGAGAAGACTTTGATAGATTTTCACTGTATGGTGAAACTCCACTAGATTGACTGCTATCTCTTTATGATTGGAAATTGTGCATCAAGTTATCTCCTAGATTTAATTTGAACTAATTAATCTATTATCACACGTCACTTCAATTAAAATGTACACAACGTATTTTTAGGGATGTACAAGTAGCGGGGATGTTCTCATGGAGCACTGAAATGAATGACCATTGAATGCACGTGCTCTCTTGTGCAGTCTTCCTTCATTTCTATAGGGCATGTGCTGTCATTCTTGTTGGTGGTTAATTTTTATTCCTTCTGCTGACCTAGTCCAGAATCCTCTTGTGAGTCCCAACTAAGAGTAAATGCAATTGCTGAATACTGAACCAACAGGTACTGTAAGTAAAACCTACTGAGTCAATGGGTCTGCTTAAGTAGGGATGAGCAGTGGGATACTGGTCCTAATGTTCAGAGAGATTAGAGGTTGGAAAAGTCACTTTTTGGGCTACAGATGCCAGGATTCCCAAGCCAGCGTGACCACTAGCCAAATGTCCATGCTAACTGAGGCATCGTGTGAGTTATAGTCCAAAAAAGTAACTTCTCTAATGACTGAGACAGGTAAATTAGAGTCAGAATAGTGGGTAAAATTGAAATGCAGACATTCAAAGCCCTTGGAGAGTAAGAACATGATTGCCAGCCATTTAAAAGACAATGCTGTATCTTGAAAAAAAACCTCTCTATGATTGGAATTCCATAAACAAGGAGCTATGGTCAAAATTGTCTTCTCTCCATTTATCGCAGAACTCACTTGAGCCTGAAGTGGAAACAAGATATTCCTTTGTCTCTACAGGTGGGATGTAAACAGTGGAATTTTTCATTTTGGCTTCTTTTGGGGGCAATCTCTTCCATTTTTGCATTTTTGTTGTTTTTGTTTGGTGCACTCCTCCTTTCATTTATCACAAAAAGAAGCACAGCTTTGGGGCAATTTCTGTTTGTTTCTACCCTATTTGTTCTCCTTTTTGTGTAGGCATCCTTCAGTCTCGAGAGACTATGGTATCGTGCTCTGTATGGAGGTCTTGGAACAGTGTCTTGTGTGGCTGAGAAGGCCAATTCGAGAGTGACAATCCCTTCCACACTGGAGACAAATCCAATCTGTCCCCTGTCCAGCTCCCTGGTTTTGCTTGTTTCGGGACTGCCTCTTTGCCTCGGTCTGCTGTACAAGTGTCTCTTCAAATTGGGAGAGGCCATGATGCACCGCCTGCCTCCAGGCTGAACGCTCAGACGTCAAGGTTTCCCATCTGTTGAGGTCCATTCCTAAGGCCTTCAGATCCCGCTTGCAGATGTCCTTGTAACGCAGCTGTGGTCTCCCTCGAGGCCGGCTTCCCTGCACTAATTCTCCATACAGGAGATCTTTTGGAATCCGACCATCAGCCATTCTCACGACGTGCCCAAGCCAACGTAGACAGCACTGTTTCAATATTGTATACATGCTGAAAATTCCAGCTCGTTCTAGGACTACTCTATTTGGAACTTTGTCCTGCCAGGTGATACCAAGAATGCGACGGAGACAACGCATATGAAAGGTGTTCAGCTTCCTCTCCTGCCGTGCACAAAGGGTCCAGGACTCGCTGCAGTACAGGAGTGTGCTCAGGACACAGGCTCTATAGACCTGTATTTTGGTGTATGCCGTCAACTTCTTATTAAGCCATACTCTCTTTGTGAGTCTAGAGAACATGGTAGCTGCTTTCCCAATGCGTCTATCCAGCTCAACATCTAGGGAGAGAGTGTCAGAGATTGTTGAGCCAAGGTACACAAATTCATGAACAACCTCCAGTTCTTGCATGGAGATAGTAATAGAGGGAGGTGAGTCCACGCCCTGGCACATGGCTTGTGTTTTCTTCAGGCTGATAGTTAGTCCAAAGTCTTGGCAGGCCTTGCTAAAATGATTTATGAGTTGTTGGAGGTCTTCAGCAGAGTGGGCAACAATGGCTGCATCATATGCAAAGAGGAAGTCCTGCATGCATTTCAGTTGGACTTTGGTCTTCGCTCTCAATCTAGTGAGATTAAAGAGCTTTCCATCTGATCTAGTACGCAGATAGACACCTTCTGTTGCAGTTCCAAAGGCCTGCTTCAGCATGACAGCAAAGAAGATCCCAAAACAGGGTCGGCGCAAGGACACAGCCTTGTTTTACTCTGCTTCAGATGTCAAAGGGATCTGATGTTGAGCCATCAAAAACTACAGTGCCCTTCATTTCCTCATGAAAGGACCTGACGATATTAAGGAGTTGAGGTGGACATCCATGTTCTCCTGATATTAGCTCAAAAAAAGCAGAAAAGGTTGTATCCAATGGGGGCAATTTTGAAATCTTAGAGACCCCCTTCTCCATCTTGAGACACCCAGAGGCTTCTCCAGGGCAAAAGATATCCATGAGGACACTGGAACTTGGAGAGGGGGAATTGGAAATTTTTAATTAGTGATGCAAGGCCACAGGTGATGATGCCAAAAATTTGCATGGCATAACTTTATGCAACATCAACCACTACCTTCTAGGGATGTGGAGAAACCATCCATACCAACTCTGTTCTGTTCCAAAATGAAGGGCAAACAGATCAGGGCCAATCAGTCCTGTTGCTGTTTTGGTGACACTTTGGGGGCAATCTCTTCCATCTTCTGTCTGTTTCCAGTTCTCTGTGAGGACCCCATGAATGAGGAAATGCAAACATCAAAGCTATGTCATAAATTGAATGGTGCATGGAGCACAGAAGAGCAGTAGTCTGCAGAGTGAATGTTATGTTTCCCCCCTTTTCTCAGCCATTAGGAGAAATTCTGGATTGGCTTCCAAAGACTCCAGGAAGGGAGTGAGTGAGGGATTTTAAAAGGTCAATGAGTATATGTATAATTTGCTCCTTCTTAAAAAGGCAATGCAGGAACCTCCCCAGTCCCCTTTTTTTCCTGTCCTTTTTCTTTCTCCTAACTTCCTGTTTCCAGGATCTGACATTAGTAGTGGTGCAACCACAGGATTCTGATTATTTAAACAATGACTTTGCAGCAAAGGAGGGAGGAAGACTCATTTCTAAGACAAAGAGCCACTTTCTACTTCCTTCAGGCCCATCCCAGAGGACAAGTACAAGTAGCTCGGGAGCTAATGAAGTGGTTCGGCCAAAGCCAAAGGGACGCTCAGCTGTGGACGTGCCTGGAATTGAAGGGAAAGTCCGATGCTGCAAAGAAAAATACTGCATAGGAACCTGGAATGTAAGATCTATGAACCTTGGTAAGCTGAATGTGGTCAAACAGGAGATGGCAAGAATAAACATTGACATCCTGGGCGTCAGTGAACTGAAATGGACGGGAATGGGAGAATTCAATTTAGATGATTATCATATCTACTATTGTGGACAAGAATCCCGCAGAAGAAATGGAGTAGCCCTGATAGTGAACAAAACAGTGGGAAAAGCTGTACTGGGATACAATCTCAAAAATGGTAGAATGATTTGAATATGAACCCGAGGCAGACCTTTCAACATCACAGTAATCCAAGTTTATGCACCAACCACCAATGCTGAGGAGACTGAAATTGACCAATTCTATGAAGATTTACAACACCTTCTAGAACTGACACCAAAGAAAGATGTTCTTCTCATTATAGAGGACTGGCATGCTAAAGTAGGGAGTCAAGAGATAAAAGGAACAACAGGTAAGTTAGGCCTTGGAGTTCAAAACAAAGCAGGGCAAAGGCTAATAGAGTTTTGTCAAGAGAACAAGCTGGTCATCACAAACACTCTTTTCCAACATCACAAAAGGCAACTCTACACATGGACATCATCAGATGGGCAATACTGAAATCAGGTTGATTATGCTCTCTGTAGCTCTATACAGTTAGCAAAAACAAGACCTGGGGCTGATTGTGGCTCTGATCATCAGCTTCTTATAGTAAAACTCAAGCTTAAACTGAAGAAAGTAGGAAAAACCACTGGGCTAGCCAGGTATAATCTAAATCAAATCCCTTATGAATACATAATGGAAGTGAAGAACAGATTTAACGAACTCAATTTGGTGGACAGAGTGCTTGAAGAACTATGGATGGAGGCTTGTAACATTTTACAGGAGACAGCAACAAAAACCATCCCAAAGAAAAGAAAATGCAAGAAAGCAAAGTGGCTGTCCAACGAGGCCTTAGAAATAGCAGAGAAGAGAAGGGAAACAAAATTCAGGAGAGATAGGGAAAGTTACAGAAAATTGAATGCAGACTTCCAAAGAATAGCAAGGAGAGAGAAGAGGGCCTTCTTAAATGAACAGTGCAAAGATATAGAGGAAAAGAATAGAAAGGGAAAAACCAGAGATCTGTTCAAGAAAATTGGAGATATTAAAGGAACCTTTTGTGCAAAGATGGACATGATAAAAGACAAAAATGGTAGGGACCTTACAGAA
This sequence comes from Pogona vitticeps, assembly GCF_051106095.1. Lineage (NCBI taxonomy): Eukaryota > Metazoa > Chordata > Lepidosauria > Squamata > Agamidae > Pogona > Pogona vitticeps. Next base: position 90,694,295 of record NC_135786.1, on the reverse strand, counting down.
GCAGAAGCCATCAAGAAGAGGTGGCAAGAATACACAGAGGAACTATACCAGAAAGATCTGGATGTCCCAGACAACCCAGATAGTGTTGTTGCTGACCTTGAGCCAAACATCCTGGAGAGTGAAGTCAAGTGGGCCTTAGAAAGCATGGCTAACAACAAGGCCAGTGGATGTGATGGCATTCCAGTGGAACTATTTAAAATCTTAAAAGACAATGCTGTTAAGGTGACACATTCAATATGCCAACAAGCTTGGAAAACTCAACAGTGGCCAGAGGATTGGAAAAGATCAGTCTACATCCCAAAGAAGAGCAGTGCCAAAGAATGCTCCAGTTACCGCACAATTGCACTCATTTCACACGCTAGCAAGGTTATGCTCAAAATCCATACAGCAGTATGTAGACTGAGAACTCCCAGAAGTACAAGCTGGATTTCAAAGGGGCAGATGAACTATAGACCAACTTGCTAACATGCGCTGGATAATGGAGAAAGCCAGAGAGTTCCAGAAAAACATCTACAGTGGTGCCTCACTAGAAAGTTACCCCGCATGAAAGTTTTTTTGCTAGACATTGGCTTTTTGCAATCGCTATAGCAATTCGCAAAACAGTGATTTCTACAGGAGACTTTCACTGGACAATGTTTGGTCCCTGCTTCGCAAACCAATTTTTACTAGATAACAATTTTGACAGCCCCCTCTGCGCTCGCAGACAGGTGTTTTTGGGACCTAAGCTTCACAAGACAGCGATTTAAACAGCTGATTGGCTCTTCGCAAAGTGGCTTTCCTATGACCGATCTTCGCTAGACAATGACGATTCTTCCCCATTGGAACACATGAAACAGTTTTCAATGCATTCCAATGGGGAAATGCTTTTCGCTAGACAATGATTGCGCTAAACAGCGATTTCAGTGGAACGGATTATCATCATCTAGTGAGGCACCACTGTATTTCTGCTTCGTTGACTACACAAAGGCCTTTCACTGTGTGGACCACAGCAAACTATGGCAAGTTCTTAAAGAAATGGGAGTGCCTGACCATCTTATCTATCTCCTGAGAAATCTACACGTGGGACAGGAAGCAACAGTTAGAACTGGATATGGAACAACTGATTGTTTCAAAATTGGGAAAGGAGTATGACAAGGCTGTATATTGTCTCCCTGCTAATTTAACTTATATGCAGAATACATCATGTGAAAGGCTGGACTGGGTGAATCCCAAACCAGAATTAAGATTGCCAGAAGAAATATCAACAACCTCAGATATGCTGATGATACCACTCTGATGGCAGAAAGTGAGAAGGAATTAAAGAACCCCTTAATGATGGTGAAAGAGGAGAGTGCAAATAATGGTCTGAAGCTCAACATCAAAAAAACTAAGATCACGGCCACTGCTCCTATCACCTCTTGGCAAATAGAAGGGGAAGATATGGAGGCAGTGACAGATTTTACTTTCTTGAACTCCATGATCACTGCAGATGGAGACAGCAGCCACGAAATTAAAAGACACCTGCTTCTTGAGAAGAAAGCGATGACAAACTTTGACAGCTCTTAAAAAGCAGAGACATCACCTTGCCAACAAAGGTCTGCATAGTCAAAGCTATGGTTTTTCCATTATCGATGTATGGAAATGACAACTGGACCATAAAAAGGCTGACGGCCAAAGAATTGATGCCTTTGAATTGTGGTGCTGGAGGAGGCTCTTGAGAGTCCCCTGGACTGCAAGGAGATCAAACTTATCCATTTTGAAGGAAATCAACCCGGAGTGCTCACTGGAAGGACAGATCCTGAAGCTGAGGCTCCAATACTTTGGCCATCTCATGAGAAGAGAGGACTCCCTGGAAAATACCCTGATGTTGGGAAAGTGTGAAGGCAAGAGGAATTTGACCAAACTCCGGGAGACAGTGGAAGACAGGAGGGCCTGGCGTGCTCTGTTCCATGGGGTCACGAAGAATCAGACATGACATCATGACTTAACAACAAAAATTTAAACACATGAGCATTAATAGAATTGATATAATAATCCTGCAGTTATTATACAGATTCACTAGCGCTCTTTTTCTCTTCTGCTCTGTTGTGTCGCAGATACAGCCATCTGATTAAGTCATTTGTGTTTGCTTTTATTCTGGTAAAGAAGCATTTTAAGCATGTCTATGTTTTAGTCCCACTTTTCTCTCCTTGAGGACATTGTATGTGCAAGAGTTGTGGTAGGGAGGGAGGGAGAGATCAAGTGTGATTAAAAGTAGCAGGAGAACTGCAAAGTTCTCCTAAAACATGAGGTTAACTCTTACGATGCTGGTCTCGCTTTTTCGTGGCAGCCCGAGGGCTACGTTTGTTTTTTTTTATTTTTGCTAAGGAAGGAGCATTTCTTGAGATACTTATCAGTTAAGTTTAGAAGCAATGCGAAAAGCTTGCACTTGATCATTTCTGCCCTCTTTGGTATGTGATGCTGCCTGTAGCTATCACGGAAACATTCAACGGTGCCTTAACTCAGCAAACCAAGATGGCAAATGACATTGCAGCTATCCTTAATCCCTGGCCTCATATAAACTAATGGTTACTCTAAGAGGGCGATTTCTTCCATCTACCCCTCCTCTGCACATCATTTAATCACATATGAAACATGTTATCTCAAATAGTATAAAGAGATTGTTTTATCCTTAAGGACTTACGTAAAGGGGTACGTTTGTTGTGTTCTTTAAGCTGTGGCTTCTATGAAAGTTTTGATTTTTGCTTTTGCGTTGGGAACATGGGCATGATGTTCAACTACTAAGCAATACTGTACATTATTTTACGATGAGGAGCATTCTAAACACAAACTGTGAGCTGTGCACTTCACACATTCTTCTTTTCACAAAGGGCTAAGTAGCTCTGAAATCGACCTTACATTTATACAGCCCTATATATATCCCTACTCAGAGATAAACCCTATTTTAGTCAGTGGCAAAGTGGTACACTTGGAATAGCCAATACTTATATTTTAAAAAAAGTCTCTCTAGCCAGCCCCTCTCCCCACCCCAGGGACCAAAACCACTGGCAGCTGGTTCTGTTTACATCAACAAATAAGGAACATGTCTTTTGCAAAGCAAATGGTTCTTAATTGCCACTTCAGAATGAAACCACTCTTAAATACTTTGCATTACAACAAAGCTAGCTTGTAACAATATACTTGTTCCAGGAAATTCCTTTCTTTCTCAGATACTGTACTGTGAGAATTAAACAAAACTCAGAGAGAACAGAGAAACCTGATGTAGTGGTGGCAAGTAAAGTGGGATTTTTGGATCCCCCCCCCACACACACACACTTTATCTACCACAATTCATTAGGAATTTTCCCAGCTAAAATTCTGGTAGCTTTAGCCCAAAAATTCTCAGGGGATTTTCAGGATACACCCCTGTCCTTTGCCAAAGTTCTCTCTGCAACAGTGGCCACTGAGCATGGAGAAAGACGGGGTGGAGCTTCCATGGCAACTGCAAACCATTAGGGGAGTCTTTTGCACAGAAAAGCCTAACGAACAGAAAGACTAACGTCCCCTAATTCTTAGAAAGCTCCACCCCTGTCTTTCTCCATTTAGTTCTCTAGGTTCATTTTTAAATGGAAAGGGGCACGCAAGGAAGGAAGCAAATCACCCTTCTCCTTTCACCATGACCTCTTGTTCTACGCTAGTTTCCTCATGCCCACTTCACTTCTAGATTCAGAGCTGAGCTGGGAAGAGGGCTATTCTCCCCACTGACTCCTCTCTGTTTAAGGAGTAGATTCCCCCCTCTCGCCGACACACGCACTTTATCTATGGAGAGGGAAGATGCATGCTGGATGGTTGTCCCATCACATCTGGCTTGGCCTTAAGAGAGCAATGCGAATGCACAATTTGTATGCCAAAAGCTTTCCTTGACTTGCCATCTTCAATTGAGGCAGCAGTCACAACCCCCTCATCTCGATGGGATATTGGTTCACTGCTATGGGAAAATGCTTGTAGCATCTTCTATTTTCATTCTGAGCCAAAAACTGAATGTTCTTGCATCAACAGATGTTGAGCGTTTTCGTCGTGTTCTTTTTCTTCTTCTGACTTTGTGAAAAGTGCTTCGAGACAGCGCGGCGGGAGAAGCACTTTCAAAATTTAAGCTGTTTCTGTTTAGGGACATTGCTGTCAAAAAATGAATTCAGCAATCCCAAGGTGCAGTGGGGGATTTTTTCCCCTGAAAGGCAAAAATCTCAAGCAGATACTACTGGCTTCACCCTCCCCCTGCTCACATTTTTGTTGTTGTTTTTCTTTTAAAAGGTACAATGGCTGCTATATTTTGCAACTTAACATACTTAGGGAAAAGTCAAATGTGGTTTCTTCCTGCAGTCTTACAACTTAGAACAGAAAGTATATTTTCATGGACCAGAAATAGCTATTTTCAGGAAGTCTAGACTAAAAAATAGCTGAGGCTATCCTCATTTGATGCAGAATGTCCTCTTCCTTTGTCTGTTCAGTCACCCAGTAGAAAGGAGATCAGGGACCACAGCAGAGTTAGTTTTCTTGTGTTGTTCCTCCAGATCCTGGAAAAGTTATCTTTTTTTGAAATACAATTTCCTCCCAGAACTGGATGTACAGCTGGTTGAAGGATTCTGGGAGTTATAGCCTGAACAAGTAATCCTCATGAATGAAGGCATACTTTGGGTAGCCATTGATGGAAACTCTCCAATCTTTGATTCATTTATTCAATTTGTATTCCATCTTTCTGCCCAAACTGGTAGCCAAGGAGGCTACAAATAATAAAATACAAAAAGAAATAAAATCACAGCGAAAACGCACAAATGAATCAATTAAGAGCGTACAACTGTGCACTATTGGAACAGTTCCTCTTGAGGGACCTAAAATGTGAAATATTTACCAAACCATTCCATACTGATGGGCTTATTCACATATACATTTATCTTTGCTGACACAGAATGCACCCTAATATTTCACAACAGCATCTTCATATACAGTATAGGAATCTAGACAGTAAAACTGGAAAACATTTTGGATCTGGAGCTTAAATGCAAATATATTATTCATCCATGTTTTTCTCGTTTACTCCACAGGACATCTAGTGGTTATTTTTCCAATTGCACCACCTCACAGTTTAAGGTACAATCTGTTTAAAACCAAATTACTTGCATTGATATCACCCAAAATTCCTAGAATTTCCATAGAAATTGACGGCGATTTGGAGTTTAAAGCTCATTAAGTTTGGGATCTTGGCTGGTTATATATATAAAGCCAAGAACCAAAACAGGTGATATGCAGTCACTACACATCAGTGCAAAAGAATTCCTACTGTATGTCCGTTCCATAAGCTGTTTTACACATTACACTGTACAAGATGAAGGGATTCAAACCACAGCTTGGAAAACTGTAATGGAAAAAAAGACTATAGCCCCAGGATGTAAAAATTATAGTGTGTGCTTTATTCCAAATTAAAAGCACAACGCTGTGTGAAATGTTTAAAATGCTGTCCTTAGAAAAAATTATGTTATAAATGTTTTTTTCTTTCTTTCTTTTTTCATGTAATATAGCACTTAAGGAATGCTGAAAAGGCTAAGACAAAACTTGTCAGGCTTTTAATCTGGAATAAAGTGCACACTATAACTTTTACATCCTAGGACCAGAATCTCTTCTTGCATTACAGCTTTGGAGGATGTACCAGTTCCCTTTTGTTATTGTTCCACAGTTTTAGGGGGGAGGGATCTCTCTTTGGATTGACCATGTTGGTTGGGGGATTCTGGAGGCAGTAGGGTGACAAAGTAACTTTTCCAAGCTCCAGTTCAGGCAAGCTACCATGCACTGAAAGAACATGTGAAGTAGGCTTTACATATGCCATAGCACATGGCAGCCACATGCAACAGAGGCAGAAATCGAACTCGCCTTTTCTCACCACCTTGCATTTGATTTTTCAACAGATGGGCAGATATTTTGAAATCTCCTACTGTGAATTCAAGTAGTAGGATTCTAAGTCATATAATTTCTGATTGAAAGTGGGGGTGGGGGTGTCATATATTTGAATGCTCCCCATGCCTTTACAAAAAAATGCCCCAGAGTGCAATAAGTTGGTCTGTCCAGGGCAACTGTTTAGCATAGATCTCCTTTGGTAAACTAGAGAATTCTGGTTCTTGTTTGACACAGGGGAGATGTCATTGTTGTTTTTAAATGGTCGTCTTCATCACAGTCAGAAGAGGTGCAGTGCCATTTTCCACCATCTCCCTAAATCCCCGCATTTTCCACAGAAAGCCGCCAGAACGTTAGAGTATGTGCTGAATCTGGGTTATTATTACACTTGCCGTATCAAGAACTGCAATCCATTTGTCATCATTTGCTTTCTGCAATGTCTGAACTGGAAGTGGGCAACATGTCAGATATGGCCAGTTTTTTTCCAACATAACGGATTGGATCGTTTTTCCCAACATAGTGGATTGGACAGGGATGCATGCACAGAAGAGGAGCTTTTAGGAGCTGGCTTCCCCAGCCATTCCCCCTCCGGAATCTGGTCACAGACTTGCTCCCTTATTTGTCTAAGTCCTCCTTTCCTGTCTATCGCCCATATCATGGTCTATGCTATTCATCACAAGCTTCTAGTCATGGAGGATAGAATGGTCGCAAGGTTGACAAGCTTCCTCTACCTTTAAGAGTTTTATGGAAGGGAAATTTTCAGCAGGTTTTTAGTCTCGTGACAAACTACAGCAACTGAACTGGAAGTTGGGTCCTGGCAACTGGACATCTTTATTTTTAGGTCAAAATGTTTCACTACTCATCTAAGTAGCTTCTTCAATCTGAGGAGAGTTGGTAGGAGATCCCTGATACATTCTCCATGTTGATTACACTTCCCCCTGGTCTGAATTGGCTCGTTAGATGGATGACTGAGAATCTTCACAGATATACAGCAACTGAAATTTCTACACAGCTGTTAAAAGCACATGAGCCCTGTCCCCCATCTGGTGGCTCCTCTGCTGGAAAAGCCTTCTAGGAGATGAGGAATAAGGTCACCAGTCCTTGGCTTGAGCAGTGAGTTTTTGCTGTCCATTTTTTAAGTTGCAGGCTTTGGACCTAATACCGGTATCTCAGGCCTAAGGATGCTGCCAACCTGGCTCTCCTAGATTTTGGCATTCATATTCATGACTTCAGAACATGCCATTTGGATATGTTCAAAAGCACCCTTATGTTTTCAATAATCTTGTACAGTTTCTTCTGCAGGAATTTATATGTCAGCCTTTAAATGAATTGTTCAATCTCTGTACAGTCTGTCCCATATGGAGCATTTTGCAATTGTTGCTGTGATATCACAAGGGCCTTTCCCTACGTTTCAGATTTTGTTCCTGAAATCAAAGGTGTGGAATGCTGCTGATCTGGCATGGCTGACAGGGAAGGGGAGAGAGCAGACACAGGAGGTCAACTGGTGCCTGACCCCTTTCACATCAGCACTGAGATGTAGTCATCACAATATACTTTAAGAAAAAAATAGGACCCATTGGTAGCAATAAGATAGGTGCACTGAGAAACCAGTTGTAGGGTGAAATGTAATAACTGCTTATCTACTGAAATTTCTACAAGGTAAGGACAGTCCTCAATTTTCTCCTTTTTCTATCGCAGCACATTTGCTCAGTCCATAACAACAAGAGGCCTTTCTTGCTTTATTTCATTTGCTCCGTTGCACCTGATCTGGCTCCTTCTTCCACCTCACAACCCTCTTTCCTTTTTTTGCAAAATCCATCCTTCTAACCCTTTTCTTTTGTAACAGTCTTCTCCTTTTTCGTGCCTGTTCACCTCTAACCACTCTTGGATAGTCTGACAAATTTGTTACAATTCTTTCATTGATTCCTATCAGCCTTGTTTTTCAAATTAACCTAAAAACTCAAACAATCTTCTCCATACTATATCTTAGTGTCTTTGTCCTTAATTCTTCAACTTCTGTTCTTGATTCTTCCTCTCCTTCCATGGATAAAGCAGTGTCCTCATTTTTTCCTTCTTTGGGCCCTCTCAGTTTTTTAAATTTCAATTCCTCCCTGCTACTAGTCATATATTTCTCACCATTTTTTTTCTTGGTTGCTGGATCTCCAAGATTTTGCCCTAAAGGTCACATCTAGACTTTATCATACGTTGAACAGGCTCACTGAAAACAATGGGAGGTAAATAAATCATGACAAATCAGTCATTGATTTCAGTGGAACTACTTTAAGAGTAACTACATCTGGTCCCAACCTTAGAGCCTCTTTTTTTTTCCCCACATTGCTCCATTGGCTCCTGATTTCCTCATTTGGACCAGAAAAAGACATTAGAGAAAGGCTTTTTAAACTAACATAACCATCACAACACAGCTTCTCTCCTCTCTGGGATTACGCAAATCATCTTGCTTTGTTTGGTGATTGGTCTTCAGTAGTAAAAGCACAGGATTCCTTTTAGGTCTGATTTCTCAGACATGGAATCCTGATCTCCCAAACATGTCACCACTCAGCAACACTGGTTTGCTTTCAAATTTAATTGCCTGATCTCACCACTTCAGATGAATTCCATGTGCTAAATGCATACAGAGGGATGCGGCCGTTGAATATGTCAGTGTTCAGGGTCTTCTTCATCATGCTAGCCTACATACTTTGTGATCACCTGTGATTACAGTTTTTGAATGCATGTGTATCAGTCTGAAGCCCCCATTTTATCATCTACTGCAGCCCCCCCCCAAGTGTCTGTATACTCTCCCCTCCACCCATGATGGTCACTTCTGTGGTATCCTTGTCTTCCATAAACCTAGGATTATATTTCCTGCATTGAAAGTCCATTTATTTCCCTTCTCTTTATGATTCCTTGCTGCCTAACAGCTGTTTGGTTTCTTCCACTGATGTATTTAAATATTTAGCCACTCCCACAGACACATTTAAACTCACCTCTTTACATTTGCTTTCTCTACTTGATCTTACACATCCCCCATTTTCTCTAACATCCATTTACTTAGATCAATGGTTCCCAGTCTTGGCTCCCCAGTTTTTCTTGGACTAATACTCCCAAAAGGCTTCACCACTAGCTGTGCTGGCCAGGATTTCTGGAAATTATAGGCCAAGGTCATTTGAGGATCCAAAGTTGGGAATTACCCTCTAAAAGAAGGCAAGCAGGAGATATGTTTGTTCTTTCAAGCTGAATTCCACTCCTAGAGGCCTCCCACAAGTGTGATTCAGCTTGACAATAAGGTGCATGATTTCCTGTGCTTTCTTTTAAAAGAAAACTGCTGGGATGGGAGAGATCGCACCACCATGTTGCTGAAAATTTGGGTAGGTTCAGGAGAGATAATGCAGTGGCTTCCTCTGAAGAAATTGTCCCTTCCTAAATTAGGCCATGATCAAGGTCCCCCCCCATTTTTGCAGGTATTCTAGAAATGCAAAAAATATATATATATGTGAAAGAAAAACATTCTTTGGATGAAACAAATCACTTGTGGTGAATATTTGTGGTAACTAATAAAGGCTTCAGATCTGGTAATTTTATTTTCAAAATGGAAGTCTTTACTGGTATGTACACTTCATTTTGGTAATGTGTTTACACTTGAACAAATATATTTAAGCTGTCTATCCAAAATTTCTGTTGTTATTTCTGATCTGGGAATTGGAGTATGCATGATATTCGTATGCCAAATTATAAGTTGATGGCAAGAACATTTGCCTCTTTAAAAAAAAAGTGTCAGGAAAAGGCCATCTTTAATCATGTCCACATTCCTTTCACTTATTTTAAAGCAATGTTTCTGAGGTAATTACAGTCATGAGTCTATTGATGGCTACATTATCACATTAACTAGGTAATAATGAGAGAGATGCCATAGGTTATCACAGACTTAGTGCAATAGGATTTGCTTCAGCATGAAATGAAGTTGAGTGTTAAGAGGAAATCTTCACATGCCAGATTACATGGGCTCACCTTATTAATTACTGCTCAGAAAGGCCCCATCCATTCCTCAGCATTAACAACCAGATACTTCAGGGACAGATTTTGGTCTGTAAGTGTTCACACAAATTAGGTGAATGAAATCGGCACAAAGCATGAGAAAACTGTGCAGAATTGCTTGTGTGAGCCAATAAACATTTTTAATTTGGGTCAGTATAAACACCAGTGAAGCCCCTTCCAGTTATCCCATTCATCACATAGCTGTGATAACTTGCCATTCTCACCCCCCTCCTGCCACTGTGTCCTTCCCCACAGGGCTGTTACCAAGGCACTCTGATGTAGAGAAGCAAATCCTACGACAGTTCTGTGATTCTATAATATGATTAAAAGAGGTCAGAAAGCAAAAACATGTCAAATTCCCCCCCACCCCCATCATGGGGGATTTTGTGCACCATATGAGCTACGGACCAGAATTTAGATATTCCCGCTCTTTCGGTTGGCTCTCTGCTTTTAGTTGCCATTCATACACGAACAATGCACAGTGGTTACACTAAGGATGTAAAAATCACAAGACTAAATTTGGAAAATGTGTGATCTAGGAACTATCTGTGTATTTCAGCTTTCTGTGGCATACTTTCAGGATGGCCAAAGCTTTCAACTGAGGAAGCATATCTTTCTATGGCGATCTGAGTAACTCATAAGGTTTGGGGAGACAAAGCAGGAGTTCACATTCTCTCTATATATTTCAGACAGGATGTGGTTGGAGCAATGCTCCAACTACCATACAATTGCACTCATTTCACACGCTAGCAAGGTTATGCTCAAAATCCTACAAGGTAGGCTTCAGCAGTATGTGGACCGAGAACTCCCAGAAGTACAAGCTGGATTCCAAAGGGGCAGAGGAACTAGAGACCAAATTGCTAACATGTGCTGGATTATGGAGAAAGCCAGAGAGTTCCAGAAAAATATCTACTGCTTCATTGACTATGCAAAAGCCTTTGACTGTGTGGACCACAGCAAGCTATGGCAAGTCCTTAAAGAAATGGGAGTGCCTGACCACCTTATCTATCTCTTGAGAAACCTATATGTGGGACAGGAAGCAACAGTTAGAACTGGATATGGAACAACTGATTGGTTCAAAATTGGGAAAGGAGTACGACAAGGTTGTATATTGTCCCCCGGTTTATTTAACTTATATGCATAATACATCATGCGGAAGGCTGGACTGGAAGAATCCCAAGCCGGAATTAAGATTGCCGGAAGAAATATCAACAACCTCCAATATGCAGATGATACCACTCTGATGGCAGAAAATGCAGAGGAACTAAAGAACCTTGTAATGAGAGTGGAAGAGGAGAGTGCAAAAAACTGTCTGAAACTCAACATCAAAAAAACTAAGATCATGGCCACTGGTCCAATCACCTCCTGGGAAATAGAAGGGAGGCAGTGACAGATTTTACTTTCTTGGGCTTCATGATCACTGCAGATGGAGACAGCAGCCACGAAATTAAAAGACACCTGCTTCTTGGGAGGAAAGCAATGACAAACCTAGGCAGCATCTTAAAAAGCAGAGACATCACCTTGCTAACAAAAGTCTGAATAGTCAAAACTACGGTTTTTCCTGTCGTGATGTATGGAAGTGAGAGCTGGACCATAAAGAAAGCTGACCGCCGAAGAATTGATGCTTTTGAATTGTGGTGCTGGAGGAGGCTCTTGAGAGTCCCCTGGACTGCAAGGAGAACAAACCTATCAATTCTAAAGGAAATCAACCCTGGGTGCTCACTGGAATGACAGATCCTGAAGCTGAGGCCCCAGTACTTTGGCCATCTCATGAGAAGAGAAGACTCCTTGGAAAAGACCTTGATGTTGGGAAAGTGTGAAGGCAAGAGGAGAAGGAGACGACAGAGAATGAGATGGTTGGACAGTGTCATCGAAGCAACCAACATGAATTTGACACAACTCCGGGAGGCAGTGGAAGATAGGAGGGCCTGGTGTGCTCTGGTCCATGGGGTCACAAAGAGTCGGACATGACTAAAAGACTAAACAATGACGACGTGGTGGCGCTGCAGGCTAAACCATAGAAGCCTGTGCTGCAGGGTCAGAAGACCAGCAGTCGTAAGATTGAATCCACGTGACAGAGTGAGCTCCCGTCGCTTTCTCCCAGCTCCTCGCCAACCTAGCAGTTCAAAAGCATGGAAATGCGAGTAGATAAATAGGTACCACCACGGTGGGAAGGTAAAACAGTGCTCCCTAGTCATGCTGGCCATGTGAAAATGGAAACTGTCTTTGGACAAGTGCTGGCTCTACGGCTTGAAAACAGGATGAGCACCGTCCCCTAGAGTTGGACACGACTAGACTAAAAATATCAAGGGGAACCTTTACCTATATATTTGGGGACGGACGGACGGACGGACGGACGGACGGACGGACGGACGGACGGACGGACGGACGGACGGACGGACGGACGGACGGACGGACGGACGGACGGACGGACGGACAGACAGACAGACAGACAGACAGACAGACAGACAGACAGACAGACAGACAGACAGACAGATAGATAGATAGATAGATAGATAGATAGATAGATAGATAGATAGATAGATAGATAGATAGATAGATAGATAGATAGATAGATAGATAGATAGATAGATAGATAGATAGATAGATAGATAGATAGATAGATAGATAGATAGATTTCAGCCTTTGTGGAATATGTAATCTGGCAGCTTCCCATTCCTGACCATAATTCTTGTTACACCTTGAGGTAACTAAATGTCATTCATTCACTCCACTCATTCATTCCAATTTTACCCCATCTTTCTATTACAAAGCAGCTCTCAAGGCAGCATGCAAGCTTCAGAAAACCATCAAAACAAGTCAGTAATTACATACCATGGTCTAAACACCATTGGAGTGGTTTTCTGGGTTGGTCTGCCATCTTGCAACAGGGCAGGCAAAGTAAAATAAAATAAAAAGCTAAAACTAGAAGTCTGGAGTTGGAAGGGGCAAATATTTGACATCAGTGAAGCATCAATTAAGCTATTGCTAAATTGTCATTTGAGCTTCAGTCAGGTGACAACCACAAAATCTCAGAAGGAAAAAAAGAGAAACATTCCACAGATTATTTTATTCCTAAATCCCTGTTTTGAGCTGTGGTGACAAGAAAGCAACAATCAAAACAATCACACCTGCACCTTTATAACTTCTTCTTCTCACTCATCTCTTTCAAGTGTATGTTTTCCCCAAATGGATCACAGCAATGGTCCCGGGGGAATTTTTTTTTTAGGACAGATGAGGAACCAATATGTGGTGTCTGGTACAGCACAGAAGAGGACTACCAGTTTTGATCTGGAAAAGAACATTACCTCCTTCCAAGCCACCCTTATTATCAATTTGTTTAAAATATTTTAACCTTGCACTATGAGGCTAATTAAATGATGAAGGCTATGAGGTTTGTACTCATTCCTTTACAGTTTTGCACTCTGAACATGCACCAAGACACACCCAGAAAAGGTGTTCATGGGGTTGCAGTTGCTTAACAGTGCAAACGGATGCAGATTTGCACAGAAAGGAATTCTACTGCTGTCTTTCTCCTATAGATAATTTATCAGTTACACATATGAGCTGTGTTTTCTCCACCTACTTTATTGCTCACTTTATGAACATACTATTGTTAATTTTTTTTAGTAGAATACGTATTCCTGGAGATACATTGTGCAAAGGGCGGGAGACTCACTTAAACTGCAGTTGCACTGGGATATAGCTGCATGCCTCCTGAGTAGGATGCATAGGGTTACATATGCATAGGATTACACTGTTAACTTTTAAAAAAGCTATGAAGATGAGCCTGTTACCTAAACTGCTACAATAGGCTGCACTATGACTCTCTCCCAGGTTGCAATGATGTATGTACATGGAACTCAGTGGAACTTACTTCTGAGAAGACATATTAAGGAGGACTGTACTCTACTTCAGTGGTCTCCAACCTTGGGCCTCCAGATGTTCTTGAACTACAACTCCCAGAAGCCTTCACCATCACCTCTGCTGGCCAGGATTTCTGGGGGTTGAAGTCCAAGAACATCTGGAGGCCCAAGGCTGGGGACCACTGCTTTACTTGACCTTAAGCCTCACTTCATCCAGAAGGGCGCTGTTTGAAAAAAAAATGGGAAGAACATGCTCACCTTTTAAGCACCAGGAGCAGAGCACAATAATTGCTCAAAGCATATCTTAAATGGCAACATTCTGGAGGGAAAGTGATCACAACCACACTCCAGGGGATCAAGATCAGGAGGACTGGTTGTAGAAGTAAATCTGCTCCATAAGGAGATGCCAGACATCATTGTACATGAAGAAGTGTCTGGTGCCTAACATGAATTCAAAGGAAAAATCACAACCTCAGACATACCTCTTGGGGATCTCATCTCCCCAACATGAGATGCACCTTTGAACAAAGCCTTCAGCTCAGAGAGTCCTGATCTACTTACTGTCGGAATCACTTGTCTTCTTTATTGAAAGCTTTTCCATGTGTATCAAAGCCAGGATCAAACCTGGAGCACGTGTGATGTCCTCCTCCTCCTCATTCTTCTGGGAGACAAAACGTATGGGGCCGGGGGGGGGGGGTAGAGTCCACCTTCCACCTTTGCTTCTCAGAGACTGCCACTTTGATGCAGAGGGATGAGGTAGTGTGCGCTAGAAAGGCAGTGGAGGCTCTAACAGCCATCAGTGCTGCTTCTCAGGTCTTTCATGACAGGGTCAGTGGGGATAAACATAAGGTCCACCATATTTCTAATAAGTAATGGACAATTTAAGTTTAAATAAAATTTAAACTGAGTTATTCTATCACCACTCCTCCACTGCCCAAAACATTGACTCAGTTAGCTAATTCACTTTATTTCTAACTGTTACAGTTGATCTCTGGGTGTTGCACAGGACATCCCAGGCACTCTGGATGCTAGTCTTCATATGACATAAAACCTAGGTTCATCTCCTGCCCTTCTTAACTTGAAAAGCACTTTGCCAGCAGTGAATGGGAAGCAGACAGGAGATGTATGTTTACCAATTTTGTACTATGGCTGTACCTCAGAAACAGCAACCGCAGCAGTGGCTGCAATGATGAAAATCACCTTCACATTCTCGTCTGTGAAGCCATTAAGTCGAGAGACATGCTGGTTTGGGCAATAGAGAAATCAAAGTGGTAGCACAGCACCGGAGATCTGTGTTAAGGAACAAAAAAACCACAGGCTGCTTCAAAATATCAACAAGGAACCCTGAAATTTTCTATCAATTTCTTTTCATGGCCTTGTGACATTTTCAACTTAAAACTATATTGCTTAACATCAAGGCACTTTGAGAAAGCTGTAGTTGGAAAAGGTAATTTTGGAGGGAGATTCAGCAGAAAAAGGTAATTTTTCAGAGGTTCACTGGAAAAAGGTAATTTCAGAACCAATTGCTACATTCTTTTTGCTGTTATTTTGTGCCTTTTCTAAATAGCCCTAATGTCATTCATGGCCACACTGTGTCAATACATCAGTCCTAGCTAAAGTCGTTTCTGCAAAGTAAGTTTATAGAAACTGTAGCTTTAGGCTATGTTATTCCAGGACTGTGAAGATCAAACAATGCAATTTCACTTGGAAGTTTCATCAATTTTGCATCAATGTTGATCCTAGAAGAAGGGGGCCCCATGCAGAATCATAATTTGGTCCGACTAGAATTTGGTTGTTTGATAAGCGAAAGTAATTCCATATGATGATGGGTGTTGAAGCAAACCTTTCCCACTGTAATATAACTCAGCCAGCATCAGGCTGTCTTATTGTCAATGAATGGTAAAAGAACTTTGAATAGAAAACCTAAAGTGTATCAATTGATAGTGTTTTAAGATACTAAAAGGCAAAAAAACACACAAAAAACCACCCACCCTTCAAATGAATGGAATTATATGTTATTTGTTCAGGGGAAGAACAAGAACTTACTTTCATCTGCTCATTTGCCTGAGATGTTTTGAAAGGGAACAATCTATTTCAATTTTTCTAATGCTCTCAAATTATGTCCATGAAAATTACCAGCCTTCTTGTCTTTGT
Organism: Pogona vitticeps; assembly: GCF_051106095.1. Classification (NCBI taxonomy): domain Eukaryota; kingdom Metazoa; phylum Chordata; class Lepidosauria; order Squamata; family Agamidae; genus Pogona; species Pogona vitticeps. The sequence continues at coordinate 90,678,336 of NC_135786.1, read as the reverse complement.
AGCCTTTGATTGCAGCCTCTATAAAGAAAATGGGCAGCAAGAACAGAAAGGTTGTTTTTGCTAGACAGCAACCCAAGTTGGGGGGTGGAATATTTTTAAAAATCTATAATAATGTCTGTGAAGGGCTGGAGTGTAAGAATATTTGATGTTTTTGTTTCAGTGCAAAGGGCTGGTGCTAGGACCTTATGGCTGTGAAACAGGAGGAGCTACTCTAGAAACCCAAATTTAGGTGAAAATAGAAGACTTTCCTTCATTGTTACAGGACATCTGTTCAAAGACCCAGTGTGTACTCAGTATAGTGGGCAGAGTAATGGACTAAGGAGACCTGGGTTTGATACCCTGATCAGCCATGGAGGTTGGAACTGGTAAAACCACTCTTTAAATATCTCACTTATCTTGAAAGCCCTCTTGTTTGTTGTTTGTTCAGTCGTTTAGTCGTGTCCGACTCTTCGTGACCCCATGGACCAGAGCACGCCAGGCCCTCCTATCTTCCACCGCCTCCCAGAGTTGTGTCAAATTCATGTTGGTTGCTTCGATGACACTGTCCAACCATCTCATCCTTGGTCATCCCCTTCTCCTCTTGCCTTCACACTTTCCCAACATCAAAGTCTTTTCCAAGGAGTCTTCTCTTCTCATGAGATGGCCAAAGTACTGGAGCCTCAGCTTCAGGATCTGTCCTTCCAATGAGCACTCGGGGTTGATTTCCTTTAGAATTGATAGGTTTGTTCTCTTTGCAGTCCAGGGAACTCTCAAGAGTCTCCTCCAGCACCACAATTCAAAGGCATCGATTCTTCAGTGTTCAGCTTTATTTATTTATTTATTTATTTATTTTATTTCTATCCCGCCTATCTGATCATATTAGACCACTCTAGGCGGCTTTCTTTATGGTCCAGCTCTCACTTCCATACAACACTACAGGAAAAACCATAGCTTTGACTATTCGGACTTTTGTTGGCAATGTGATGTCTCTGCTTTTTAAGATGCTGTGAAGGTTTGTCATTGCTTTCCTCCCAAGAAGCAGGCGTCTTTTAATTTACATTTAAAATTTTTAATTTTAAAAAAGCCCTCTTAGGGTTACTATAACTTGGTTTTGCCTTGGCAGGATATAACAACAGGAATAACATTCAAAGATGGTGCTGCAAAAACCAGTCATTCAAGTGAGATTACTCTGGAGTAAGGCTATAAAAGGCTTGTGAGAACAGACAAGTGCTATCCAAGGCCACCTATCTGTCTTTTGCCCCCCACTGTTTCTTTGGCACATGCAGTGACACCTTCTATGTGTAGTATGGAGCTCAGCAACAGGATGCGTGGTTCACATTAAGTAGGGTCCAGCCTCAGTCCCTCAAATCTCTGGGTAGCACTAAGACCTTGACTGATAGGAGAAAACCTAGAGAGCTGATGCCAAGTCAGAGCAATCAGTTCTGACTTCGATGGACCAATGACATCTAACTGAGTAGAAAGCCACTTCCTAATTCTTAGATATATATCTCAACACGGTGTGATTGTGCATCAAGCAGGAATGTTCTGTGAACAGAAAACCCTTCCATTCATGGAAGGATCAATCCATTCCCAAAAACAGGATTTTTCTCCTTTGAAGAAAACCCATTCCTGCCATGGACAGAACAAAAATATTGGATCCCCATCCCAGAGTTTGCTTGCTTGCTAAGTTTAGACAGTTAATATACTGCTTGTTAAAAATCATGCTGCAATGTGGAAATGTACTGTGTACTAACTACATACTGGTGGGTCATCACGAGAGGCATGGAAAGAAGCTGGAAGAATAGGAAGTAGAGGGAAGAGACAGGTGGCCTCAGGGTGAGTGAACTAGTTTTAGTTTCCAGAAAGTAGCCATATCAGCCTTTGGCAGCAAAAAAATGTGGAATGGACTTTGTGGTACCTTTCAGTTCTTGAATGAGTGTCTGGGATATAGAAGTAGGCATAGACAGTGTTTTAGGATTTATATAATACAACCCACAGTATGTTTCTTCTAGTACGCTGGTTCTCTGAAGAGGAATCTGTTTCTGCAGGACATAGAAATTTTGGGTTACGAGGTCTTAGGATGCTGGCTGAAATACCAGAGAATTGCTATGCTACTCCAGTTTTCTGGGCAGGGAGTCAAGTTTCAAGATAAGTACAGCTAGGAGAGGACATCATTTGATTTTTGTGCATGACAGGGCTTTAAAGCCAGGACACCCAACTCCACCACTCCCAGCAGGCAGCAGGGCTTACTGGCTGACTGCAAAATTGTGTGTGTGTATGTATTGTTGTTGTTGTTGTTGTGGTGGTGGTGGTGGTGGTGGTGGTGGTGTGTTGCTCCAGATGGCCCAAGCGCATATATTCACTGGCTTTCTTTCCAGTCCCTTCCCTCCTGTTTGGCTTTTCAGCAAGGTAATGTTTAGTCCATTGCATCATTTGGGGGCAGAGCACCAGCAGCATGACCCACGAGTCTTCTTGTTGCACCACCCCTGGTAGCAGGAGTGTAAAGCCTGGAGGGAAAAAACCCTCCCATTCTCTGTCATTTCTGGGCCAATGACAGTGGGCCCTTGTGCAGGCACAGAATTAAGACAGGAAAGAGTTGCATGGTTCCCATCCCTGATTAAATTATCTTGTGAACATACTATATCCTTGTAAACAGATCTCTCTTTCTCTCTTATGTGCGTAATTACCCCAAATCTATGCTAAATGTGCAAATAGTGAGGCACCTGTAGATTTTTTTTTAAAAAAGAAACAACAATTTATTACACTACTAACAACTAACATATTGGTGTAGTTTTAGTGGCTGCATCTACAACCCGTCTGACTACGTATGTTCCTTTTGCAATGAGCATTGTGTGTATGACAGCAGGGAATCCTTTTTTTTTAAAAGCCAGCCAGTGCTCTGAGCAGCCCCAGGCCCTTTGGTTTAGCCCTATTTAAAAGTCCCAGGATGCACTGGTCAAAGGATCATTGACACAGTCACTCCTGAATGCCTTTTTCCCTTTGGCTGATAAGGCTGGACATCCAGGTATGCAGTGGAGCTGATGGCAATCATAGGCATCCTTCTGTCTCGAGAGATTATGGTAACATGCTCTGTATCGAGAAGTGTCCTCTCCAGAGCACGAAGCCTGGGTAAAGTAGTATGGAGGATAGGCTGTTACCCAAGCAGCAGATCCCCCCTCTCCACATTGCTGAAATGGTCCAATGGAAAGGCAAGAGCCAATACAACTGGTTCCAGCGACGTCGCAGGAGTTGGTAGAACGACATGAACTGCCTTCGGGACTTCAGCTCCGGATTTTGCCTCTAGGTCAACTCCTGAAGCCTTTTCCGTGAGTGGATATAGCCACAAGGCAGTGGAAGTTTGAAATCAGAGTTTTCCTCCATGACGTGATGGAAAAGACAATGTGAATGGGGGAGGGAGAGAAGACTCCTGTGAAATCTGGCAAAACACAGGTCCAGGGTCAGCGTTCCAATGAACTCTGCTGCAGCAAGGATGGCCAAGAAACATGTCTTTTGCTGCTGTTTCTGCTTCCACTTTTAAATGATAATAAGTTCCAGAGTGTGACAGTCCAAACATACAATTTCTTACTGTTAGAGTTACAGTTTTTGAAAACAACAAAGCGTCTTGTTGTGACCTTAAAGGCTGATTTGGCATAAGTTTTCACCAGACTGCAGCCCACTTCTTTGGATGCATGTGGGCTACGAAAACTTCTGCTGAAACAAATCTGATAGCCTTCAAAGTGCCACAACTCTTGTTTTTGGTGGAAGTGTCTCATATTGCTACCTCTCTGAAATTTCCTGCAATTTTAGAGTGACTATTTCTTTCCCTTTTTTTTTCTAAAGTAGTTTGCTTTTCATTTATCTGAGAAAACCACATCTGGATGTGACAGAGTGCTGCCCAGTGGTACAACATACACCTACCTGTTGTCCATTTTTACCATTACACCCACACCCACTCCAGACCACAAAACACAACATGAGCCAGTACTTGATCTATGAGATATCTATCCATCATCTGGGGATGCCACTTCCCTGGCCTTTAAAAAATAAGGAAAAAATTCAATAATTTTCCAAAAGGAACATTGTTCTCTTCCATTAAGTTACATTTATTGGGTAATGTAACTGTATTGCCATTATTGGAAAAAGGAATAAATTGGATTTAACTAGCTATATATAACTAATTACTTCTAAGTTCTGCTTCCTGCTAAGGAGAAACTCTTTTTAAAATTATTACTATTGAAGTTACATAGTGCAATTTTATTTATTCTACAAATTAGAAAAGGCACTGAATTGCTACAGAATGGACTGTAATTATGAGGCTTCCATATTTGTATTTACAGTAGGTAGATTCTAGATCAGGGGTCTCAAACTCAATTGACCTGGGGGCCACTAGAGGCAGAGTCTGGGCGAGGCTGGGCCGCATCAGATTTTCCGCCAAGTGGAGCAAGAGCCCAAGGAAGCCGCCCAGGAGTTTCCTTAGCCCGGCTGGGGCTCTGAGGAGGAGGAGGGGCGCGAGAGCCCTCGTTGCCAGCCACGACCCCCTCCGGCTCCTTCTTCAGTACCACCACCAGCAGCAGGATGAAGAAACAGAGAAGGGAGGGAGTGCCATGGAGGTCCAGCAACCTTCCTCTGAGGGCCTCCCTCAAAAAAAGGCACACTCAGGCTGGCTGGCTGGCAGGCTGCAGTTCTGGATGGAGGGTGCAAGAGGCGCTGTCTTGGGAGACAGCCAGCAAGCGAGGTGAAGCTTTTTTTGACTCTTGACAGCAGAGGACGCGTGGGGCAGGCAAGGCGGGGCCCACAAACTATCATCCGGTGGGCCGCAAATGGCACCCGGGCCGCATGTTTGAGACCCCTGTTCTACATAAAATCAAGCCTGAACACTCTCTCAAAGCAAAAGTGACTAAATTAAAGCTATCATACTTTGGGTACGTCAAGAGAAGACAAGACTCACAGTAAAAGACAATAGTGTAGGAAAAGTTGAAGGCAAAGGAAAAAAGGAAGACCAAGTACGAGATGGATTGACTCAGTAAAGGAGACCAAAACTGTGAGATCGCAGTTCTCCTTTATGGCAGGCAGTCTCCATCAGAACACATTCCCCATGTACCTCCATGAGATGCAGGGAATCAAGACTCCCATGGTGCACTGGGGCACTCTTCTAACAGTTTGAAGATGCAGTGCAGGAATGGCATGATGGAAAGGCATTGCTCTAGTTCCTGCTGGCTTGAGGGCTCTTGGTCTCATGATTCAGCCTATGGAGTCCCTGCTAAATTATGGGAATGGGAGTTGGTTAATTCTGAAAATCTCATCCCTAGTAGGTATAAGTACATGTGACTTTTCTTTACAGAGCATAATTGGAGCAACTGAAGCCTCCTCATAGCAAACCTATCTTTTCCAATCATAATATATATATTTTAGTTGCATAGTAGGCCAGTGTAGGAGGCTACTCAGGGAGCAGATAACATAAACTCGACCTAGGAATACACAAGGAGTGAAAGTGGTAAAAGTGAACATTTAGTGTGTTTAAGTTGTGAAATGAATAGTTGATAGTTAAATTTGGGTAATAATTTTGGCAGGCTGCCTTGAAATATAGAAGGTTCATCCAGGTGCAGAATATGATGGTCCATCTTCCAATGAGTAATAATCACAGGAGCATATTACACCAGCAGCACTAATTTCTCATTACTTCTGAAAATACAATGGGACCCCCTTATCCATGGGATCAGTATCCACAGATTCACTTATCCATGGTCTAAAAATATTAAAAGAAAAAAAATTCCAGAAAAAAAAGGATTTTCACATGCATCACCAGAACCACCAACCAGAGGGAGCAAGAAACTCTGCTATGAATACTTGTTAGTGAAGAACACATACCATGGTCTTTGGCACTCTATAGTGGCCAGTTTTGGTAATGCATGTGAAAATATTTTTTTACCATTTTTTCCAATTCCCTTCTCTAGCATCACTTGCTCTGTGATTAGTCTCTCTCTACCTGGGGACCTGGAGCAGTGTTGCAATTCCCTGGGACCTCAGCCAGTGCCCTGAGGCAATTGGGCATCAAAACAGTCTAATCATATCGAACTTTTTGTCAGCTGAAGAAGCTGGTTTTCTTTTTCCTTCTAACTTCTCTGAACTGAGTATAGGTTGCTTTATAAGAATATATTCTAGCAGCAAATGTATTTTAAAAAAGAGGTTTCTTCTTTTCTGTAGTTCCTTCCATAGAAAATGCTTTCCTCCTCAACATTTCTTTTCCTCTTCTCTGGAACTATAAGGCCTCGAGCTAGGAACCATGTGGGCAGGAGCTGAGATGAGGCTTAGAATCTATTGATGGTTGAGAGGGTGTTAAGCGATAGAACAGAAGAAAGAATGCAACATCAGGCCCTGTTGTTGGCTAGTATTCCAAAGTTTCTGGAGAGTTGAGGACTTAGCTGGCTCCACTTCCAGTTCCTGGGGTGATTCCAGTTTGGGACTTATGTCCAAATCTCTGCGGTCCTGGCCTCATTCTTCCCTCCAGCAGGTGTTGTTCCTTTTGTAATGTATTTTTTCCCTGCACTTTGGTGGCGAGTTAGCCACTCAGTAGACTCTGATGGAGTGGCAACACATGCTCCATCATGGACCTACCAGGTTTGACACTTCTTTCCACTGCAGTTCTCCAGGTTCCTGTAAGCTCGAAGTCAGAATTAACAACAACAACAACAACAACAACAACAAAATATGTACTCCTATAAATGTATTTTCAAGGAATTAAATCATCTTAAATGCATAATCTCACCTTTAAATATAATAACTTCCTTTTGGGAAACTTTTCAGAATTCTCCCTCTGCATGGTTGCCACTATATTTGCAGATATCTATGCATTTGTCCCTAACTACAGATTTTGCTAAATGCCTACTGTTTGATTGAGTATAATAAGGGAGTTGATCGATAAGTGAGGGGAGAAAGTCTGCATCATAGACTTAGGGCATTCTCTTTTCTACTTGCTGTTTTCTTTTTATCTTTTCTTTATATGTGGCTGACTCTTTTCTCTTTATACAATTCCAGTGGTGGTGAATGCTGATGACATGTTGGTTCATGTATCCGCTGGCAGGAGCTTTTAGATAATAAATTCCGGGAGCTCACATCAGAACTGGCTCGGTAAACAGGTGAGTCTGGAAAACTTCTCAGTGATGGGAAATGTTTTCATACTCTTGAAGTCTGTTCCATTCTCATGTGTTGTTGTTGTTGTTGTTGTTGTTGTTGTTGTTGTTGTTGTTGTTGTTGTTGTTGTTGTTGTTGTTGTTGTTGTTATGTGCTCTCAAGTTGGAACCAATTTATTGTAGCCATAATAATGTTTTCAAGGTAAGTCAAAAATTTAAGAAGTGGTTTTACCAGTTCCACTCCCCCAGTGAGCTTCCATGGCCAATGGGGGAGGGGGAAGGGGTTTAGGCCAGGTCTCCTGAGTCCTAGCCCATCATTCTATCTACTGTATCACAATGGCAGCTCTATAATCAAATGTGAATATCACATTGTGTCAACTTTTTGGTGGCCAGCACCTCCACTGTTCCAAAGTCAGGTACCAATTGGAAAACCTTACTGCTGTTGGATGAGCAATGCAGATATCCAGTATTTGTTAAATATTGTACAAAGTACTCAAGCATTTTGCAATATTAAGGAGAATATGAAGCCTCAGGATATGCAAATGATAATGTGGAGAAGGAAATTCATGTGGACCAGTATGTTGTCAGAGTCACGGAACATGTAAGGACAATCACACAAGCAGTATGTTATTTTTTGCAGGTTGGATCGTGCCCTGATTACGCAATAGATAGGCTAAAAATGCAAAAATAGCTTGCATTATTACCTTTGCACATACAGGAATATCCAACAGGATCCTGACTGCCTTCCTTAACAAAACATGTTTCCTTTTCATTACCTTGGTGGGATGACAAAGGTTTCCATCAGCTGGACTTCTTGCATTGACTTCCAAAGCACATTAATTTGCTGCATTATTGCCAATCCATCACTCTTTAACAAACACTGATTTGACTGACTGGAAAATATAAACCAACTATTTGAAAATAACCCTTCCAGCATTCCCACCTTTATTTTATGGAACAATGGTGTGGCTGCAGAATAGCTTTCCCTGGATTGTGGTTCCCATGAAATGCCTATTCTATTAACATTTATGTTTATAATTATCTTGCAGTTTTATGTTGGGTTCACTTCAGCATAGACAAAACATGGCACTTTTCTCACAGATTCAAGCAGCTGATGGGCAAAGGTTAATTTGTCAGTACATGGACACATTAGCTTGTCACATCTGCTATTAATTGCAAACGGATATATTAGTCTAATTAAACACTGCAAGGAACTGACCTAAATTGTGCAATGGTCTGCTGCTACATATATTCTCCTATTAACACACTTCATGTTTCATGTTTGGCTTTTGTATACTGATGAGAAGTAACATTCTTAATTGTAAAGCTAGTTCTGCTTCTTGCAAGTCCCCACTTACTGCTGGTACATTTAATGCGTTCCAAATGTAAAAATAAAACACATGTGACGCAGCCATGTGAATTTTCTGTCAAATCGCAGTCATTCCTCTTCTGTTGTCTTCGCTGGTCCTGTCGTGAAATGATTATTTTTCTTGGCAGCTGTCTAAATGGCTCGCTGCAGTCTAATATCAAAACTCGTTATTAGGACAAACAGTTGTGGTGCATCAATAGCCCATCAGGATTAATTAAACTGGGAATCAGCAGCTGACTGTTAATCAGATCATTTGCAATTGATCACCGCCGGAACTGTCATTGGGACCTTGCTAGAGTTATCGTTCACTGTGTATCTAGGATTTGCTACAAACCAAATAATGGCATGAATTATGCTAACTGGGCAAGCACTTGATGGCTGTAACAGTTACTCCAGGCACTGCCTTGTTGAAAGGGGAAATGGGTACAAGAAGAGATGGCAAGGAAAACAAGTTGATGAGACCACAAGGGGAGGCGGCTGCAAAGGAAAACTCAGTGTAGGTCGTCAGGCGACAGGGTACCAAAATCAACCAGAAATTAATTAGAATACATATCTGGGTAAGCACACAAAGAAAATGACATGACACAGGGTGCTTCCTGAGAAGGTTGTCATCCTGAAACTGCCCAGTCTTATTCTCAGGATTACCCATGGGCTCTGGACTAATATCAGAGAATATTACATTTACCAAGTTTATATATATATATAAAACCTTTGTAAATATATATTGATGCATGGGGTAGTCTGTGAGATGATTAACCAAAGCACAAATGTATCTTTTAATGTCCCATCATTAGGAAGGGATGGTGAGGGCTGGATTTGTTTCCTCCCCCACCATCTTTTCTTTTAAAAATTCTACGCAAGTACACTTGCCTGATTAAAAATGGATATTTTTTTTAAAATGTGCACATACATGCCATAGCCCATGGGAAGAAGTCTTTTAAAATGCATACCTTAAGAAAAATGTTTGCAAAACTATGTACATTAAGAAAAGTATGTGAAGATGTATGCATAACTTTCCATGTGGGAATTTGGGGGTGGAGAATAACAACTTGATGCGGAACTTGGAGCTGATGAGAAAGATGACGATAAATGTTTACGTTCCTAGTTCAGGTCTTGTCTTCCACTTGTAACTCTCTGGTGTTTCCCTACCCACTTCTTCAGCCCTTGGTTTCTTCCACCAAAATTCCACTCCAGAGGATAAGATGAGGTCACTGTATAGTTTTGGGAGCAAAATATTTCAGAGAACCCATATTTACAGCATGAGTGTATAAAAGGTGGCCCAGAAAATTCTTTCTCTTCATGGGGAACAAAAATGGTTTTCTGCTTCTGGAGGCATCCAGGAGCAGTGTTTATTGTGATGGAGAGTTACCCCAAAGAGCATCCAAAATAAATAGGAAAAAACATACAATCATTTGAAAAAGTAAGTACATCCTCTTTGAATTCTGTGGTTTTACATATCCAAACGTAATAAAAATCATCTAGTCCTTAGGGTCTCAAAATTAGGGTCCTTAGGGTCTCAAAATTAGGTAAATACAACCTCAGATGAACAAAAACACATGACATATTACGTTGCGCCATTACTTATTTTACAAAAAACCAAAATGGAAAAGCCCTGTGTGAAAAACTAACTTTAAAATGGGGAGTGGATGTCCAGCCACTGTCCTTCAGTAAGTGACCATGAGCCAAGAGTTAACCACTGTAGAGAGGTCAAGAGCATTGAGGAACACATGAGAATCAATTTTCTGAATGCCAACGCTATTGACAAATTTGGTGCTGAGCCGAAGTTCAGTTTCAAAGTTATAATTTTTTGTTTGGGGCGCCTCCATTTTCAGCATTGCCTTGTGGAATACTGATTTGCTCTGATGCACAATACCGTGCAGCAATAATTAAAAATAAGTTAAAAGGAACAAAATGCAGCAACAAAGGGAGCAGATGCACACTGGCCGATATAGGAAAGAAGTAGCAAAAGGCAGAAGGGGTAAGGAGGGGAATATCAACCAATGAAACATTGCATGTGATTATGAATCAAGCAGTGATTGGACCAAACAACCTCCAGGAGGCCTGAGGTCTTCTTGAATTCTATTGTTCCATAGTGTGTGCTTGTGTTATATCCCATCACTTTGGAACCAACTGATAGTTACCTTAATAGGATTTTCAAGATAAGTGAGATAATTAGGATGCTTTGTGGTTTTTTTTACCAGTTTCACACAAACACACCCAATTCCTCATAAGGTACATGGCCAAGGAGGGATTTAAACTCAGGAGTCTAGACTCATATTTGTCCTCTATCCACTACACCAGATTATACTCCATTATTCTATTACTGTAGTGGAAACCAAAGGTACTGGTTGTCAATCAAGACATTTCTCTTGTATCTACACCATACTGCCCGCTTCTTGAAAATATGGAGAGATTTAGATATGCTGGATTTTTGTAGAGAATGAGGAGAGAAGGTCCCAACCCCGACTCTGGGACACACCACATAGTTCACAGCACCATCAAAATTGAAAGCAAGTAGAAATCCACATCTGGAGCAAAATCAAGGCATGGAGGGCTTCTGTACCTGACTTTCAATTTGGACATGGAAAACAGTTTGTTTTTTTTAAATGCAAAAAGTAAGTAAGTAAGAATTGCTGCTCTTGAAGGCTGGCAGAAGTGGCAATTCTCCTTTTTCATGTTCTTTTAAGAAAAGTTATGTAGGATGTTATGTAGGGTCTGGGAGGACTGGGGAGCAAACTAAATGGGAAGTGGGCCATATAGGGTTCACATTTTTTTTACCCCAAGCACAGAAGATTGACTAACATGCACCTACTGGGCTCAAAGAAATAAGTCAGGTGAATTAATCCCAGGAATATGTTTCATTCAATTGGGTCAGATGAATGGTCTAAGCGCTGTGCTTTGTTCTCCATACATGACTGGGGCCCAACAAATCTGGGACAGGAATACCCTGTTTTGGTAGGACAACAAGTTATAAATAAAAGGATTTTTAAAAAAACCCACACCTTTATGTGGCCAAGAGAGAATGCATCACAAAAAGAAGAGTACAAGAAATATGCCATTGGTTAATCACAGTAAGGGCCTAAAAGGAATCTGACTCAATAAGAATGGATTCTCTGTTTTGCTTCTTCTTTTTGCCACCCTATCTGGTAGCCCTGGGCACATACTATGGTCTGTCTGTACTGGAGGACAGGCTTGAGCTAAATGGTTATGAAGGAGACCTCAGCACATCCCTCGGGCTGTATATTTTAAGGTGATGATTGGGTCAGGTTTTAAAGTCATGCGATGGCTTTCTTAGGCTTTCTTGCTCCTCCTACCCCCTGGATGTGTCTTTCTGGGCTTCCATTGAAATGCATAAAAGAAGATGGTTAAGAAATCTGGCTTCATCTTTTAAACTATCTGACACACATCTTGTTCTTAATGATAATTGCTGGGGGAGCTGTGGAGGCACAGTTATAGGGACTAGTTTTATGCCCATATGCTCTTCATTTGCCTAGCAGGGCAATGGTTTTGGTGAGGAAGCGTCTGATCGGCGTTTGATGCTGATGAAATGGAAATTAAATTTTACATGCTCTAATGGCACTGTGTGGAGATAGCAGCACAGACTCGCAAAAGGAATGCTTGCGTCACAAAACCCATGCCAATCTTTTGAATACATATTAAAAAGAAAAACCTGAAGACTGGTCACCAGGTTTTGGGGGGAAGCGATGTTAGGTAGGCATTTGTAAATTCTCTTCCAGTTTCACCTCTGACAAGGCAGAAAGGTCACACACAGAGAGGCGAGGGTAATGGTGGAGAAAGAGGATCACACAGTCATAACTATACGGTCAGGCTTGTATAAATGGGCCATGTGAATAATAGTCATATAGACAAAGCTACTCTCCAGTTCTAAGGATAATGGAGAATGCTACTTACTCACTTGCCATAGTTATGTCATCACTATACTTTTGGAAGGCCGTGCTGGCTGGGGAGATTATGGGGGATTTAATCCAAAGTTTAACTTTCCCAAGCTCTCTGCTAGCCCTGCCATTAGATAGGGGAAGGCCGTTACCTAAGGTAGCTGATTTTGAGCTCATGGGAAGTTAAGACATAGTCAATTATTTGTAATTACTGTATTTTTGCTGCTGGGAGAGGCAAAGGTGCTCATGAGAGTAGGTACCTCAAGGGCCAACACAACGTGCCTAGCCTGGCTTCGTCTGCTTGTAGGGGTCCCATTTCCTGCTTGTCTCCTGGACCAATGTGCTTTGGGCCAGCCTTTGGCCATATACTGTACTTACTGGCATCATGTTGTGCAAGTTTCCTTCTGCCTTCCTACTAACTTGTAAAGCCATCGAATAGCAATCTGACCCTGGTTCCTAACATGCTGTTATGTAGTCGCATAAAACATATCCATCAGATTGGCCTTGGTAAAGATACTACCCAGAAAAGGATAGTGGTATGGATCAACAGCAATTCAACCGTCATCACATTTAGTTAATTGTGTAATTGTAATTGTGAGGTGCAGACATTCTTAATTGCAGTCCCCAAGGGTAGTCCTAAAGGAAAGTCCAAATACGCAGGCAGTTTTGTTGATTCATACGAACCAACCATTTCCAGTTATTTTCCTCTTTGAAGAGCAGGTCTTTTGTAAAGCTATTAGTTCCTAATTGCCTATTCAAGCCAAAGCCACTCTATCATTTTTCCTGATGATCAAAATGACCCAGCACTTTGGATCTGTAAGCTCAGCTTCCACTGTCTCCACTGTTACCACTGCTAATATTTTGCTTATTTAAAATCCCTAGTTACCTAATATAACTCTGCAATCTTACCAGCCTTTACTAGAATGCTGGTTCCACTGAAATCAAGGAGCTTATTCCCAAACCAAAGCCCTAAGCATGTAACCTGCCTCTTGAGGAATAAGTGAATCCTAAGAGATAGGTTTGCAAAATACTTTCAGATGTGCTAATTTCTCATCAACTTCGGGTGCTGCATTATACTGGATATTACACCAGAGGCCAGCACTGGTCAGAGAAATGAACAGTGAGAATAAAATAATCCACATCCTTTCTCCCTGTCTATTTTTTTAAAACTTTGGGGATCAGATTCATTTCAAATCCTGTTTTTTGGTTAGCTTTCTGTTCATGCAGGTAACACCTCTTTGGAATGGGTCTTCCTATAGGATAGCTGTAGATCACCTTGTAACCAATTTTCTAAGTTACATGTTGCCGAGTGGGGGCAATATTCAGAAGAAATATTCTGCATGAAAGGAATGTGGGGGAAACATGACCACCCTAGCTTCCTTTGTCAAACATGCACAGTACAAAAGCCCTAAAGTATTGACATTACATCACATCAGGAGGGCTTTGTTTACCTAAATATCCATTTACCCAAACATGGGATGGGTCCGTATTAGAGGCGGACATCAACTAGGAAAGTGGCAGTTATGATGGTTCATGGTTCATTGCTATTCACAGACTGTGAACCATGAACTTTCTGATGAAAGGAACCATTCTGTGGTTTGTGCAACTGTGGACGTCCAGGAGCAGTAGCATGCCCCCCCCCCCGTGTGAGTTAGAGTTGTCGATCTCACAGGGATTCTTCATCTGACTCTCCTCCCCAGCCTTGCCAAGTCTGCCAATGACTGGATTGGGATGTCCAAGTCATAGCCCTCCAAAGCAGATCTCCCGAGGAAAGTGCTCTTTCATTTGGAGGTGGTGGGGAAGAGAGTTTGCCCAAGAGTCGGTCCAAATTCGGCAAAGATGGGAACATCCGAGTTATAGCCCTCATATGAATGGCCGATGCCAATAACAGTTGGGTGTTTTGTTGCATTCTGGGCAGGCGTGTTTCTCCCTGAAACAAACCACATCATGGCTTGATTCATAGTGGGTTGGGTTTTTTTGTCATGATTGGTTTCATACCCATCTCTAGTCCCTATTCTCTGAGGTCCAAGCAGATGAAACCAGCACAAGAGAGTATTCATTTCACAAACACTAGCAAAATCTATGGATCTTTTTTTAAAAAAACTTACCTTGTGCCACCGCTTTGCAAAAATTGCCCAACCGATACAGTCGCCAAAGGGAAACAGAGACAAGGGAATGGCAGAGCCAATGTATGTTTTTCCTTACCTTGAAGCAGGTAATCTAGCTTAAAGTGTAAAACCCGGTATATTACTGACCTTTTGAAAATGCCTCTTTTCAAGCATGTAGGTGCTCCCTCAGTACTGAAATCTACATTTTTATGACAGTTTTGTAAGAGGTGCTATGATCAGCAAAATGGCTGTTTTTTTTTTAAATAAAACCCCCAGTTTAATAGCATTTATATCCCTTCACGGATTGCTACCTTGTCGTGGCGAAGGGGTTTGAGTAATTCAGAGATCCTATGGGCTATGCCGTGCAGGGACACCCAAGACTGACAGGTCATAGTGGAGAGTTCTGACTAAACGTGATCCACCTGGAGCAGGCAGTGGCAAACCACTCCAGTATCTTTGCCAAGAAAACTCCATGGACAGAAAGGCGTCCAACATGCTATTGAGGAAGAGCGGAGGACAAGTACAAGTAGCTCCAGAGCTAATGAAGTGGTTGGGCCAAAGCCGAAAGGACGCTCAGCTGTGGATGTGCTTGGAAGTGAAAGGAAAGTCCAATGCTGCGAAGAAAAATACTACATAGCAACCTGGAATGTAAGATCTATGAACCTTGGTAAGCTGGATGTGGTCAAACAGGAGATGGCAAGAATAAACATTGACATCCTGGACATCAGTGAACTGAAATGGACGGGAATGGGAGAATTCAATTCAGACAATTGTATCTACTATTGTGGGCTAGAACGCCATAGAAGAAATGGAGTAGCCCTCATAGTCAACAAAAGAGTGGGAAGAGCTGTACTGGGATACAATCTCAACAATGATAGAATGATTTCAATACGAATCCAAGGCAGACCTTTCAACATCACAATAATCCAAGTTTATGCACCAACCACCGATGCTGAAGAAGCTGAAATTGACCAATTCTGTGAAGACTTACAACACCTTCTAGAACTGAAACCAAAGAAAGATGTTCTTGTCATGCAGGGGATTGGAATGCTAAAGTAGGGAGTCAAGAGATAAAACAAACAACAGGTAAGTTTGGCCTTGGAGCTCAAAACGAAGCAGGGCAAAGGCTAACAGAATTTTGTCAAGAGAACAAGCTGGTCATCACACACACTCTTTTCCAACAACACAAAAGTCAACTCTACATATGGACATCACCAGATGGGCAATACCGAAATCAGATTGATTATGTTCTCAGCAGCCAAAGATGGAGAAGCTCTATACAGTCAGCAAAAACAAGACCTGGAGCTGATTGTGGCTCTGATCATCAGCTTCTTATAGCAAAACTCAAGCTTAAATGGAAGAAAGTAGGAAAAACTACTGGGCTACTCAGGTATAATTTAAATAAAATCTCTTAGGAATACACAGTGGAAGTGAAGAACAGATTTAAGGAACTAGATTTGGTGGACAGAGTGCCTGAAGAACTATGGATGGAGGCTTGTAACATTGCACAGGCAGCAACAACAAAAACCATCCCAAAGAAAAGAAAATGCAAGAAAGCAAAGTGGCTGTCCAAAGAGGCCTTAAAAATAACAGAGAAGAGAAGGGAAACAAAATGCAAGGGAGATAGGGAAAGTTACAGAAAATTGAATGCAGACTTCCAAAGAATAGCAAGGAGAGAGAAGAGGGCCTTCTTAAATGAACAGTGCAAAGATATAGAGGAAAAGAATAGAAAGGGAAAACCAGAGATCTGTTCAAGAAAACTGGAGATATTAAATGAACATTTTGTGCAAAGATGGACATAATAAAGGACAAAAACAGTAGAGACCTAACAGAAGCAGAAGACATCAAGAAGAGGTGGCAAGAATACACAGAGGAATTATACTAGAAAGATCTGGATGTTCCGGACAACCCAGATAGTGTTGTTGCTGACCTTGAGGCAGACATCCTGGAGAGTGAAGTCAAGTGGGCCTTAGAAAGCTTGGCTAACAACAAGGCCAGTGGAGGTGATGGCATTCCAGTTGAACTATTTAAAATCTTAAAAGATGACACTGTTAAGGTGCTACACTCAATATGCCAGCAAGTTTGGAAAACTCAACAGTGGCCAGTGGATTGGAAAAGTTCAGTCTACATCCCAATTCCAAAGAAGGGCAGTGACAAAGAATGCTCCAACTACCATTCCAAGTCTCAGTCTCCTACTGATTTCTTGGCTGCAGTGTGCATGTTAGGAAAGTGAAAACTCACTTTTTGCCTTTTTCAAAATTCAGATTTTCAGAATCTTATCTTCTTCCAGGATTGGTGAACATCAGGCAATTCTTCAAAAACAAACTGAAATTAATTCATCCTGATTTGCCCCAGTCAAATTCTGTAATTACTGACATTTCTGCTATAGAATGACCGTGTTATACCTCCCTGCCATATAGGTGTTAAAAATAGGGGAGAAAGGAGAGATAGTTGCTCTAACCCATAGTTATCATGGTTGAATTCTCAGAGGTTCAACCAGACATCTAAGAGTTGAAGCATGCAAAAATTTAGGCCTTGATGGATTTGACATGTTGATTTTGGTCTCCCTCATACATGATTTTTTAAAAATCTCAACACCGTTATCATTTTGCCCCATATTTGTGCTCAAAACTCTGTATCCATTGGCTAGAAATTATAGTTGGCATGACACATAGAATGAAAGATTCCATCTTCTACACTGCATTATTGTTATTCTCCCTTTAAACAGCAAGTGTGAACAGTCCTTTGGGATGACCAAACATCCTTCAGCATTTTTTAGAACAGGGGTCTCAAACATGCAGCCCAGGGGCCATTTGAGGCCCGCCAAATGATAGTTTGTAGCCCCCACCTTGCCTCCCCCCGAAGTGCCCACACGTTCTCTGCTGTCAAGAGTAAAAAAAAAGCCTCGCCTTGCTCGCTGGCTGTCTCCCAAGACAGCGCCTCTAGCACTCTCCATCCAGAACTGCAGCCTGCCAGCTGGCCCGACTGTCTGCCGGCTGGCAGGCTGCAGTTCTGGATGGAGGGTGCAAGAGGCGCTGTCTTAGGGGAGATCCGGCAAGCGATGTGCGCTGCCGTTCCTTTTCCCCGAGAGCCCGAGCCGCTGCCAAGTGATGCCTGAGAGTGGAGCTCGCTCCCAGCCTGTCCTCGAAGAGCGCCTCCAAGCCGCCAAGAGCAGCTTTCACCACCACCTCCAGGGAAGCGGCTCTCTGGCTCTCTTTCTCTCTCGGCAGCAC
Source organism: Pogona vitticeps (assembly GCF_051106095.1). Lineage (NCBI taxonomy): Eukaryota > Metazoa > Chordata > Lepidosauria > Squamata > Agamidae > Pogona > Pogona vitticeps. The sequence goes on along the minus strand of NC_135786.1, from coordinate 90,660,621 downwards.
CAGCACCAGCCTGGCCATTGGCCGCCTCAGCACCCGGTGGTGCTTCTTCATCCTGCTTCAGCCGCCTTGGCTCTGGAGGCTGCCTGGGCTCGCCTCGCAAAGTTTGCTCCTCTGTCGTGATGGGGGTAGCTGCTGCTGCTGCACCTTTTTTTGAGGGGGGCCCTCAGAGGAAGGTTGCCAGACCTCCATGTGTGTGTGTGTGTTTATGGGGGGCCCACTCCGTTCTGTTTAATTTTGTGGGTGCCAATGGGGGCTTTTCTCCTTTGGCAAGGCAATTCTGTGAGGGTTTTTTAAATTTTATGTTGTGCCCTCCTCCCCCCCGCTAGGTGGTCACCAGCACTCCCTCCCTTCTCCGCTTCTTCATCCTGGTGGTGGTGGTAGTGAAGAAGGAGCTGGAGGGGGTCGTGGCTGGCGACGAGGGCTCGCGTGCCCCTCTTCCTCCTCCTCCTCCTCCTCCTCCTTGGAGCCCCAGCAAGGCTAAGGAAACTCCTGGGTGGCTTCCTCAGGCTCTTGCTCTGCTTGGTGGAAAATCTGATGCGGTCCAGCCTCACCCAGCCTCTGCCTCCAGCATCCCCCAGGTAAACTGAGTTTGAGACCCCTGGTTTAGAATGTGGAATTGCAAGTCCCATTGATAGCAATGAGTGGTATGTTTGGCTTTTGTGATGGCAAGACAGAGATTACAGGAGTTCTAGATGTCAACTCTGCTTTCAATGGACAAGATACCGGCCCCAGTTCTTCCCATCCCGATGGGGATGAAAAAGTGTGAATGTTGATAGTTTATTTTAATAAAGAACTGAAATTCAAGTTTCAGTCATGTTAGATGCTCATATTACATGTGAGCAGATAGGTAGAATCAGCAATCAGTGGAGACATCATAGGTTGATCTACACAGGCAAAAACGATTTGCAAAAAGATCTGGGACTTCAGTTGCATGTGGAAATATACAGTAAAAAGGGATGAGATTCTCCTTTTTCCTGTTTCTCCATGGAAATGAGTCAATAACATACATTAATAACCAAAGCCCTTTGAAACTGAGAAGAACCCAATGGACGTGTGTGCTTCATGCTTATTAAGTATTTTATGATGGTGCCTATTTCCTGTCAAGAAAATATTTCCAGTGGATGCAATATACATAATGAGAAAAGAGGAAAAAGCAAGCATGGAAACTAGTTGGGGGGGGGGTTAATGTTGTTTTTTTTCACTGACCAGTGCACCTTCCAGCACTTCCCCCTGGATTCTTTCACACAAAGAACATATTGTTATCCGGCCCATTATAAGGCTGCTCTGCTTTGCTACACTCCACAGGACTCTAGGGAAATGGCTATAGATTGCAGTGGAGGAGTCCATCAGACATATCGCATCTGACCTCACTGCTTCTAGGAAAGAAAGCACCAGAACACGCCGGTTGAATAGACAGATTTTCCAAATGTTTTAAATCAGTTTTGAGACAAACAGAGAAGATGCCAAGAAATGGATTTGGCCTATAAATACTAGGGCGGGTGATGCCCATTTCTTTAGAAAGCCAACGTCAGGAGCTTTCTTGTTGACCGCGGACCTCTATGAAGAGGGGGAGGGAAAGTATGTAGACTGAATACAACACAACACTTGCCTGCCCCCTTCCCTATGCAACAATTAAGCAGCAATTGTAGAAAAGCCAGCAAGAAATCACAGCCCTGTATTAGTACAATAGCTCAGAGGCTTTTCATTTTGGGATACAAAGGGGGAGTAGAGACTGCTGTTTTCTTTTAAAAACCCTTTTAAACATGGTAACTGCATCTTGCTCTTGTCGATGTATTACTTATGACATCCCAGTTTTCATCCGTTCATGATTTTACATTAGAGCTAAATCTCTGCAGCTTGAATCTCACGGCTGAGTTAGCCAGAGCACATAAAATATTGAAACCTTTAGAGCAGCAGCCAGCCAGGTTGAGAGAAGTTCATGTCCAAAGCTGAGCTTTAGATTCTGAAACATCCCAATTGGAGTGTAGTACAGAAGGGAGGGAGGGGGAGGAAGAGAAGAGAAGAGAAGAGAAAGAAGGGTCTGATAAAATTTTCATAAAAATGAGCGGAGGATATTGCTAGCATGCTTCCCAGCATCTATATGAAAACTTAATCTGAGCTAATGGAAAGGATATGAAAGCCATTCTCAATTCAAACACATTCAGTGCATAATTCATAAATTATTGTCAGAGAAGTGATTCTGCTCTGAGATTTATTCTCTCTTGGATAGATGCAATGTGAGGGGAAACTGGGTCTTTTTGACCTTTAATGCCAGCAAATTTTACAGTAGAGCTGTCAATATAACCAAGTAAACTGGTCATTTCGGCAAACAGCAACAAAGTGCCCATTACGCTGCTCACGGCAGGCTAATATTAACACAGCCCTTTAGGTTCCTTGCTCAGCTAGTCCAACCTAAAACATTTAAGCGACTATAGTTTTACAGAGAAGAGAATGAAATTTCCATGTTTCCCAAGACAGACACAAAAAGGTTCATTAAGTTAAGAAGGGGGGAAAGACAGTCATGCAAAAATCCTGCTTTGAGCAGTAACAGACACCCTCAACCTGTGATCACCTTTAAAAGCCTATTTTTCCAATTAAAAACCTATGTGAGTTTTCAATGGAAATGGGCTTTGACAAGGGGTTCTTTTTTTTGTGTGTGGGTGGGAGGTCTTCCTTTATGGCTCACTTCTAAATTACATAGAATAAAGTAAGGAAACATTTGCCCACGAGTAGTGATTAAACATTGTATCTCGGGTAAGTGTGCTGTGCACAGCTGGTTGACAATGTGTGTGTGGTGAGTTAAAAGCAAACCTGACAGAGATACTTTGGATTTGAAGGAAACTGAAGAAGCGGTTAAGTGCCTTAACCTAAACAGGCCACAGTAGCTGGCTGATGTATAATAATACACTCACTTTTCTTCCTGGTTTATTATTACATTAATTTTGGATCCCTCTTCCAGTTTTCACAGGCTCTTTGAGAAGCCAACCATATGCACAAACACACTTTGAAAGCATCCATTTCTGGTATTAAACTGGCTGGTGCTAGATGAGTTCAGCTATTTACATATCAGTGGACATAATTCAAGTAAAACCTAAGTCTGAGGGCTGCAGAAATACCACTTGTGAATGAAAGGGCCAGCAAAATGACACTGGGTATCTTGAGCAGAGTTGTCAGGACCATATCTTTAGAACATGTCCTTATTATGTCAAGTTGCTGTTTATTGTACCACAAGACTAGTAGGAGATGAGGCAGTGTGCCTTTCTTACAATGTGGCTCTTCCTTGTGGCAAGTCACAGTATCTGGTGCCCCTCAGCTCCTGATTTTGGCAGTGTGCAGTAAGGCAACCTGTGACTCTAGACTTCTATGGTTCTATGTGGTAGGTGTGGGCTCTTTGCCTGACATGCTAAGCCAGTCCAGGTGCACTCAGAGGCCATATTGCTCATTAGGATGGGTGGAACCTAACTTCCACCTTAAGCGGACTGGCACTGAAAATTAGGCTTTCTAAGTAGCTGATGTCAGCCACAATTACTTTAAAACTGACAGATCAAGTTTTGTTGTCAAAATATTCAAGTCATATATTAGAAACCACCTGAAAGGGTAGAAACTTGAGATCTTTCGCTTTTTAAAATGTATTGCACTGGAAATCCCCAGAAAAGCGTAAAACTTGTGGACCAAATTGATTCTGTATGAAATACCTTGGTGTCCAGCCCACACATAGAGTAACCCAAGTATTGCTAGTCAAATGTTTTCCAAAAAAAGAGTTATTATGAAAAGCCAATGGCAGTGAAAAAGGACACAGAGATAAAAAGAGATATATTTAGAGATTTGAAATATTTCCAGATTTTTATGGAGAAAGATTTAAACAGCTGAAAGAGAAACCAGAGCAAATATTTTGAAAACAGATCTTTAGCCTTTCACCCTTTCATGACTGAGGGAAGCAAAATTCTGAAGGTTGGAGTAAATTTAGATATTAAGGGAAATGTATATTCCCTGCTGCTAGCTTGGCTTTGTTCTCCCAAGAAGATTTCCTCAGAGATGCAAGCTTTGGTAGTCAGCTTTGCAAAGTAAGCATGATCCTACTGTTCAGTGGCCACCTTCTAAGACCCCACACACAACAAAGCACAGTGAAATGCAAAATGTGGAGCTGAGGAAAAGTGCAAAGGCTCTGGTAAACAAACACCTTTCAACACTTGCAGAAGCATTGCTTCTAAATGTGTGTGGTAAATGTATCATCTGGTTTGGCCCTAAATCTAGCAATCCAACTAGAGCTTCTAGTCTTTGGATGGCTGCCTTTGTGAGGCTGCCTCAGGTGTGCCAGAATTCTTGGGTCCTCTTGTGGTACTTTTAAACACACTGTTGAAGGGCAACTAAGCCAGCCAAAGGAAACAGGCAAGAAGGTGGACGTTTCTTATCCAATCACTCCATTTTGAAAACTTTCTGGTTTTCAAAAAAAAAAAAGTAGCGAAGGTGATATATTGATGCCAGATTTATGCAACAGTCTAGCCTTTGAGCCTATTACCTCAGATGGTCATGCACTGAATGTGTGGAGTTTTATAATCAGTTGATCCAGAGCTTTGAATAGGATCTATCATAGTATCCTTGATTCAGTCACTCAGGCTGAGCTCTTCACAGTAGCCTAGTCTTAGTATGGAGAACATCATCATCATCATCATTTTAGAACTGCAGAGCTGGAAGGTACCCTCTGGAGCATAGAGTCCAGCCCGTCAAGGCGGCATAGTGAGGAATTGAACTCCCATCCTCTGGCTTTGCAGCCAGATGCCTAAACCGCTGAGTTACCCAGGTGCTATTTTTTAATGGAGCCCTTCTTGAATTGTGCTTCTGGGCAGATGGTGGCTAGAAATTATAGTTTTATGCATGACACATGGAATGAAAAGATGATAGGGACCATTGCCTTCTTCTGCACTGCATTATTGTTATTCTCCCTTCAAACAGCAAGTGTGAGCGTTCCTTTGGGATGACCAAACATCCTTCAGCATTGTTTAAAATGTGGATGCAATACAGGAAGCACAGTGCCAAGGAGATGAGAAGGCATGACAGAGTAATATTAATATTGTTAGGTGATACAGTAACCATTGAGTTTCCCCATATTTCAAAGAACTGCAAGCCAAGCTAAAGAAAATGTATATACATTTGAATACATGTGAGCAAATACTAACAGATCTACCAACAACCAAACTGTAACTGAATAAAATTTGAGAAATGTTATTATGAATTAATTGTTAATTTCTGTACACTGTTGTGCTGGTACCTGTAGGAAATTATGATACTGGGCTATCTCTTCCTAACATAAACAATATATGTTACAATATGTGTATACAACACTATACTTTGTATACTGAACATCAAATGTTAATAATTCCTGCTATTAAGTAGCTTTTAAAAGTAGGGAATGTCTTTTCATTAGCATTACTTTTGCATCTATAAACATTTGGGACCTCTATTTGTATCCATTACATTTCATTTTAATGTAAATTGTAATTTAATTTTGCAGCATGTAGAAATAATCCTGTGTTGAAATGGAAAAAACCTACACCTCAACCTGGAATAAAGCCTGGCATTTTTGCCATCTAAACTTATTTACTTGTTATTGTTGTTTCGAAGTACACTATTTTCTGTCCATACTGGAGTTTGGAAAGATTAGTTGTATACGTAAAGGGAGAGTGAACACACACACAAAATCTGACACATAGTGCTCATTTTTATTGATATTCTGTTATTAATTGCCTTAAAAGATGCCAGAAAATGAGAGAGAGGAAGAACTGTGATTTTGCAGAAACTCATCACTCCTTCCTCTCTGGTTAAAGCCACTGTGAGACAAGTAGGTTTGCTTGTGCTAGAAAAGATTTAACATGCATAAATGACACACACACTCATACACACATGCATATACACGCAAAGGTTGTATTAAGTTATATGATTTAGAGCAAAGTTAACACAGCATGCAAAGGGAGCAATTTTCTGCCCCTCCAACATTCCTTCAGGTGATGTTGTTCATCTTTCCCTGACTTACTATGTCAAAGCGTGCCCAGAGCTGAGGTGTTCTGGGACTCTACATGCCGTAAGTGTCCAGCATTTTTTTTAAAAGAAAAGAACCTGGGAGATATCCCAGGGCTCAAAGAGTTCACTTTTTCAGTTGCTCTGATTTACTTCAGAATGCACCTTCAGGGAATTTATGTCTTCCATTGCTTTAGTTTCCCATTTCCTTTCTTGTCATCTTTAAAAATCCATTAAAGATTGTGGAGGCGGCTTCCACCAGCCTCCATTTACAAGGCTTTGAGTTGGCCTAATAAAGTGTTCGCTTTCTGAGGTGAATGGACTGCTTCCCTCACAGCACTGTGCCGTGGGTAAGCCAATGTTTTAATTAGATGTGGTGGCTGCAGCTTGAGGAAACAGTTGGAATCTAGCAGCTTTCCCGAACATCTTTCCCCCTGCCAAGATGTTTGTTGTTGTTGTATTGTCACCCCAGAGGTGAAAACAAACAAAGCATTGCCCCAAAATGGACAAAATAGAAAAGTGTACATTAAATGTCCAAAAATACATTTTCTTCATTAACTCCTCACCCCTCCCCCATTTTCTCTCATATAAATTAAATGCCTAGGGCTAAATGTTTAGTGATCCAGCCATTCATAAATTATAATAATAATAACAAAAACAACAATAGTGTGATATATTATTTTTCTAAATGACCAAAATTCATATTTATCCAGTAATATATTAATTAAAACTGAAAATGTATTCGAACCTGTACTATCTTTTTATGGCAAAGAATCTTGTCCTATTTGTATCTTAGGAATCAACTACAATAATACTTGTACAACTTTCTCTACAATTCAACTTACATTAAAATGCCATCACCATCCATCATATCACATTAATTCAGGTTTGTCCATCATTTCATATGGTTGCTGCTCTGCCTTAGGTATTAGAACTATACCTTACCTGTCTTTTCGTGCTAAAATTGAACCAGCTATCTGTTTTAATATTCCCTCAGTGATTCTAGATTTTCACTTTCCTCCTGCCATACCCATTAGTATACATATATATTATTTGCCTTCATAAATATATATACATTTTCATTACATTTCACATGCATCTGAGCAATAATTGTCCATTTATATTAAAAGCAAATGGAATCATTCCTATGTATGCTGTATTTTGTTGGGTGGAGAGAAGTTGTTTGTCTTTCACACTATACCTGATCTCTGTTTGCAGATACTGCTCCAAAAGGAGCAGATAAGATAACCTCTCTCTCTCTCTCTCTCTCTCTCTCTCACACACACACACACACACACACACACACACACACACACACACACACACACAGAGAGAGAGAGAGAGAGAGAGAGAGAGAGAGAAACAGTCTGCTTTGTGTGTTGATTCAAGCATACATGTGATGTCAACCAAGGTTTCATTTTTCTGTGTCACTTCTATGTTCATAGATTACCCTTGCAAAAAAAAGAGAGAAGTGAATTTGAAACAAGTTATGCTATGTTTGCTATGGCAAGAGGCATATAACATAGGCACACAATGGTCCCTATCCAGCTAGGAAATTTCCATCGGTGACTTGTTGTTTGGGATCTGACCCAGCAAAAGATACCAGTAGGAATACCTCCACTGCATGTGTGCAGTGTTCAGACAACACAGTGTACAAACACAAGGGTAGATTTGCAACCTTGGTTGCTTGTTTAGGGACTGAGAAAACTACACAAACTGTTGTATAGCCCTCCACTCCAGAAGATATGTTCTAAACTGTGGCCAGCGTGTCTTCTCAGTTTAGCACCTGAATGCTGAAACAATAGGACTTTGTCCCCTCTCCCAAGCTCTCTGTGCTCTAGAGAGTTCCTCAAACCTCTGGAAAAGATGTGGGGAGAGGGTACTGGGGGGCTGAAGTGGGGAAAGGGAATCACTTCCTCCTTCTTGCTTCCTCTGTTGGAAGTGATTCCACCCTCCTTGTGAACACAGTAGGAGCTACTTCTGAATGAACCATAGGCAGGATTATGCTGCTAGTGATAAGGGCAGAGATTTGTGTGCAAAATATAAAGAGTGGAAGTGAAGAAGAACAAGGAGGCAGAGCCATAGCTGTGCATACACACAGACAGAAGTTCAAAATTTTAATCCCCCCTTCTCTATTTAAATCTAGGATGTATGCATTGCCATCCTTTAGATGTTGCTGGATTACAACCTTCATCAGCCCTAGTCAGCATAGTCAGTGGTGATGAAGGCTAGGAGATGCAATCTAACAACAGTGGTAGCACAAAGCACTTTGCCCACCACTTAGTTAAACCATCAGAGAGAGGGAACTCTTCCTGAAGAACTCCTACTAGTCAAATGAGATAATACTGAACTAAAAGCATCTGACTTATCTTGTGCCAATTAAAGCAAAATGAGGCCACAACTGAGGTAACCACACAGATTGTACCTCCCCCCCCCCAACCTGGGACTTTGGACACATCTTTCTCAAATGAAAACTCATCTTAAAAATAAAAGAAGTTCCACTTACAGGGTTTATTACATCCGTGGAACATATGAGGGAATAGACAGAAATCTGGAGTTGTGACTGAAATGTCAAAAAGCCCCAGTGAGCTTCGATAAGTTGAAAGGACCATAGATCATAGAATAATGGAGTTAGAAGGGGCTTAGAAGGCCACCCAGTCCAGCTGAGGATGATGTGGTTGATGGCATAGAAAGTTTTCATTTCCCTCTGCTATCAATGCCTCTTCTCCACCTCTAAAGACTAGAAGGACAGCTGGCAGCTGCCACCCCACTCTCACAATGTTAAAGGCTGATGCTATTCCTGGCAAAATGAGAAGTAGGTGTCAAAAAAAAAAAACCCACATAACATTTTTTGCTGGCTGTGTATCGTCATGAGAATCTGGTCGTATGTGCATTACTATTTAGTTTCAATAGTAAAATCTTCTTTAGATGCAGTACATACACCTTTTCATTTCAACTCAACTTTTAGAATTTGATTCAAAATTCAACTTGGGATGCAAAAAATCAGAGCAAAGCTACTCTTTCAGCACGATAAAGCTAATGACATATTGAAACATGAACCACAGACTTGCAATATGTACTGCCTTTTATCTGGGATTTTTCAACAGCCAAAAGCACTGTATCGGATGGCAAATCTCCAACGTAATGTTTTTCCTATAATTAAAATGGACAGAGTTTAGCATTTAGAGAGTGGGACAGGGAAAGGACATGATATGTCACTAAATTGAAAAAAAAAATCAAATGGCATTATCAATAGCAGAGTCCCAGAGTTTGCATATTAATTGTAGAAAGGTGTTAATTTGAGTGTTTTCAGCTTGCATTCACAAGCTTGTTTACATGCTTTGTTCCACCTGGACCTGTTTGGAGGTTTGTCAAAAACCTAACAAGCAGAAAAAGATTGCATTTGAAAATACACATGCATGTTTAATTAAGCCAGGGCCACTGAACATCCCTCAATATATTTAGCTGTTGAGATTTCAGCACCACTAGAGCATCAGGCATTATCACCTTTTGAAGTATTGCAGAATCTTTAATATTTAAAGCACAAAGCAGACTTTTAATATAAAATTCTAGCAGACCATAGAAGATTAAAGATGCATTCTAAATGTGACAGTTTGTAAATGGCATGCCAGTATTAAAAGGAAAACCCCCTGATATTTTGCAGCATATTTTCCAGGTGTACGCTAAATTATGAATACAATTAAATAGCTGTAATTATTCTCAGGGAATGGACTACAGTTTAAATGCCCCACCCCCAATAAAAACAGTTATTAACTCTTAATATAGGGAATGGGGAATGTGTATTTTACATGGCTGTGTAAATATCCTTGACTTCGTCAGGAAGAATCTGATGTGAATTTTTACTAGGCCTGTATAAAGGTGCCCTGATTTAATATGGGATCCATTTGAGCTATTCAGAGTTAGGCCTGATTCAATTCAGACCAATCTGGATCTGGTCTGATATAATTTGGACCCAAATCCCAATCAAGGCTTGGAAATTTATTTATTTAAAATATTTCTGTCCTGCCTTTCTCCCCAAAAGGACCCAATGTGATCTACATCATTAAAACAGCATTTAAAAGCTAAAAACACTAAGTATACAAATATTTTTTTTAAAAAAAAATTTAAAAGTATTGATGGGGCCATGTAAACAAAAAGCACTACATGAAACATGCAGGAAAAATACACTTTTGATCAGATCACACAGAATGCGGTTTGGAGAAATAAAACACAGCCATCTATACGTATATATGTATGAGTACATGTTTTTCTTTCCCTCAAAGAGTCTCTGTAAGGGAATAAGGCTGGCCTGGTTTCCTTTGCCAGGGCAGGTTATCTCGCTTTCCAATCTAGACTGGAGAAGCAAACAGACACAGCAGGGGTTGCTCCTTCCACCAGCAGGATGGCTGGATTTTTTTCTCTCTCTCTTCCCCCAGGCGAATACCAGGAACAATCTTATGCAAATTGGACTCTGGAACCTGGACAGTCTCTCTGCACAATAACTTTTTTTCTATCACGTTGGAAGTCTCCTTTTCACACAACCTTGTAACCTCTTTGCAAGATAATAAATTGCTTTCCTGTCAGAACCATACAACAATGTCACCATGTGTTTCCATAATTGCTATCTATAGACCCAGCCTGTTGACCCGTCCTCTTGTAAAATTCTATCCCTTTTGTGATTCCCACTCCGAGAAAGTTTGGATTCCTTTGTAATCCCATCCCTTCTGCCAATAGGTGATGAACCACCCATTTCTCTATTTCTCCTCCCATTCTCTTGTGTAACCACTGTTATAAAAGTCCTGGTCTTCCTCTGCATGACACTTTTTTTCTTTCCTACACTTGGAGGCATGACTTCCGTCTGCCTTTTATTTAGCTAAATAAAATAGCAATCATTTGATCTCTCTCTTGTGTCAAGGTTATTGGCATTAAAACTTTGACTGACTATTCCAGGAGACTAGTGCCTGGTTTCAACAGTGTCATATTAAAATGGTAACTAAGATCAATATTAAAACAGATTTAAAACAACAGAGCACAACAATCCATTTAAAACCCCTTTCAAACCATCAGTCATTAAGGGAAAGCCTGCCTGAAGAGAAAGGTCTTTGCCTGCTTGCTGGAGGACAGCAAAGATGGGGCCAACCTGGCCTCCTTTGGGAAGGAGTTCCAGAAACTTGGAGCAGCAACAGAGAAGGCTCGCTCCCATGACCCCACCAAACACACCTCCAAATGGTCACACTTTCCATTGTTTTCCATTGGGAAATGAATATGACAGTAATGTTTAATGTCCCCCACCCCACCATAATTATGTATTAAATCTGGAGACGTGGTAGCCCATTGAGAGGGAATTATTCCTGCCAATATCCAGATACACAGATTCAGTGTATATCTGGTGCATTAAAACAATTTCCTTAGAAACCACCATGAATTTTTATTTTTCATGTCATTTACTTGAAATGTGAGGGCCGTGTACTACTGCTGAGCTGGTGACTCCTGTCAAGTTCCATACAGAGAGGTCCAGAGGGAGTTTTGCTAGAATCCATTTTAAAATTTTGCTTCCATGTGCTAATTTTTGTTAATGTGTGTAACTTTGCTTCACTACACTAGTTTCTGTTGTTGTTGTTTTAACATGGTGGTTGCATACGAAAGCTCACGACACAGTGGTTAAATAGCAGTGGTACAGCCCAAACTTTGGTTGTGGCCTGGGTTCAATCCCAGGTAGCCAGTTTGTGGTTCACTCTACCTTCCATCCTTCTTAGGTTGGTAAATGGAGTACCCAGCTTGGGAAGCAGGGGGCCAATGTGTAGTTTGCATAATTAAATTTTAAACTGCATAGGGACTGCTTTTACACTGAGCAAAAAAACGCTAAAATTTTTAAAAAGCATAATGCAGAAAACTCAGGGGGAAATAACAAAAGCATGGGTACCTAACGAAAGTACTACTAAAATAATATTGAGACCAATATAGACTTGTTCAAATAAGCAAGAGTGACAGGGGAAGCCTGACAGATCACATTATACTCCCAACACTTTGACTCTGCAAGCCTTGGCTACACCATGGCTCTGTTTTTGCCTCATCACGGTCTTCAAGTTTTCACAGAGTAGAAGGTAAGTACCTCTAATGGACAGCATAAGAAACCATGATTTGAGGATCATGGTGCAAGTATTCTGCCTCAATGTTAGCAGGATCTTACTGTGTGACCTATTAATATAGTCTGTTGTTGCACTGGTACTCGTTCATTTATTTCATTTTTCTCTTCACAAAGATGCCCCACCTGCTGTGCTACAACGTTTGCTATATCCTCTATCTGCACAAAGAACACAAGGTGGTGTTTCTACAGGGTGGCTGGACTTATTTTGCTGACAGAAACAAAGGCTATCATTTCACCTGGGATGGGGACCTGGCTTCTCTGAGATTGACCTTTCATGCCATTCCTGGTGAATTCTCCAATGGGAATGAAGCAGCATTGTCATCCAGCATCTGTTTATAATATGACTCTTAACAAAGGGTTCATCTGGACTCAATGATGAAAGAGAACTGGACTTTGTTTTTGTTGACAACTTCATCAAATGTGCAGATTTTTTCATTAATTTGATAGAAGGCTTTGATAGAGTTTTTTAAAAAAATTAAAATGAGAGTAACTATGAAACTATGCCTTTGAATTGTGGTGCTCGAGGAGGCTCTTGAGAGTCCCCTGGACTGCAAGGAGAACAAACCTATCAATTCTAAAGGAAATCAACCCTGAGTGCTCACTGGAAGGACAGACCCTGAAGCTAATGCTCCAATACTTTGGCCATCTCATGAGAAGAGAAGGCTCCCTGGAAAAGACGCTGATGTTAGGAAAGTGTGAAGGCAAGAGGAGAAGGGGACGACAGAGGATGAGATGGTTGGACAGTGTCACCGAAGCAACCAACATGAATCTGACCCAAGTCCGGGAGGCAGTGGAAGATAGGAGGGCCTGGCGTGCTCTGGTCCATGGGGTCATGAAGAGTCGGACATGACTAAACAACTAAACGGACGAATGAAATTGACAGATTTTTCTATCCACCCAGGTCCAGGACCTGGAGTGCCTCAGTTATGTGGTTGAGAGGTGATTCTCTCTGTGCGGAAGCATATTCGTAGTTCCATATTAATGTAGCCTCCAGGGTTGTTGTTTTTCCTGATGGGCTCCTTATTTTTAGAGATAAATGACAAGCAAATATAATATTCTTCTTCCCATATGAGAAATGACAGAGATTTTGGATTTAGCAAGTGCAGAGGTAATCTATAAATGTGTTCACTTTGCTTTCAGTAAAAAGTTGCCCAAGTTCGCAAACGTCTTCATAAATTCAACCATAAAAAGATGGTATAGGGCACCAGAGAAATTGGCAAAGGTGAAGAAAAATGAAAAGATAAATGCTGGAGATGTAGAACAACGAAAGGACTGGCAGGGGTTGTGGACTGAAGCATGTTCTCTAGACTTGACCTAAATGAATTCAAGGATGGCCGTGGACAGAGGTTTCATGAGACCGTTTTTCCTCAAATTATCGACTTGCTCCATAGTTCTTTTTTCTTTGCTTTACCAAATTACTGTTTCCTAAGCCCTAGATGTACTGATTGTTGGGAATAAGGGTTAGGCACAAACTCTTTAGCCAGCAGAAATCCCCTTCTGCCAGCTGAACCCACAAAACCTGTTTGCTGGCTGGTGTCAGGATCTGGCCCACACTGCCCTGGCAGCTGGAGGATCAGGGCCAGCCTGACCCAAGGATGGTGTTCGCCAGCTCAGGCCCTGGCCTGTGTAGCAGCTGCTGGGCCTCTCATGAGGGTCACCTGGAAACCTGGAGGGAAGGCCTATTTAAGGAGTGGTTCTCCCTCCCAGAACTTGCCTTAGCAACAAAAGTCTTTGGCTTTGCCTTGCTACTCCTGAGCCCTGGAGTCTCTGTGTTCTGGTCCCCCTGCCTTTGCTTCTCCTTGCCTCTGGAGACTCTGTGCCTGGACCCCAGTGTTTCTGTTCCTCCCTTGCCCCCTGTTCTTGTCCCTGTTTGCCTCCTGCATCTGGACTGGTGTTCCTGCCCCTGCCTTGGTCCCTGCTTGCTTCTGTTGGTCTCCTGCATCTTGGCACCTTGTTCCAGCTCCATGTTCCTGGCCCTGCAACCTGGCTCCCAGCCTGGTGCTCCCACTTCTGCTTGGTCATAATCAGCTGTGCAGTGAGTGTTTTTTGGACTGGATACCCTGCATGCTGGACTGGGTCCTAGTGCCCTTGTCCATGGTGAGAGCCTGCCTGTGAGATCTTGGACTGACAAGCCGGGATCTATTGACCGAAGAGCCATAAAAGAAGTGGAGAAGGGGCAATGTGATAAAAGAATAAAGTTACATCAAATCCAAACCTCCTGCTGCCTAGAGACATGTCCACAATAGTGCCAAAAAGGAGTTTGGGTTTCGTTTCAGCTGGCCACTGACTCTTTGGACAATTTAGGATTGCACCGCAAGTCACTGCATTGCTTCAGGATGTGGACCACTAGGTTCTACAGGGCTGGCCAACAGCTCTGATTTTTATACACATCTCAGCAAAACAATACAATGATTCTTTCCAACATTTATTCCATAGAAACAGAGATGCACTGATCTGACATTTCTGCCCTCACAACCATTTTTTAGAATTACTCTTCATATTCTTACTTTTAAAAATGGTGTTCATTTCAGAAATACATACAAAAATGAATTATATCTAATCTTCTAAAGAAGAGATTAGAATGGCTAAATAATGAAAAGATAGCAATAGTTATACAGCTCATAGGCTTTTTTCTCCCCTCCTGAAGTCTTTCTTATGTTGTTAACCTTTGTAGCACAAAAATGGTGATTGGGCACGCACCTTGTATTAAATATGCAGCGAGTTTCTCTCTTAATAAAAAGAACACCCGGGTCATGTTTTCCTTCAGATTTTGCCTGAGTTAGATTGCACATGTTCTGCATGTGATTACAGACACTCACTAATATGTGTCTGGGGCTTATATGAAATTATATTTACAAACGGAAAGCAAATAGAAGTACCATGAGAAATGACGAATGCAGCCAAATGGAAAATTGGCTGAAGTGAACCGTCGACATGAGTTTTAGCAAGAAGCCTCCACCATAATTCTCAACAAAGGACAGTAGTAGTCTTAGGACACATAGTTTCTCCACCTGCCACCCCACAAATGTGTGTTAATATACTTTCACACAACAATGGACTGGATTCAAAACTTAGTCATGTCCAGAGGAGACATATTGGTCAAATTCCTGTAGGGTCCTGCACTTTTGTGGCTCATGTAAAGAAGCTTCCAGGATTTTCTTAGAGGAGGAATTCCCCAATTCAGCAGTATAGGTACCTTGTACAAGAGCCAAGAGGCTCCAACCTAACTTGGCAAACACTGGTGTAGTGTGGTGTTGCTGAAACCTCCATGATTATCAAAAACAATCAGCTTAGAACTGCAGAGCTGGAAGGGACCCTATGGAACATTGAGTCCAGCCCTCTCAAAGAGGCACAATGGGAAACCTCTGGCTGCACAACCAGATACCTAAACCGCTGAGCTATCTAGCATGCAGGTATGCTAGTGGAGCTTTCTAGTCCTCCAGTATTTTATAGCAGCCTAGTCATTAAAGTCAATGAGACTTGTATCAGTCATGAACAGCTATCCTTAGCATGGTATTCCCCAGATATACTGGCTATTATCTTCATCATTCCTGGCCACTGATCATATCAGATGGGAAAGATGGAATTTATAGTCCAAAATTCTGGAAAGCACCATGTTGGGATGGTTTGTTATAACTACCTTGAATGCCATTGTTTTCAATGGGTCTACTCCAAATATCTAGCTCTAACCCATACACTGCAGGTGATGTAGATCAACAGTATGGTCCAGCGGGCACCAGGAAATAAATAATGAGCAAGAGCTACTTTATTTATATTTATTTAGAATTGTTTCTATCTCACACTGATGTCTTTGCATGAGGCACTATAGGAGGCACAGAACTGACCCAGAGCACAGCACAAAATAAAAGTAATAGTAACAATAGTATTAATAAATCAAAGCACACCAAAATATACAAACACTGCAGAAGATAATAGAGACAGGTGGAAATGGAATAGAATTAAGGAAGAGAATTCCATAAGGGAGGATTGCAGGTCAATATCTTAGGGCAAGTTGAATCCATTTTTGAAAATATTTGAAGACCCGGATCCATTAGGTTCACTGAGGCACGATGTAGAGTTGTGTTTGCATCCCTACAGTCTACATTCTTAACCATACTGCCTTCTTTAAACTGCATGAAGAGTTACAACAATACACAAAAAGACAGGTAATGAACATCAGCCTGGGAACAGTTCACTCTGTGTTGAGCTTGGCGAAATTACTACTGCCATTGCTGCCAACACTGGTGGCTGGCAAGCAGTTCAGTGGTGCTCATTTAATTAATATTCCCATTTTGAAATTAATTTGAAATTTGCTCTGGTTACTGCAAAAGGCACCCCTCTGTTTTCATTATTCTGCTGCAGTGAACAATATGGGGGCACATTTCCTAATTTGATCCATACCCTGAACATAGATAGTCATAATATTTGTGGATCATGATGATATAATTTAAAAACCTATCACTGAATCCCATATCACTGCCTTCTATAGTGGGCATAGATAAAGTACAGAATACTATCAGGAAAAAAGTGCATATATTTACATAGCATGTAACACTCTGTTGCTTATTATTATGCCAGTCCAGCTTTCTCCTATCAGTTCCCATAATTCCCAGACAGGATGTATCTTCTGCTATAAGATTTGGGGATTTATAGTCCAACAAACACATCTGGAGGAAGCCAAGTTTAGAATGATTAAGTTCGTGTTTTAGTGCTTCTCTTTTGCTAGGTGTAAAGAAGCCAAGTCTGCAATCTTCTAGCCACTTACCTAGGAATTCAAAGTCCTGTTGAATCCATTGGGGCTTATATCTGAATCATTGTATATGGAGAACATTGGCAATAATTTGGTCTTGTGTAGGCTATAGATTGAACTGGTGTCCCTCAGCTCCATCACATGTATAGATAGATGCATATTGTGAGGGTTCGTGTAGGCGGGCTGTCCCTTCTCCAATAAACGGACGAGACTCTTGTGGCAAATCAAACGGCAACGTGTTTATTTCAACCTTAACATCTTCATTGACAATTCCCATAAACGGGTTTAGAGACGTCTGGAGACCCGGGTTCGGTTTGGGAGGGGTCCATAAACTGTGTACAAAAGGGTTAGAGTTCTCTGGGTTCCAGGGACCTGTTGAAGGCGGCACAGGTCCTGGTCCAGGGTTCGCTTCTTCTTCCAAGGAGATTAAGGGAAGGGTCTCCTCGTCTCCGCTCCAACCGTCCCATGAGGACCCATCTTCTATGGTGTAGCCCCAGGGCCCGGGTAGCCCCCCAGCTTCCTCAGTTCGGAGATGTGCCATTGGCGTTTCCTTTCCAGCTCTCGAGCCACCGCCTCCCTCTCTTCCCTGAGTTTCCTACGCCACTCTCTCGCCTCCGTCTCACCCCAGTAAGACGGACGGGGCTTCAACCCGAGCTGTCGGCGCTTCTCTGCCTCTTCATGTGGCACCCGGACTTGTTCCCACTTGTGGGTCCACGGATCCTCCATCCACACCCACTCCCAACCGCCCGGAATATCCCTTGGTCTCCCCCTTATATCCCCCATCCCCGCCTCTATCTCCTCCTCCCTCTTTCCCGCCTGAGGCCGTCCCGTTTCGCGGGCAATTCTTAACCCCTTCATGTCCTCCTCTAAGTCACGGGTATCTACCCCCTTGTTTAGGGTGAGGGATCCGCCGCATTCTGCTCCCCAGTCAGGGGTTCCCACTCCTTTCTCTTCCCGTCGCGGTGGGGATGGTGGGGGGGAAGTCTGTGTCTGGCTGCTATTCTTCAAGAGCAGCGGCACTCCAACCATGGCTTCCACCTTGGGAGCCTCACATACCCCCCCATCCGAGAGTGCCGCACGCTCTTCCTCGCTCCGCGCCCACGGACCCTGCCGGGAAAAATAATCTACGTTAGAGTGTTCCTTACCCTTACGGTATTGGACCTTGAAAGAATAGGGTTGTAACGCTAGATACCAGCGGGTAAGCCTGGGGTTCGTTTCCTTCATACGGTTTAACCACTGCAAGGGGGCATGGTCTGTTACCAAGGTGAAGGGGGCTCCCTGGAGATAGTACTTCAGAGTGTGGGTGGCCCACCTTATGGCTAGCGCCTCTTTTTCTATAACCGCGTATCTTTCTTCTCGGGGTTTCAACTTCCGGCTCAAATATAGAATAGGATATTCCTTACCTTCCCTAACCTGGGACAATACCGCCCCTAAACCTCTATCCGAAGCATCAGTGAAGAGGATGAAGGGATAGCTGAAATCCGGGGAGAACCTTATGGGCAGTTCACATATGATCCCCTTCAAGGTCTCGAAAGCCCTTTCCTGGGCAGGTCCCCATTTCACCTTAACTGAAGCCCCTTTTCTGGTGAGGTCCGTGAGTGGGGCAGCTATGGATGCGAACTGGGGTATGAATTGCCTGTAATAGCCAATCAGGCCCAGGAATTGCTGCACCTCCTTCTTAGTCCGTGGCTTATACCATTGCGAAATCTTGGTCACCTTTTCCTCCTGCGGCTGTACCTCTCCTTGTCCTACCCTGAAGCCCAGGTATTCTACCTTGTCTACGCCAATTTTGCATTTTTTGGGGTTGACGGTTAGGCCGGCCTTCCTCAACTCTTTGAAGACCCTCCGTAAGTGGGTTAGGTGTTCTTCCCAACTGGTGCTAAAAACAATGATATCATCTATATACGCCGCAGCCCAGTCCCTTTGCGAGTCTAACAACCGATCCATAAGCCTCTGGAAGGTCGCGGCCGCCCCATGTAGCCCGAAGGGCATTTTAACGAATTGGAAGAGCCCCTTAGGGGTGCAAAAGGCCGTCTTCTCTCTATCTTGGGCTCTCACCGGAATTTGCCAATACCCTTTAGTTAAATCGATCGAACTCAGGTACCGGGCATTCCCTAATTTATCTAGCAAGTCTCCCACCTTGGGCATGGGATACGCATCAAACTTTGAGACCGCATTAACTTTTCTAAAATCGACACAGAACCGGAGGGACCCGTCGGGTTTGGGTACAATGACGGGAAAGCTGCGCCAGGGGCCCTTAGCAGGTTCTATAACCCCAATACTTAACATGTCTTCTACTTCCTTTTCTATTAAGGCCTTCACGTGGTGGGGCCACGTTCTACCATTCTCCCTTACCACCACCCCGGGGTCAGTTTCGATATGGTGTTCCACCAAATTCGTTTGACCCGGAATCTTTGAGAACACCTGGGGAAATTCATCTTTCAAGGATAGGGCTTGCTCCTTCTGGGCGGGGTTCAGGAGCTTGCCCACAATGATTTCTTCATCCTCCTGCATTTGGCTTACTTCTGGCCCCAATTCCTCATCCGTCTCTCCATCGAAGAAGCATTCACGGTCTACCCACGCTTTTAGTAGATTTACGTGAAAAACCTGCCTTTTCTTTTTCCTATCTGGGGTTTCCACTTCGTAATCTACTTCACTGAGCCGTTTCACCACCTCATACGGCCCGTGCCATTTTGCCAGAAATTTAGAAGTCTCGGTCGGCAGCAACACTAATACCCTTTGTCCAGCTTCGAATTCTCTAAGTTTCACTTTCCTATCATAACGCTCTTTCTGTTTTCCCTGTGCTTGGGCCAGATTCTCTTGAGCCACCTCCCAGGCCAATTTCAAATTATTCCTCATCTCTACTATTTGCTGCAGGGCATTCCGTGAAGCATCTTCGCCCTCCTCCCACTTTTCTCGGATGAGGTCCAGCACCCCCCTAGGTTTCCTCCCGTACAACAATTCAAATGGCGAGAAGCCCGTCGAAGACTGAGGGGCTTCCCGTACTGCAAACATTAGAGGGTTAACAAACATATGCCATTTCTTGGGGTGTTCTATCGCCACCTTTCTCAACATCCCCTTCAGAGTCCGGTTGAACCTTTCCACCAAGCCGTTGGCCTGGGGATGATAAATGGAAGTCCGGAGGGGCTTGACCCCTAATAGTTCCCACATTTGCTTAAACGTTAAGCTCATGAAATTGGTTCCCTGGTCCGTTAGCACCTCCTTTGGGAATCCCACCCTCGAAAACACCCCCAAAAGCTCTTTGGCCAGCACTTTCGCCGTTGTTGACCTCAAAGGGAGGGCCTCTGGGTATCTCGTCGCATAGTCAATTATCACCAACACGTACTGATGTCCCCCTTCCGACTTGGTAAGGGGTCCTACAATGTCCATGGCAATACGGTCAAAGGGTCTATCCACCAACGGCATGGGTACCAGGCCCGCCCCCGGGCCAGTCTTAGGTTGCGTTAGCTGGCATTTGGGGCATGATTTACAATAATCTTCCACGTGCTTCACCATGTCTGGCCAAAAGAACCTTTGGCGGATGCGGGCCAACGTTTTCTGTGCGGCCAAATGACCGGCCACTGGCAAATCGTGGGCCCAGTGCATTACCCAGCTCCTCAAGTGGTCGGGGACTACCAGGGTTGATTCCTCCCCCTGTTCCCCTCTTCGTATCTGATACAGCAGTCCTCGTCGCACCTCAAACCCTTCCCCATTCACTGGGGTTTCCCCTTCAGGGTAGGCTTTTTGGAAACAAGGCCTTAGGGAAGGATCATCTTGTTGCAGGCCCCTTACTTGATCTCTGGACAACTGCATTATCTCTCCTTCCCCTTCTCCCTCTTCTCGTTCGCCAACCAGTCCGTCCTCTGCTCGTCGCGCCAGGTCCTCCAGGCCTGGCCAGTCCCTGCCCAACAACATCTCGCGGGTTAAGCCTGGAACGACTCCTACTTCCAAGATTGCCTCCTGGGTCCCGATAGTCACGTTTGCCCTGGCCGTATCATATTCTTTGGCGTCCCCGTGGATGCACCTTACTACCACCGTTTCCCCTAGTCTCGGTCCCTCTAGTTCTCGTACCAGGGATCGGGTGCACCCAGTGTCTATTAGGGCCCTTTTCCTCTGTCCGTTAACCTCGGCAGTCACCACCCACCCGGGATGGAACTTCTCACCCACCTTAGCAGCGTTCGCATAGATGTTGGCCCACGCATATTCTTCGGCGGGGCAGAATTTCCGGATGTGGCCGAACTGGCCACAGCCGAAGCAGGCGGTCATTTTCTCTTTCCCCTGGTTCCAGGTGGGGGCTAGCTTGCTTTTCGCCGGGTCGGTCGTGATCGTCGGGCGAGGGATCCGTGACCCGGTTGGGTTCACATACTCGACACGGTCGGGGCCCTGTTTTTTCGGAGTCGCCATCGGGGTTCCTCGTGGAGCTCCTGCGTTTACCGTCTCCGCCATCTTGTCCTTGCTCCGGGGTTTCTCTCCCCCTGCTGCAGGGCGATTTGACCATGGATCTTCTGCTCCTAGATAGTCCTCTAGTAACGTCACAGCGCCCTCTACCGATGTGGGTTTGTGTTTCACTACCCAGTTCCTGGGTCCGGAGCTCAATGTTGATACCAATTGTTCCAGTATTATTAATTCTAACACCTGTTCTGCCGTTTTTCCCTTCGGTTGTACCCATCTCGTAGCGTTTACCCGCATCTTTTGCGCCACCGTCCGCGGGTGTATGCCCGGCTTCAGTCGCAATTCCCTAAATCGTCTACGGTAGGCCTCCTCATTCAGATTCAGTGTGTTGAGGATCACTGTTTTGACCTTTTCATAGTCCCCTGCGTCTTCTGGGTCTAACGTGTCCACTATTTCCTGAGGCAAGCCTGTCAGGTAAGGTGTGACAATTAGAGCCCACTGGTCCTTCGGCCATTGCGCTGACACCGCCACTCGTTCAAATATATTCAGGAACGCCGCCGGGTCGTCTTGGGGACCCATCTTTTGGAGTTTGATCGGTGGGCGGTGTGCGATTGCCCCTCTTCCTTCCGCAGCTGGCGTCTTGGCCGACGACCCTATTTGCGTTCTGCTTAGTTGATCTATGATGAGCTTCTGTTGATCTGCCAGTTGTTTCATCAATGCTTCTTGCCCTTCCGTTATTTGTCGTATCCATCCTTCCGTTTCTTGCATGGCAGACAGCCCCCCGCGTTGGGCTCCAATATGTGAGGGTTCGTGTAGGCGGGCTGTCCCTTCTCCAATAAACGGACGAGACTCTTGTGGCAAATCAAACGGCAACGTGTTTATTTCAACCTTAACATCTTCATTGACAATTCCCATAAACGGGTTTAGAGACGTCTGGAGACCCGGGTTCGGTTTGGGAGGGGTCCATAAACTGTGTACAAAAGGGTTAGAGTTCTCTGGGTTCCAGGGACCTGTTGAAGGCGGCACAGGTCCTGGTCCAGGGTTCGCTTCTTCTTCCAAGGAGATTAAGGGAAGGGTCTCCTCGTCTCCGCTCCAACCGTCCCATGAGGACCCATCTTCTATGGTGTAGCCCCAGGGCCCGGGTAGCCCCCCAGCTTCCTCAGTTCGGAGATGTGCCATTGGCGTTTCCTTTCCAGCTCTCGAGCCACCGCCTCCCTCTCTTCCCTGAGTTTCCTACGCCACTCTCTTGCCTCCGTCTCACCCCAGTAAGACGGACGGGGCTTCAACCCGAGCTGTCGGCGCTTCTCTGCCTCTTCATGTGGCACCCGGACTTGTTCCCACTTGTGGGTCCACGGATCCTCCATCCACACCCACTCCCAACCGCCCGGAATATCCCTTGGTCTCCCCCTTATATCCCCCATCCCCGCCTCTATCTCCTCCTCCCTCTTTCCCACCTGAGGCCGTCCCGTTTCGCGGGCAATTCTTAACCCCTTCATGTCCTCCTCTAAGTCACGGGTATCTACCCCCTTGTTTAGGGTGAGGGATCCGCCGCATTCTGCTCCCCAGTCAGGGGTTCCCACTCCTTTCTCTTCCCGTCGCGGTGGGGATGGTGGGGGGGAAGTCTGTGTCTGGCTGCTATTCTTCAAGAGCAGCGGCACTCCAACCATGGCTTCCACCTTGGGAGCCTCACACATATATACAAACAAGCATGTTTGGATGGCTACAAAATTTGAGAAGACTTTTTAAACTCTTGTGCAACAATTGGCTACATTTGGCTTGTGTGTAGCACATATGTTCATTTTTCTGAATTTTACCCATGCAACTGCATGCTGGTTTGGTTTCTTTAAAGCTCCTTGGGGTTAACATGGTGGGGCTTGCTTTTTGTCCAGCAATTTTCTGTATCTAGAACTTTCCCTCTATATGCCAATTCATGACAGAACAAAGAAAGCTCTTTTGTTTTGTTTTAATTCAAATAGGTTTGAGTATACCAAAAGAATCACAGAAGAGTGATTTGGACTGGCTCCCTTCTCTCTCCCCCCCCCCCCCAATATCCTGGATGAGCATATATTTAGATCCCCCAAGCAAAGAGATCATTTCTTCTTACTAGCCAAGCTAGTCATTATTTATTATATCACTCTTACTCTCTCCATTTCTCCTGGTGGGAACATTGCAGTAGCTGCTAGCTAGAAAATTAGCCAAGGGAACTTCTTCTGTTGGTCTCTTTCCTCATTATACTAGGTAAAAAAAAATTTAACGGTGACATTCTGTCTCCACATCTCTTAGCATATGTGTGTGTCTCCCTCAGCCCATGTTGGAAGCACTCTATAGGGGCCAATAGTAAGTAATTTAATGGTGGTATTTTCCCAAGTTCCAAGCCTAGTCCTTTCTCAACAGTAGGAATGACAGAACATGATGTTCAGCCATTGCCACCTCACTAGATCAGCAGTACTTTGGTCTTTACGAGCCGTCATTCTCTTGCAGTTGGTTTGCTGCTCTTATTTTGCAGAGGAGTAGATCATTTCATTTGCTGGCAAAGGAGAGGCAGAAGTTTTTCTGGGAACTGAGGCAATGTGAGAGGATTGTAGTTGTTATTTTGTTTCAAAAAAAAAAAACTTGTTTTCAAGGTGTTATTCCTAAGACACATTGTTAGGAGACACGCATGATCATTTTTGAAGATGGACAATAAACAAGGCAGGTTTAATAATGCTGACAATAAAGGAATGCAGAAGGTAAAAAATTAACAGAGGGAATGCAGAAGGGCAGGTATTTGAGTGAGGTTGCATGAAAACTGAGGGCCAAACTCTAGGTTATAGATAATCTATCACTGGAGATGAAATTACATCAGTTTTCCAGGGACTTGACTGAGACACATTTTCATGTGAAGAACATGCTTATCGCAAGAAGACCAATCGAAAAACCAAGTTAACTAACTTGTAAACTTCAAGAAGTAAGAAAAATTCCTTTTGTGACAATGTTTTCATCACTTAAAGAATTCCCTGTTCCAGGAATGGGTTGCCTGTAATGTATAGTTCAGCCTGAAGTTAAATAAACTTTGGTTCCTTTGAAAATCCATGTGATCAGTAAGCTGTTCCTTGTTCTAAGTGCCCCTGATTTCAACAGAAATGAAGTATAATTAAGTTAGGCTGCCATCCTGCACTCAGCTACCTGAGTGTAGGTTCTAGGGAATGCATACTTTTGAGTATAGAGTTGCACTACAAATCTGGATCCAGCCTATTCTAAGGAAAGCTTAAGGGATATGTTCAGTTCATCTTTATGCCTGGTAAGAGAATCAAAAGTTTAGTTTGCATCCCAACCATCCCACAGTTTCTTGCACAACTTATGAACCCCTTCCCACTCCACCAAATGAATGGACAGAAGGCATGACTCACTAGACACTTGGCTATCATCTCAGTTTTAGGAGCCCAATGCATGTCTCACACAGACCAATGTGGATTGGTGGAATGGGCCTCTAGACATAGTTAATGATCCTGATTGGTCTGAAGTTATAAAAGCCAAATGCATTCTGAACCTTTCTTGCGCTAAGTTTCATCTCCCTAAATTCCATGCCAAAGTATTGGAACTGGGCACAACATCATAATCAGAGCTAATGGAATATCGAGGTTGGAGCGCTGCATCAAGATTTGGCAGATCCAGGTTTACGTTCCTGTTCACTGGGTGATCTTGGTCATATATTCTGTCTTAGCCCAGCCAGCCTATCTCATGGGACTGTTGCAGGACAAAGTGATGAGGAACACAGGCTTGTATGCCAAATTGAGCTAATTAAAATAAATGTCAAATATGCATTTCAGTAAGAAAATAAAATATATGAGAAACGGCTGTAAACTAACAGGTTGATAAAGATGGTAAAGAGCAGAATTGCCTAGCAGGCTTGCCTGAAACATGGTACCCATCCTAAGAAGTTGAAATCTCATCTTTGTGACACTTCAAATCAGATTTAAAACCAAGGACCATTAATTCTGCCAATTCCCTTCCATTATTCCTCATTTACCCAAATGTAACTTTAAATATTAAATTCCATAACAGAAACGTTATCATAGCAGGAGGTCACAGTGCTAGCAGCTGCTCTACCTATTCAGAATCAAAATTACTCCAGAGATACAAAGAGATAAAAGTCCCTGGGTACATTCCTTCCCTGTTGTTCCATAATCCTGCCCTTCCTTTGCTTTGGAGTGTGCTTTTAAGTTGGCTTGTATGATCCAAAAGGCCTAATTGGCTGAATAACTGGGTTTACCTCACAGTACAGATGTCAGGGATGCTGGCCATTGCCCAAAGGGGAAGGGGAAGAGGACACTGAACAAAGGCCCTGATGTCTTCCATCCCAGAATGCCCGCTTGCACATTGACTCTCTTCTTGCTGAATTATAGTGGCAGTGCTCTGAGCAAGGGAACTCACCAAAGTGCTCCGGCAGCCTCACATTCTTGTTCTACCACCACTCTGATGACCACCAGCGTAATTCAAAGAGATAGAGTAAAAACTCACCTCTAGGTATGGAAAAAAAACAAAGGCGTTCATTCGAGAGAAGACTGCAAATTGAACAACGGCAATTTAAATACAGTCTTAAAGCTCTTTGCTGACCTGCATGTCTACATCTCTTTCCCTGTCTCCCCTCATCCTTCCTTGGCTTTTTAGGAAGGGAGGAGAGAGAAGACCACCATTTTTTAATAAGAGACTTTAAACATTGTGTTTCACATGTGATATATGACTGGACTAATTTTTCATACAGTAAACAACCCGAAGCTGAAAATGTGCAAATGGGAAGAGAAAGGGTATGGACACCTTAACAGATTTTCATAGTTTCCATTAAGATATGAATTTGTTTATTTGTTTGGTTAATGTCTCACCCAACTCCCAGAATGGGCTCCAACGTGGGTCACAAGAAATTTGAGACAGGTATAGAAAAAAATATAGCTGGCTGTATAGCTCAATGATTTTAGTACAGTATCTGGCCGTGGAGTAAGAGGTTTGGAGTTCAATTCCCCACTGGGCCTTGTAAGAGCAGAGGCAGCCTGTGTGAATGTGGTAAATTACATCTGAGTATATCAAGAAGAGTTGCCATAAATTAGAACTAACCTGATGGCAGATTAGAGTTAAGATACATGAAAAAAAATAAGCAAGCAAAAACAATAGGGGGAGGATTTCTATGACATTTCACATTTTCCTCTGCAACCTACATTTAAACATATAAACAAGTTCAAACATGTTTATGAGTAATCTGACCTTTCTCACCAGATTACTCATAAACATGTTCAAACTCAGCCATAAACTCAAACATCTGTTGCAGAAAAAATATATGACATGTCATAGAAATCCCCTCTAGTTATAAGAATATCAAATACAGAAAAATGAATGAAGTTTCATTAAAAGAAATTATTTTCTATCAAGAGTTATTTTAATTGTAATAATTATAATTAAATGCTTGTTTTGATAAATAATTAAATTAAAACAATTGGATTGGATTGGATTGGATGATTTTAAATACAGAGACCACCTATTTTGGGGTGGAAGGTATGTGTGTGACAAGGGAAGGGTGCATGGCTTAACTTCAGCTTGGAAGAGAGTTTGCTTTGGTTCTTCATAATATGCTGCTGATTCTCTCCCCCCATTTCCATGCACATTTGCCAGAAGGGTTGAATGAGGAGGAATAAGATTTGAGAGATTTGTCCAAGGTCACCCTAAGGACCAGTCAGGTCTATCTCTGCCACTTTCTCAAGGGCAAACAGCAGGCTGGTGGCCCAGCGCTGTTCTCTCTTGCTTGCAGTCCTTTAGTCCAACCCCCAGACCTTTCATCCTCTGACTTATTTTGTGCCAGTGTGAAAGTGCAAAGTTCATGGAAGGGTCAATAAAGTTCTTTGCAAGATGCATATGTGATGGTATATTACATAGGCAAATGATGCTGTTATATTTTGAGTGTCTTTATCTCTCAAGAATTACATTCATTTGTGAAACATGGGGGCGGTGTTTCTGCTCATTCTTGAATGCAGATTTTTTTAAAAAAAACAATGAAAAGAGAGCATGGAAGAATAGTTTCAGGTAAACATGGGGTGAATTCAAAAGAATAGATTGTGCAAAATACAGTGTTGTTTTAAAGATAAGGTTCCCCAGATGTTGCTGGGCTCAAATTCCCATAATCCAACTGGTAGTAGCTTTAAAGAGTTCCTATGCTGGATTTTTTCCTAACCTGTACTTCAAGATCCATAGTATTTCCTGGTGCTCTCCCATCCAAGCTCAGTTCAGGCCTTAACCTATTAAACTTCAAAACTCAAATCAGTTTGGGGGTGTTTATTTATTTATTTTTTTATTTATTTTATTTATATTCCGCCTATCTGGTCGGGTCAGGACCACTCTATGTTGTTATTGTGATGTAATTCTTTTAGAACTAGTAAAATGGGGTTCAATCTAGTGTTAACCATACCTAGAAGAGACCCACTGAAATGAGTGGGAAGAGTTAGTTGTGACTACAAGTCCTACTTGTTTCTACGAGTCTGCTCTGAGTAGGACTAAGTAGAATTTTGCCAAAACATGTATTTGTGGTTGAAAATTAATTATTGAATAATTAAATACATTTTGAATTATATCTCACATCAGGAATGGCAATACACAAAATCCTGTTTCAGAACTTTTCGATTTACATGGACACTCTTTGAATGACTTAAAAGACACAATTTTGGCAAAAAAAAACACTACAAAAGACTTAGAAGGGAAACAGCTAAGATAAGGTATTTACAGATGCTGGAGACCCACTTAAAAGGACTGAATATCAATCAAGGCTTCCTAAGTCATTACCAAGTGTGAAATCCTACACTGAGTCACATAGTTCGTGTCAACTATGCAATTATTACCTTATAGATTGAGGATTGAAATTATTCATAGCCTGATAACCTACTCTGTTACTAGCAAACCATTGTCATTTTGTCCATTATCAGTATCACCTCCTGGTTGTGGGGCCATGTACTGTATAAATATGGCAGTCATATAGTCTCACTCTATGCCTGTGGGAGTGGAGTTAATCCACAAAAGCTCACATTAAGCTATATCACTTAGTGTATTTGCAAAGGCTTTCATGGCCGGGATCTAATGGTTGTTGTGGGTTTTTCGGGCTCTTTGGCCATGTTCTGAAGGTTGTTCTTCCTAACATTTTGCCAGTCTCTGTGGCCGGCATCTTCAGAGGACAGCGCTCTGTGCTCTGGTGCAGTTTGTTTGGGAGTTGAGTATTTATGGCTGTGAGATCAGCTTTTGTCCTTTTCAGGAGATGGGTGATAATGGTGATCAGTGTGTTTTTGTTGTGGGTGTATTGTTGTGATAAGGACGAGAGATTATCTGTCACTGTGATTGATAGGTGTTGTTAGCTGGTCTTTTGTGTGTAGTGATCACCAGTCCTTGTGGCTGGGTAGAGTTCGTTGACCTTTTGCACGCTGTATTTTTCAGTGCTGGGGGCCAAGTTTTGTTGAGTTTCGAACTTTCTTCCTTTTTTATTGAAGTTCTGCTGATGTTTGTGGATTTCAATGGCTTCCCTGTGCAGTCTAACGTAATGATTGCTGGTGTTGTCCAGTATTTCAATATTTTGAAATAGAATTTCATGTCCAGCTTGTTTTAGGACATGTTCAGCTACTGCAGATTTTTCTGGTTGTTTTAGTCTGCAGTGTCTCTCATGTTCTTTGATTCTGGTGTGGATGCTTCGTTTTGTGGTTCCAATATATACCTGGCCACAACTGCAAGGTATCCAGTATACTCCTGCAGTGGTGAGGGAGTCCCTTCTGTCCTTTGTTGACCGTAACATTTGTTGTATTTTTGTGGTGGGCTTGAATACTGTTTATATCACTTAGTCTTTAAAGTCCCACAACATTTTATCTATTGTGCCTTTGTTTTTGTTTTTGTCTAGTATGCGTGCACAGACCAATATGGCTACTTCTTCAAAAACTATTCCAGAGAATTAATGTTCAATATATTTTGTTCACAATCTTTAGCTGAAACCCATAGCATGCAATTGATATTGTGGTGGGACTTGGATGATGGACCCTGTACTAATCAGTCAATGGGTAAATTGTGTAGCTAGAGTGGCATCACACATAAACTCGTGCTTAAATACAAGTAGTTAAGAGCAGAATGCAGTTAGAACAGCAGTGTGCAATTGCTATAATCAGTAGGATAATCATATTGATAAATACACATGATTAATAAAATCATGCATAAAAAGCAACTGGTACCCCACATAAAATATAACTAGAGTAGCCCCCGTGCAACTAGAATTACCAATAGTGAGCAAAGAACTGAGTCTATGCAAAAAGCTACATTGAGAGGAATCTAATCTATGTTTATATATAGATGTCTCAACAAAAGGTATTTGATCATTATATCCCCATCTGTATTTTAACTATAGCTAGCAACCTCACGGTCCCTGTGGCTATTTTTCAAGAATATTTTTAGCCTTTCTATGTGTAAATATTTTTAATCTTTGCATAATTTTGATACACTTTTCTCGTATAGAATTCTATGGGCTAATAATTTATATTGTAGTAAATTTCTGTCTGTTGTATAAAACAGCCTAGCCTAATCTGATGTCCTTTAGATATGTTGTACTATAACACATATCATCCCCTCTACCACTGGATGAAGTTCACAAAAGGGAGGGTATCCTGGGAGATAAGGAAGCAGTAGTGGCAGTAAGATGTAATTGCTTTAAAAGGCAGGCCAATTCAGTTGGCCAAGAGTAGCTGATACCCTCCACATTCCGTGTGCTCCAAGCTGAGTGTGAGGTCCATATCAGAGGAGAACATTATTCTTCCAAGACTGGAATTCTTTAGCCACTCTTATTAGTTTTCCCTTCTTCTGAATCTCATACCTCTGTCCACAATAATTCAATTCCCACCTTGCTATGTCAGATATACATGCAATTTGATATAGAGGCACACTTCATTTTCCAGAAGGAAAGTGGTGGAAGAGGTTGCAGCTGCAATATAGGTAAAGGTAGGAAAAGGTATATCAGTCCACATCTGATTTGTGTCACTCTCACATCAGTTCAATCATAAGTTCATTCAATCTATTTCTGCATCTGCCTGTATTTTTAAACATACGCACACACTTGGGTTTGTAACTTTCTTGAAGATACACATTTGTGTATATAACTTTTGAAGTTGCAAATCGATCACAACATGCAGAGAATCATGTTGCATATGGGGATGCCTGTTTTGGCAGCGGCCTCTACACTTGGGCCAAATACAATGGTCTGACTATAGTCACTAGTCCAAATTAGAGCGAACCCCTTGAATCAATGGAATTTACACAAGTATTGACTTACCATTCATTCATTGGTTTATTGTATTTCCTCAACAGAACTGGCAATTGGATGCAGGCCAATATTTGTTGTAGAGGATCTAACTATAATATCTATTATTAAAAAATGTGAAGCAAGGCCTACAGTGTGATGGAGAGCTCCTACAAGTCTGGGCTGTCGTTAACTCCCTGATCGCCCTGCCTCCAGTTGTTTGTGTCTCTTAAACCTGAAACACTTGCTCCAGTCTTTTCTCTCTGTGTTTATATGCCTCCTCATCACCAGCAGAAGGTAACGAACTGTAGGTGTTTACATCATTAGCATGTGCTTCTAGTCTTAATAGATGTCACATTTGCCTTGGACAGTTTGCATTTCTGCTGATTTTCCCACCATTGAAAGCTGGCAGTATTAGGAAGAGGTGACAGCTGAGGCATTCCGAGCGCTTTATTCAGTGCACTCAGCTGTCTTATCTGGTCCAATGATTTATTTTACAATGACCTATTTTGTGAAACAATTAGAGAGATGAATAAGTGGAGTGTGATTTCTGTACTAGCTAAAATTGCAAACAATCTTCCCGGGTATATGTACTTAACTGCAGACATCTAAAACCTTTGTGGAGGTAGTGACACTAGTGAATGTAGCCAAGAATAACAGGGACCACTCCTGTCCTGCAGTTCTGATGTTCAGAGGCAAGTATAACAAATTGCTCAGAAATCCTTTTAATAAACACATGAAAAAAAAGCAAGGAAATATTCCTGAAAAACTATTGGGCTTGTTTCAACTAGCTTGCAAAAGTGATCTTGTCTTATTCCCATAGACAGCCCCTGGTCCAAGAAGGGAGGGCACTAAGTGGTAGGAAAGTATAACAAAAGAAAATAATAATTTCAAATGTAACTTTGCTGCTTTTTTTGTTATTTACGAGAGGGAACGAAAACATTGTGAATAAAGAACTAATTGTGATTCTATAAAGGAGGAGCCCGTAATGAAATTGCCCATCTCTGAAAGGAAGCTCGGGACTTGTCCTTGCAAAGATTTCAAAATAGAATACGGAGACGGGCTCTGATGGAGAAACTGACCTATCACATTAAACTCTATAGAGGTGAAATAAAACAAGATACATTTATGGAAGTATGGTATCCCTTGTTGGCCTCTGATGCAGGAGATCAAATGGAAAATGGGCTGAAATGCTGATTAGTTTGAATAACTAGGGTTAGAAGTAAAACATTTATAAATGGTTAAATATTATTAGTATACTATAGATAAGAAAATTATTGGAAGTGTGACTCGTATTTATAAGTAATTACTACTTTTTTCTGTGATCAGAGGATTATAACTTACATAATTATATTAAAATTATATTATAATATTTAATAATTATTGTGACGGCGGCCACAATTATATTAAAAATTAAAATTAAAAAATTAAAAAGGAGCTGCAGGGGAGCACCCCACTGTTCGAACCATGAACTGCTGTTGCCTTTCCTGGAAGGAGTTATCTTGATTTAGGACATTTCCTAGCTGCAGTGACAGCCTGGCATATAGGCTGATCTCTGTCTCAGCACACAGAGGTTCTGCAGGAGGAGAAGGAGCTCTGCCCACAGATACCTCCCCGTGTGGTACAGTACGCAATTCTCCATCAGTGTAACTCCTTACTCTGTGAATGCTCCAGGTGTGATCATCTGATTATCAAGGGAAGGGAGAGTTCCAAGGACAGGAGAAAGAAAACCTTCAACCGACAGAATCCCAATTCATCCTAATGGTCTGACATGCCCACAAAACTGGCTGAAAAACCACATCCCCCACCCAACCCCTTGGGCCTAGCATGCTCCTTGCAGGCAATGAAAAGAAAATGAGTTGCCAACTTATATCTTCTGGCCTAGCTGGTATGAGCTCTTCTGGGTTAGAAATTGGTGGTTTCTCCACCAAGAAATCTCCTAGACTTCAGTGTATTGCTCTGCTTGTGACACAACACTGTGTCCCTTTTAGGCAGAGACCAGGCTGTTTTCACAGCTTTCAGAAGACATTAGGCATCACTAGTCCTGCTTGTCTATCCCTGGCTTCTCTAAAGTTCCATGCAGAGCACTGCTGAGCTGTATACAGAATTCCATCTCCTTATCTCTCCAATAGAACAATGGCAGTGGGTAAGATCATAGCTCAGTGACAGAATACATGTTTTGCACATGGAAGATTCAGGGTAGATGTGCCGGAGCAAAGGTAGATGTACCATTAACAGGGTTGCTGCAGCCACTGCAGTGGGGAAGCCTGAGCATTCTTGGGACTCTGGAAGATGGCAAGGTCCACCTGATGTGTTTTGCCTTTTATACTGCTTGTTTCATCTTATTTTTATCTGACTTGTTTATGTTGTTTTATTGCCATTTTGTATGTATATGTTTTTAGTTTGTTCTCTAGCCTGAAATCTTACATTACTGGACTTTTTAAAAAGTGTAATAGATACATTGAGTAATCTCCCCAATTTAGTGGGCCCTAAAAAGAAATAAGGGAAATGGCATGAAATGTTATTATTTACAGGGCAGAGGCAAAGCTGCACAAAGAGGATTGCTGGAATTGCTAAACCCGATATGGGATCTCCCAGAATTTTAATATCTGATTCAAAGAAATTAGTGTTTTGATCTTTTCTTTTCTTTGTTTAATTCAGTCCAAAACCTTCTGAAAAGATGAGGTTGGAAAAAACAAACCACCTACCATGTTGTTCAATCACAGAGACCTGCAACTTCTGGGGATACAGCTTTTCTTCTTTCATATTACTTTGGCAGTCTAAATAGTCCCCATGTAATTTTAGTGAAATCCTCCAATTCAACAAACAAGAATAAAATTGAGGAGTTAAAAAAATCCACATTGCAGCAGTAGCTACCCCAACACTGAGTTTGGCATTTGTTTAATGGCCAACACAGCTACCTCTTCTTTTAAACAAATTTGCAAATGGGTTCAAGTGTGAAACCAATTGATACGTACCTAGGACAACACTTGGAATATAAAGTGTGGCACAGTTTAAGGGGAAAACTTTTAGGTACATTCTAGACTTTGGAGGGCTGGTTATGCTTCCAAATGTGCAGAGGGTTAAGCTCTAAAAGTGTGCAAAAATGTTATACGAATACAGCATTCTTGTTATAAATCTAGGGTGTAGACAGTTCATTAGCATTGCAGTACTCAAAGTTCCGTGGGATGTACCAGCGAAAAAAGCCCCAAATAAAAAGTATCTGCTTGCAACCCAAACCTTTGAGAAATTAACAAGCATCCCAGATATACTTTATATGGCTAGATTTGCTCCTTGCACTTCAGATCCATCCTTCTTGTCTGGAGCAGGCAATATAACGCAAACTAGCCTGTACTGTGGGGCCTTCGGTCTGTATCATCTCCCTTTTATTTATCTCTCTTTGTGTCACAATTTCATCATTTGATCAAATAACAGCGGATTTCCACAATATGTCATTCCAGTATCCCCAGTTTATCTATAATGATTTTCCTCTTGTCAGCTCATTTCTTGAACCTTTGCTGAATCTGGTTTCAGTGGTACTATAAACAATCATCATTGCATTGTAAAACTGGAAACTCTCCACTAAAATAGTGTTTTGATCTGGGTTGCCATAGTAATAAGTCTGTGCTCCCCTCTTTGGAGGCCTTGTTATATGAAGTATCTGTGATTTGCTCAGAATGGCCCCAGTTCATCTGTCAAAATGAGTTTTTCCTTTTTTAAAATAATGATCTAGAAAATCCCACCGTGGCAACAAATATTTTACAACCATAACGAGGAACATTGTATCATTCAGGCTTTGTAAATCTATTCCATTATTGCATTAGAATAAATCACTTTCCATAGGTATGTTACTTGGAGAAATTCTATTCTAATTTTAGGTCTTATTCCATATTCAGTGGGGGGTATTTATTTCTTATATAAAGAGAATTATTAACTTTGACTTCAAAAATATATCACATGTCAGCTTCTATTTAGAAGCCCTAGAGCAATAAGACACACACACACACAAAACTCTTCCTTATTTCTATCAAAATGCTGCAAATGTCCAGTCAGTTTTAGACTTGATTGCTTTAATAAGATCAGCTCTTGCAGTTCACTTGCGATATGAACTTCCAGAGGAGGGACACCCAAGTTATTTGTTTGCAAAAGGATTAGAAATCCCTGTAAATTGGTCAATGTCACCAGGAGAAAAAACACCACTGTACATTATTTTAAATAAAGATGTTGCAGTCAGTTCCAGTAATTTGATACATGAACTATGATATTTCCTCCCGCAGGAACAAGAATAAACAAACACTATATCAACAAGCTGGTGACATGTTCTACGGAAAGAGAACAAGGAGCATGATCGTATTTTGCCTGAGAAAAATGATGAAGTTGGTTATTTTATGTAAGTCACTCCTGGTACAGATGTAACTCGCTGCCAGTTACAACCTCATAATACCTGACATGGGAATATTAAAACATCAGATGGAGAAAGTACGGTGAGAATCCATCTGTATTCAATGGATTCTAATTAAAAAGTAATTATTGCACAATGAAGGCTCTGCCACCGTTGTTCCCACACACAGAATTAGCTGTATGCGTTTGCATATTACAAAAAAGACAATCAAAACACAGACACAGAGTATGGTATTTCCAATTCTCTCGTACTCTGAATCTCTCTCTATTTATATAGCTAATTTTCCAGCTGTCTTCCTTCTAAGCTGGGTTGGATAATGGGGAGATGCTTTTCCTGTAAATAGTTTTTTGCCAAGTGAGGCCCCCGAAGACAGTGTGGGGGCAGAGGTGCTACACATCTTCTGTTATAATTGACCTGGGCTTTGAGAGTTCTCTGTCATGATGTATCCCAGAACATTGCATGATGGGAAGGAACTTGTTATTCCTCAAGTAGTGCCAAATGGACAAGATCAAGTAGGTCTGGGACTTGAAAAAAGGAAGAAATATTGACAGAAAAGTAACCACTCCGGTAAATGACAGGCAGGCACAGGAAACATCATCTCCTCCGGGCTCAGATGTAATCTATTAGCCTTTAAAAAAAAAAACTCTGCAAGTGCAATGGATAAATAAAATGGGCAGAATTTAAGGTATTTGTTAGTTGGAGTCAATAAAATGCATTGATTTTCTTTCCTGCCGAAAGATTACCATAATGAAGATGCAAGGGATTATAGATAGAGATATTTTATTCAATTTCTACCTGCTAAAAATAATTAGGGCTGAAATAAAATGGAGGCAGGGAAGCTGTTTGGGAAACATTTTAACACCTCTCAGGAAACCGTGTTCTTTCACAATTTTTCTTGATGAGATGCAAGCAGGTACAAAAGTACCCCCTGACTGCAAGCAAGGCTTCTTGCTTTCACTGTGTATTGACTTTGTTGGGAGATGACAGAGATGAATCTTATTGGCTATAGCGGCATGATGTCATCGCATCTGCTTTTGCTCTGGTTGGGGTAATGTAGCATAAGAAGGTGGTGCAGAAGGTGGAAGGAGCACAAGGAAAGATCAAGGAAACCCAATGGTTGCATACAACTCCCAAAAGGGTTAAAATGAACTTCTTATAAAGATTCAGAGAGACTTTATTTGCCCCTCAATAATTTTAAGCAAAAAGTATTTGCAAGGGAACATTAGGCACAACTTTAAAATAGCAGAGTTTGGAACATTGTGTTCTAAGAGGAACTTGTTGTATTACCCATTTCTGCTCAGCTGTCCACTTGCCATCATATTTATCATTCTTCTGATCATGCAAGTAATAGGTTACATGATGCACTATTAATGTGCCATGTTGGTGGTATGGACAGGCCAGAAAAAGACTGGTAAATGCTCTCTTGTTCCCTCTAGCGGCCAATACTAATGTTGCACCTTGCAAATATTTTTCAAAATTTAAAAGGCAAAACCAAAGAATGCTTTCCTTGCAAGTTAGGATGGATAAGAGAAGGGCATAAAACCTGGGAAAATGTTGTCCAAATACCTTTGTAATGTATTTAAAGCCCTATAAAATACTTTTGGAAAGTAATTAAAACGTGTTATTTATTACACCTAAAATTAACTTTGTAACATTACTGTAACTACTTGTCAGATTACATTTTATCCAAAGGTAGCCATTTAAAGGGTTAGCTACCTTCAAGCTCTGAAATATTATTATTACCATGCTATCATTCAAGAACATTAAACTCAAATGCTAAAAGACTGGCGTGCCATTGTTGTTTTTATGTTGAGTGACATAAAAACATTTATTGGGTGGTTATTTTGATGCCTGTCTTACCTATACAGATCTTGTTATCTGAATATTATGTATGTCCTTCATGTGTCTTCTATGTCAGTGTAACCATAAGTAAATATCTCTTCCATTTAGCATGATCATGTTTTATATGTAATGGGGTCAGACAACCTGATTCCATGCAAAGTGGCAGTGTAGGAGCATAATGTAGATTGAGAAAGATGCCCCTTGTATTTCCCCCTCCCTGCGCCAGCTCACTGTGTCAAAAACACAAACTCTTTTTTGCAGCAACTGCACATTTTCACAAGCAGAATCTTTCAAAATTCTTTTTTTAAAAAAGGTCAGATGTGTTCTTTGCACATAAAAAATAGTCAAATTTGACCAAATGATGACATAACAAGACTAAGTTGCAGTGAAGGCAGGACAACATCCCACTTCCAAAAATGCAAGTTCCGTTTCATTGAGAATAAATTTGGCCATGCAATGAAGCCAATTCAAGGTGAAGGTGGCAGAAATAAGCTTCTACTACCCAGCTTCCACGAGTATAAACTCCATTTGAATAGTACAGATGCCAATAAATTGCAAGTATTCCTTTGCAGAGGTTTTATAGATAAACCAAGAAATCAAATATATATGGATGCAGTATTTATTCCTGATGGCTTGTGGTGATAGGGAGAATCTCTCTAAAAGGACAAGATTTCACAGATCAACAACTAATTAAGCCGACATTCTTAATAATGTATTGAACTAGACTAGTAAGTTTATTTTAAACCACAAATATCATTATGTATTAAAATCAGAAAATCATAACAATATGTTCTTGCACATGGATTTTCTGACTTAGAATGATTCAAACAACATGTAGTTTTGGGCACAAATCATTCTACCCCAGGGTTAGGAACCAGGCGGTCTGCCAGAACTTGCTGGGTTATAATTCCCATATTCCCTCACTCCTGGTTAGGAGTGGCTAGGGGTTGGCTAGGGTGATGAGGAAAGCAATCTAATGAAACCTGGGAAGCCACACATCCTTTCACAACTCTTTCATTTTCAATTATATTCCACCATAGACTGCCAACCTAGCGGTTTGAAAGCATGCAAAAAGCAAAAATGCGTGTCGATAAATAGGTACCACCACGGTGGGAAGGTAACAGTGTTCTGTGTCTAGTCGCACTGGCCACGTGACCACGGAAACTGTCTTCACACAAAGGCTGTCTCTACAGCTTGGAAACGGGGATGAGCACCGCCCCCTAGAGTCAGACACAACTGGACTAAATATCAAGGGGAACCTTTATAGACTGTGGAATATAACCTGGGCCTGTGCAAACCAGGTTTGGGAAGGAAGTGATTCAATGTGGGAAAGTGGCTGTAAGCAAACAAACATGCATGCTTGTATTCTGTGAACATAACACTGTAATTAGAGCCAGTGCTCTAATAGGGAAGGATTGTATCTCCGTGGTAGACCGGATGCTATACATACAAACATGGCAAATCAATCCCTGCTCTTTTCAGGACAGGCAGGGTTGAGAAAGACTCCTGTCTGAACCAGTTCAAAGCCACCATCAGCCAGTGTAGACCAAAGATGAAGAAGATTTTTCTCTGTTTCGTATTTTGATCAATAGTGGCTTCTATCATCAATGATCTGATGTCTAGTGTGGTGTACCAGATCCTGAGAAGGATTCTTGACTCCCCCAGGAGTTCTATGGAGCTTTATAGACCTCCCAGGCAAAGAACAGGAACTTATGATTTGTCATAACTCGCTCTATATATACATTATATATATAATTTTGTATTGACCACACAGCTCCCCTTTATTTCAATAGAATGATGGAATTTGATGTTTTTAGAATGCCTATGCTAATACTAACAGAATAATTGGGCAGTATTCTGACAATTCTGTTTTAAAATGTCTTTTTAAAGTGACTTGTATGAGAGTTTATACTTTTTTCTAGTCCGAAGTGGGGTGTAAAACCTGGGAAACTTCATGGGCAAAGCATTTGTTTCTCCTCCTCCTCTTCTCCTTCATTGTTATTTCCTGTCATCTCAATTCTGACTTATGGCAACCCTTTTCAGGGCTTTCCATGTAGAGAAAGTACTCAGGAGTGGTTGACCCTTCCCTTCTTCTGGGGGTGCCTTGGGACTGTGCAGCTTGCCCAAGGCCACACAGGCTGGCTGTTTTGGGATGCACAGTGAGAAATCCACAGTCAGAGACCTAACTCTGTGGTCTTAACCGACCAGATAGGCGGGATATAAATAAGTAAATAAATAAATAAATAAATAAATAAATAAATAAATAAATAAATAAATAAATAAATAAATAAATAAATCACAGAGCTGTTGAGCCAGCTGTTCCACCACCAACTGCTACCTATTTGTTTGATCCTTTCTAGTATTTATATACTTACTGTTTTTGGCTTTAAATAATGTAGGAACCGAGGCACTGGCTGAGATTCTGTTGCTTAGCTTTGCTCATTGCACCAGAGTAGACCCACTGAATCAGTACATATTTAGTGAGTCCCCGTTACGTTCCATTCATTCAAATGGGTCTACTTTACTTGTGACTTACCCTATTAACCAACAGGATTTTGGCCAATGTTTCATCAAAAGAGACAGAGGAGGGAAATGAAAGCAGTTTCCTTCATACTTCAAGTATTTCCACTTGATATATTTTATAATAATTATGTTAAAGAAGCATTATATATAAATAAAGCTGACTTTTATGGAGAGGAGAAAATATGAAGAAGTAAACGTGGGGAAAGGAGGAGGTCACAGGAGAAAAATCACATAAGGCCTTATAGAAGAATGGTGAAGAGACATACACACTTTTGTTTAAAAAAAACAGAAAAAAAAGTTGGGTTCAGTGATGTCAACAGCATACTGAGAGTGAGGGGTGGAATATGGTACATTCTGGCCAAAATCCTTCTGTGTAGCTATACAAATGGTGTAATATTTGGAGGTGAATTACTCCATGTTAAGAATTCAACATAACTACCATCTGTTGCATGCTGAATCATAAGTTTATATGAGAAGGAATAAAATTTAAAAGTTTCAAATATGGGAAATGATTACAGTAGAGGAATAAGGAGTATACCATAGGGATGGTGGATTCATGTTGTCCATTGGCAAAAATAACATGTGTATCACCCCTTTTCTTTGCAACTCGTTAGGCCAATGTCTAGTCAAAATGGAGTACTTCTTGGTCACATCAATATCTGCGCAAGGGGTAAGGGTTGTGGTCCTATGCATTTACATCAGACATCAATGCCATTGAACATCACGGAACTAACTTCCAGTAGAATGAGAACAGGACTGAGTTGTAAATTTTCCACTGAAATCAGTGGATGGATATTGTCTGGACGGTGCTGTCAGCATTTAGCTGACCCTTCTTCCTAATCTTTGAAGCACTTTACAGATATGGATTCCATGGACTAAATCCTATTTCCACTCAAGAAACAAGATGTTCTCATCTGCTAAATCTGCTTCAGTGGGTTCCCAAACCTCTAGTACAGTTATAGGGAGTAGCAAACAGGGAACTGCAGAAGGAAGATGACTTTGACTCACCAGTGGTGTCCTTTCCAGAAACCGCTGGACTCTACACCATTTCCCTTCCAAGGATGTGTGATGTGAATAACAGATAGTTGGCTGAGGATGAGTGATAATTCAGTAGTTATTTACATGTAGGCTACCTAGCTTGTAATTTAGCTTCTCAGCTACTTCACTGCTCCCTCCATAGGCTGCTGGTGGGGATGGTATTCATTTTGTAAATTTAGAGACAGCTCCCATTTAATGTTCTTTTAGTTACACAATAGGGTTTGGAGTAGAAGGCTTTTGACCAACCTGACCTCTGTTATTTCCCCAACACTACCTCCATCTTCCTTCCATCTATACATTTTCTGCAG
This sequence comes from Pogona vitticeps, assembly GCF_051106095.1. Classification (NCBI taxonomy): domain Eukaryota; kingdom Metazoa; phylum Chordata; class Lepidosauria; order Squamata; family Agamidae; genus Pogona; species Pogona vitticeps. The sequence goes on along the minus strand of NC_135786.1, from coordinate 90,619,920 downwards.
AATGTAACGAGGGATTAGTGGGGTGTATTGACTTTAATTCAAATGAGGATTACCTTAAGTTATCTCTGCCTTAACTATTGGGTTTTAATAATTTATAACGCTGATCCTATGTCTGACATAATCATCCAGAGAACCAGAGCCATGGCTCATACTGAATTTAGCGTCAAGGACTGTCTACCTCAATTTAATGACTCCTCTTGCGTATGAGATATTAATATTCCTGTGAGCAAACACTGCACCAACTCATTAATCAATAAGCCAAGTCTGCTACATAATAACAATAGCTATATCAGATAATTAACTTTTGTTCCATGGACTTGATTTTTGTTCTGCTCATTTAGGAGAAACCAGCATACCAACTGTCAAAATACAGAAATGTTACGCATTTGTGTATGAGTGTGTTTGATTATCTTGCTTGCAGTCATGCTGACAAATGGAACAGGGCATGATTTTTAATAAAGATACATCATTTGAATCATTATTATCGGTTACTTTATTAATTCAATGTATATTTGGGAGAGATTTTGAATGATACCACACCACCCTAGGTGGAATATTCTCCCATTTTGATTCTCAGGTTGTAATAATCTTTGCAGAAGCAGTAGGAAATATTTCCACAGAACCTGTTGATTCTGAGAGTAATAATTTGTTAATACCTCAGTGTTCTTCATTTCTTTCACTGCAAAACTCAATACAACATTCACAGGGTTCTTGGAGGTCTCCCATTCATACTTTAAGCAGACATGAGGCTTAGCTTCGAAAGGTAACTGTGGCATTTTTTTTCCAGCTATACCCGGGGAACATTGCAATTAATAGTTGTGATATCCCCTGCAAAATACAGTGGGGGCTTGACTTGAGAACTTAATCCGTATTGGAAGGCGGTTCTCAAGTCAAAAAGTTCTCAGGTCAAATCTGCATTTCCCATAGGAATGCATTGAAAACCATTTGATCCGTATCTGCTCTTTTCCGTCCATAGAAACTAATGGGAAGCTGCTATTCTGCCTTCGACCACTAGAGGGGGATATTTTGTTTCTTTTTTTCTTAGGTCAAGAAAGGTTCAGGGAAGGCAGGGAAAATACAGTCCAGGCAGTACCAGGCAGTCTGAAGACTCCCAATCCACTCTCTAAACGCTGGGAGGAGTGAGGAAGCAGACAGGCACCCTTTTCACTGGCCTACAGTTAACTGAAAGTTCAAATTTTGCACTTTCCCTGCCTCCCACGTGGTTTTTTTTCAGTTCTTAAATCTAAGTATGTAAGTCAAGTCAATATTTTCCTAAGAAAGTGGTTCTTAAGTCAAAATGTTCTTAACTCAAGCCGTTCTTAAGTCAAGACCCCACTGTAGGGGAGAAAGGGGTGAAGTGTATTTTCACTCAGTTTTGTGACCTGTTGTAATCTGTAATTTCATTCTGAATAATGTAGATTAAACCACTTTGTACATTAACATTAAATTCCATTTCGTGTTTTAATAGAAGAATTCCAATGTCAAGTGGCATTGCGGTCGTATGTCTCCATGTAAAGTTTGCCTTATGAACAAAGTCTTGCAACATTAGATTTAAAGGGTGTTGTATAACATCTTACTAGCTACTATCCATGGTGGGGTGTTGGGAGCATCAAGGTTGCCTTAGATTCAGTGCTCTTCCAGACAGAGTATTTATTACCTCCCTTTTTACCAGTTTTTGCTGGAGGAACATGCAGTTTACTAGGATTTGAACCCTGGCAAAACCTCCTTATCTTCTCTTTACAAAAACAAAACAAAAACCCCACCAAGAACATAAGAAATATGCTTCTCTTTAAGATATCTTTGTTTTACAAATTAAATACATTGATTTCCTTGCTCGGGCTTTTCTGCTAGAGCTTTTTTCATCTTTTAAAATCACTTCTGAGTGCTAATTGAAAGCTTCTTTTAGGGGCAACAGACATATGTAGTACCATCTTATATATGTCTAAGGAGTCAGAAGGATAATCTCCAAAGAAGTCTTCTCTAACATTGTGGATATTAAAAACATCCCTCTGCAATCTCTAAATGAAGGTAGACCTCATGAAACTGTGGTTCCAGTCAGGAATGTGTTGAGAACCATAACCTGTTGGGGAGAAAAGAATCTTAGCTCTTTAGTTCTTCTAATTATTTTTATTATTTGACATCATTCAGTAGAACTACAGGGGTTTTTTTTGGGGGGGGTGGTTCAAGACAATGACCCGTCAGCTTGTATATAGAAGAGAAAACAGTTGTGTGCTCACAATTGTGGAAATGTCAATATTTCAGAAGGTAGTTTTACGGTTCATTCAAGCACTGATAAGAAATCATTACACTTTTTAAGAATATTGACAATTGCAGAGAGGCATTTAATGGAGGGAAAGCCTTTTTTTGCAGTTCGTTAACTTGTGCATGACTAATTGACTCTTCAAGACTCTTTTGCATGAGTCACTAAGCACAGCTTTTAAATGGCCTATTTATATATCAATTATGAGAAAACTTTTTGGCTCTTTGGAATTTTCTTTTTCACCATGACAGAAGGAAGGGCTGCTATTTTGATCCAACTGTAGTATGGAAATTAAAGTGCTCCAGGCCTTTGCTAAATATCATAATGTGAGGTAGAATAAAAGTTACTTAATGGATGATTCCTAAGGTCTCAACTGCATTTAGTGGAGTTTACAGGACTGTAAACATGTGTTTACAGGATTGTAGTCTATATGGACTAAGAATGTGTCTACTGATGAGCGGATGTCATGGCCAATGTGCATCTAAATTAGGAATGTGCTTTTTGAGGTTAAACAAAATACCAACAGTAATGGAAGAGGCTAATTTTTTGTATTTTTTATTGATTGCAAAAAAGACAAAATATTAAATACAAATTATTCTTGTTTAGAAAAGAGGGGTACATGAAAGTTTGATGTTTCTTTCATGTGATCTTTTTTTTTCATCCTTTGCCTGTCAATTTACCTTAGAAATTTTTCATCCAAAATCATTGCAATGGCTCATGTTAGCAGTCAATCAGAACATGCAGAAGTGAGGAGTGGAAATTCTGAATCTGTAAAAGGACTCAAAAACAAATGAGCTCTTTTTGCTTCAGTCATTCCCTTTACATGGGATTAGTGTGTGCTGAGCTTCTGGAATTCTCCATTTTGGATTATTTTTGCTATCTGCCAGCCTGTGCCTCCATCTTGGATCCTTTCCTCTTTTTTTTGCCTTTTTTGCCTTGATTATTTGGCAATATTTTCTTAATTTCTTTGTATTATTTTTGCTACTCCAGACAACTTGCCTGTGCTTGACTGCTTCCTTTGAATTTTGTTTTTTAAATTTACTTTATCTTTTAGGGGATATTTTTCCTGGCTCACTTTTCAGGTAGTTTTTTAGTTTGTTTTTGCTGCTGTCTCCAGGTGGCCTGCCTGCTGATGCATGATTCAAAGAAGAGAAAAGACTGTATTAAGTGGTAAGGAAGAAACAAACCTTCCTATATTCTAGTAGTTTTGAGAGGGACTTTGATTGGATTTGGGAGGGGAGACCTTTATCCTTATGCTTGCATTTCTTGGTTTGGGGGAAAGGGTGTGTTGTTGTTCTCAATTATTTTTTTCCCTCTTTGTAGGTGGCTCCCGTTTTTCTCTGACTGATTTTTTTACAAAATTGTTATTTGGTTTATTTAGTATATATGAATTCTGTTAATTGTATATTTTGGTGAATTTTTGGAACTGTTTTGTTTGCTTCTGTAAGAGGGCTGGACCAGGGGATAGATTGTGTGACTTTGCCAGTGCGCCAGTGAGATGTGTAGGTGATTGTTCTGGACAGTTGGGCACAACCTGGGGCATTTATCCCTTGTTTTTCTTGGTATTACATTGTTATAGGTTGCTGTAGTGAGTAGTTCTCTATGTGCCAGCCGGCTGGCTGGCTGCCTCTTTGCCTTTTTTTTCTCTTGTGCTGCCAAGGCATTGAGGATCTGCTGCAAGGGGACATTGAACTCATCCTGTTATTCTGAATAAGATAATATAAACTAGTGGCTGTGAGGGTCTAATAATTTTCTTTGCAACATACTGATTTCTGCTTTTGGAGTAGATTGATTCTCTGTTGCCTTGCCTCTGTTTTTTTCATAGTAATATTCAGGGTTTTTGAACTAGTTCCACAAGATGCAAATGATGAAACTGGAAATGGATGACCCAAAAGAGGCTTTCCTGTTCATGAAAAACCCAATGAGCAGTACACAAAAAAAGATGAAAAATAAAAGAGGCATTCTTGAAATGTACAAAAGAAGTACAAGATTTTCACCATACGTATTCCTAGTCTATTTCATACAATGTACAGTGTGCCTCTGCCAATATCCCAATTTTACTGCAGACAGGCATGGGGACCACATTGACACTAAATCAGCTGGCACACAACAAGAGATGATTGAAAGAAATTACTTGAGAATTCCATTGTTGAAAGGTATGTAGAAAGCTACATAACGTCTGACTGCATCAGCCCATTTCACACCTTACTGCAATGTTCTTTCCATATAGCTGAAAAATGTTCAGCACCAGAAAGCAAAAAACGACCACTAGAGCATAACATTGGAAAAGGCCTTCTCTGTTGCTGCTGCCAGACTTTGCACTTTGGAACTCTCTCCCACAGGAGACCAGGCTGGCCGATCTTTGCTGTCCTTCCGCAAGGAGGCAAGGACCTTTCTCTTCAGGCAAGCTTTATATATATATATTACATATAAAATACATTAACAGCAGGAAGCAAAAGCCAGAGAAGTCCAAGCAGTCTCAGAAGCAGCCCCTGATCTGGGTAAACAAAATGTTGCTCCCTGTATATGTGGACCCTCCTCTCCCCCCCCCAAAAAAAACTCTTCAAAGTATTTCTGGCAAATTCTTTGAGAATTCCTGGAGATGGAACTAAAAAAAACAAAATAACAGCACAATCTTAATTACAAACAAGGATTATGTA